>NW_019172981.1:0-402692 GCF_001831195.1 Colletotrichum orchidophilum | reverse complement strand
CGGGTCTTGCCAAAAAAAAAAAAAAAAAAAAAAAGCCCGCCTTCATGTCTCATCATGGATCAGGATCGCGGCTGGCGTGAGGCAATCCGAACAGGAACATGGCGGCCGCATGGAAAAGCACATTACCTCAATTGATGCGCTTACTTGATCCTCAAATCATTCAATGGACTTTGATTGATCTTCATTCATGTACTACATACCTGTTACACGTTTCCCAGAGGTGCATATGTTTTCCGAAAACGGCCATCCACCATTCCACGAGGTTCTCAGAGTGCAGGGTTCTCGTTTTCTCGTTCCACCGAGGCACTCCGGAGGCGTGCTGCAGATAAAGCCGACTACATTGTAGATAGGACTGGCTGGTTGACAAGGCGGGAGACCATGCTCCCTTTTTGCTGCTCGGACAATGGACCCTTCAAGGCCAATCCGCAAGCACAGCCACCAACACAGGCACAGGAAGGGCCGTGACGGGTGTCGATGGGCGTCACTTCGAGGTGGTAATTTGTTGGCAGCACAGTCGGCGTTTGCGCCGTAGGGCTGAGAATTGATGGGCTCTGCCCTGCTGCCTAAATGGTGTCCTCATCCTGTCCGTATTCCAGCCAATGACGCCAACCGACTATGTAATAAAGATTGGGGTCGGATGGCCGGCCTCCCGCATCAAGAAACTGTATGTGCGCCTCATGTGTGTGTGCCTCAGGCATGCGACAACAATGCATTCTTATGCGGGAGGCCAACCGACGGGTGATGGCAGCATGCACCGGCTCGCGGTCAAGCTCGTTTCTTAAAGAGGGTTATTCCCATTTCATGATCCTTATTGTGCTGCCTTGAGTTTTGTTCCCGAATGACTGCCTTTCTCCGGGTTTTCGGATCACTCCATTTTCTTGGGCCGGCTAGACATCGACATATAAGCCACACCCAACTTCATTCATTTCCTCCTGGTTTCGTTCACTGAAATCTCTCGGCTGAACTCTCTAGGCCCCCCCATTTTCTCCCCTTCATATCCAGACTTTTCAACCGGACTCTCTTGCTTTCGATTACAGGTATTCACGCCAACTCCAGTCGCTTTTCCAAGAATCCCAGGGTTCTTTGTCACAGATTTTACACGTCTTCATGGTCGACATCTCCGGATCAACCAGGCCACTTGGGCGCACTCGGCAACACTTGGCCAGGCAGCAGCCAGAATCAGCAAGGCGAACCGAAGTCCTAGGCGACCCAACGGCGGACTACTTCGTTCATACGAGGCAATTCAGATGCCTTCTCGACCGCGAACCATCGGTGCCTTGTCAGGCGACACAACAAGGCATCGCGAGGCAGCAAACGAGGCGACGGGCAATGAGGCGGAAGCCAAGCGGGGAGGCCTCTCGCCGCCTCACTTTGCATCATCTGCAACCTGGAAGCGCCCTCTCCTTCTCAACACTTCTGAACATATCCACCTCCACCATGACCATTTCCTCATCGATTGGGTCTCGTTCACTCTCGGCAACGCGCCTCATCAATGCGAATCGGCTCATCACATCACGCAGCGCTTACAGCTGACCCGCACTGGCTGTGGAGTTTTTCCACTTCCATTTGAATGAGCGCACACCACGAATCTCCACCACTCTCTGTCTCGCAGAGACGCGTTACACAGACTCTTGATGCTTGCCAAAGTTGGCCTTGCTTTGCCTGTATCACAACCTGTGGCCGCAGTCCGTTGCCAATCTCGACTCGGAACGACTCCAATTCCGCATGGCAGCGAGTCTCTCATGCGCGGTACTTTTGCAAAGCCAATGGGATGTCCGAGTGATCGACCGACTTGAAGTCAAGTCCAGCACACTCGTTCGGTTTGTGCAACAACCCGTTACCCTGTCAAGCGGGGTGGGACTGCTTTCGTTATTGTAAGCAACGACGAGCTAGACTGTTGCAGGCCCTCGGTAGCATCAGGCTTCGGTACGAACGTGCTGTGATGTCAAGATCCTCGGAAGCATCTATGCTGGTAGAACGACAGTTCCTCCGCCGTCACAGTTCTTTCAAGCGAAAGCCGTCCCTAGTATCAAAGTCCGATACTACCGAACTTTTGAGCAGGTAATCAAATGTCCGGTATATCGATCAAGTGGGCTTGAGCATCTTCGCTCAAGGTGGGGGATGCTATCAAAACACATGCTACAACCACTGCAGAAAGCAGCACAGTCTCGGCCTTGCAATCCAATGCAGCCGTAACACCCCGATACACCAACTTGACTGCCTTTCTAAATACCCCGCAGGCACACTACGGATATTCCACCTGCGGCGCCGTTGTGTGCTTGGAGCGGGGGCGGGACAGTCGCCTTACCAGACTGAAGACGCTAACAAGAAACAGACGACGAGTGTACCGACACTTGAATCCTTCGATGCCGCCGCCCGCTGCCCTCCCCTGCAAGCAACCGACTCTCTCTCAACACGAAGCCACGCCTCCCCCAGCCGTTCCCACGCTGCGGCATTGGAATTCGGCCGACTCGACTTGTTTGGATCATTCGACATTCGACAATTCTATTCGTTGAATGACTGAATTCTACCCGTCTCAACCCCATCGCAACAGCAAGTGGCGCCTTGCTGGTCGATCTCGGCCATACGAGGGTCGGAAGTGTATTTTTGTCTCCTTGAAACCACGACTTTGGCGAGCAATGGTTCGCGCGCTTTGCAAGCCGGCCGTATTTAAACCTGCCGGTTTGGTTCCTGAGGATCTTGGACATTCTCACACACACACACACGCACACACACACACACACACACACCTACCAACGACCGGAATCGCAACCTCACGTACAGCTACGTGATTCCTTGAAGATCAGTCATTCACGACGAACACCCGTCTACCAAGCTACAGTCACTATCCATCCTCACTGGAAAATATGGCGCATTCTGGACAGTCAGCCTACATCGGGTACAGCATCCGTCTCCGGGGAGGGATAGGAGAGAATTGATGCGCATCAGCCCGGCATGCTAATCCAACGGGTGCTAGCCACTCCTCGTCGAAGGCGTCACACAAGTACTCATCCAAGGAATCTCGCAAAGAGACTACCCAACGACGGACTTCCATGTACCAAAACCAACCAGCGTCTGACGAGCCGAGCGCATACGGCGCCACGTTCCGCAGCGGCGATATCGCCGCCAGTAAGGCGTGCCACCAGGCCAGAGCCGCGGATAATATCTCAAAGATCATGGGCCAATTCGGCGGGAATTAGGGTGGTCGACCCAGCGTCCTTCGCCAGTTGATCGGACCTGTCTGATATGAGAAGCGTGTGCGGGGGGCGAAGCCCGATGTGGTACGGAAAGGTCGGAGGTCACCTTGGATTGCCTCAATGTCAACCGCCCGCGGCTACGATACCCACGTTGAGATGAAGGAGGACTGATGACGGGTGAATGATGGTTGAGAGGCGTTCATGGGAAGGGGAAAAGACACCATAGCTTCCATTCTCGGACGAGTTTGGGCCTGCTTCTGTGATTGTGCATTGTCCGTTAATATCTATACTTATGCAAAGAGAGTGCAGTATGTGACTGGTCCCAGTGCGGTGTACTCATTTCAGCATAGGGTAATGTGCAAAATATTGGTGGATTGCGCTTGTGATGCTCTTTGAATTCCATCTCTAGCGGCTACCGAGGGACAGCTCACGCATCGAGGTTGGCTTCCATCACCATACGCTGACGGCGACTGACCAACAAAAATAGTCGTGAGATACCTTCCGGTCCTAGCGGAGGATGTCTCAGGATATCCCTTCAAAGAAGGACGAAGGCCGTTGAAGTTACTTTCATGGTCTTAGATTCGGTCGGCAGTCGATGGGAAGGAGGACCTGATGTTGGGATCAAGCTGACGTTTTCTGGGTTACTCTTGCCACTTTAGCGCCTACGTACGTAGTACTGTGAAGATGTTCCTGCTTACGGCGGTGGGCCGCACCTCCTCTCATGAGGCAAGCACATGCCACGCTTGGAGACAGGCACAACGAGGCGTGACTTCCTGCCTCCATTACCTGGTTTTCCTCGGATGCCAACCTAGGTAACCTCCGTCCTCCGCTGCCAGAATAGGTTCCGACCAAACATCCCGAACCATCCACCATCGTCATCGCACCTGTTTCTGTGCATTTACCCCACCTGCCACAGCCTTGAGAACGTGAAAGCATCTTCAGAATAGAAGGGTTCGACTTCATCGGACAACCAGACAACACCAAAGCAACCAAAGCAAGACTCTCATTTCGACATAATCTACGACCTAATCCTTGAGCCAAGGACCGACAACTCCCTCCCCTCATGACCGAGCATCGACACGGCGCCTGTTCTACACTGCGACGGCCTTCAAAAATGCCCTGCTCTCGTTGCCCTGAGTCACCTTGGCCACAGGCGTGAGATGGGCCTCTTCGGCCTCGGATCCTCCCTGCAATTGTCTGACATACGCCTGTGCCACTCTAAGCCAGTTGGCCTTCTCTCCCCTGCTTGCACCTTGTCCTTCCCACACCCAGACGGCTCGGCCGGCATCGTCCAACAGGAAGACGTCCTGCTCTTCAAAGTCTGAGAGAGCAGCCTTGCTGCCGTCCTTGACGAGGTCGAATCTGAGCTCCCCAGAGGCATCGCTGAGCCGGAACAGCTTCTGCGGTCGCTCACCGGCATGGGCCTTGGATGCTGACCTGACTGGTCTAGGGCAGTGAAATCCAGACTGAGGTGTGTCGTCGCCGCCTCCGAGAAGAGTAACGATGACGCGAGACCTCGACTCCTCTTGAGCCAGAACCTCGACGTCGATGTGCTTCGCCAGCGTCATATCATTCACAACCTGGGCAGCCTTGGCCTTCTCCATCGGGCTGCAGCTTTTGCCCTGCCACTGCCAGATCTTGTCGCCCGTGTCGAGCACGAAAACGTCGTCTTCGTCCAAGTTTTGCCACGTCGGCTCGACTTCATGAACCACAACGCCGTTGGCGCCGACCGACGGGTTCTTAAAGATACGAAGCAGGGTGAGGATTTCCTCCTTGGGCTCCTCATCCTCAACATGACGGAAGCCAGATTGTACGCCACCGGAGCGGATCTGGATGCGAGGGAATAGCTCCAGGAACTCATCAGATGGCGCCGACTGCAGCTCGCGATGCTGTGTCGCGGCTCCATGCAAGAACTCGTCGAGTTCTACGGTCTTGTACGCCGCGGTCCCAGCCTCATCCTGCGAGGTGTGGGCTCCAAGCCAGAAGAAGATGTCATGGCCTAGCTTCTCAGCGTCGTCTTTGCTGCCGACCTTGTACGAGTTGAGGATGATGTAGCTGTCGCCATCCATGAACTGACCGTACTTCTCCTTCGGCCACGGCTTGACCTCAAAATCCTCGATGCGCCAAACATGAAGGCCGACGGCCTCGCCAACCTCGCCTTCGTTCCAGGCTGGCTCAGTGGCGGCGGAGTTGTATTTCACTTTGTGATCAATGTCCGTGCCAATCAGCTCGACATTGCTGTCCTTGATGTCGTATTCCGTGGGATGCACAAGACCTTGATTCGGCGCCATGACTGGATCAATTTCTTCAAAATGTTTCAATGTATCGGTATCGTCGCCTCTAACAATCGATGCATCTGTCAAGGTCTGGAGAAGAATTGAGGTTGAAGATGATGGGGGAGAACCAGGAACAGCGTTTCAACGTCATGGCACCCACGGACTTCCCTGTGGCTCAGCCAGTCAAGTGGATCGGAGCTCGTCAGCTTGTGCGGGGATCAGCAGTTTCAATTGGGCCGATCTGCCAGCTTGATTGCGGCTGTACCGCGAAGCCACACGAAGATCCATCAATGTGGTAGGTACAATGCCCCACGAACGCCTCAACCAAGTCCCTCAATTCCTCCAGCGCCGGCCCAGTTTCCATAATATCTGGTGTCTAACAATGGAAAGAACATCTGATCTGTCAAGGAGATAAACAAGGAAATTCAAACCATCGCATCAGCCTCAGTTGAATGGAGTGCTGAAGCCCAGCCAATCCGACTCTGGGTCTGGCACCCCGGTGGTCCTCATTGAATCGCCACCCAACCCGCTCATCACCTGTGGCTGTAGTAAATTTGTCTGGCCGTTTGTCGCCCGTGAGCTCGGCTCAGACATTTTGGGATAGTTGAAAAAGTCGAAAACGTCAATGTTGTCCAGTTCGCTTAACGAAGATACTTGAGTCGATGTTGGCTCCATGCCGGAGCGACGGGTGGAAGATGTCAAGGTTACCAGGTCGTGGGCACTCCTAGAGGCATTGCTATCAGCAAAGTTCGGGTGAAAGGCAAAGACGGCATACGGAACGACTCACTTTCTCATGGCGGTGAAGCTCATGTCGCCCTGACGCCCTCGCTGTACCACCCGAGCGAGAATTTTGGCGTAGTTATTCGCTACCTCCCAGTACTGTCCAACATGGCGAAGCGTTTCGATGAAAAAGTCAATCTTGGGATCAACGGGACACCCGACTGTCGCAGCGTGGATGAGCAGCAACCTCGCCGCTACCCACAGCGAAAAGGCAAATGGTGGTCCCAAGAGATCTAGACCATTGGCCTCGAAAACGTCTTGCGCAATATCACCAAGACTTTGCACAGCAGACAAGCATCTCTGCATCGCATAATGTGATGGGACGAAGATGTGAGATCTCACAGTGGGGTACGCAGCCGAGGAATGCAGACGCACGACAGACGTGACGTATGCGCTATGCAGCATAAACCAGTTGGCGACACGGCTCGCGGGATCTGAGTGGCACAGAGCCGATATCCTGCTATATTCGCTGGGCAAGCTCTGCAACCAGTTGTCGAGCGCACCGTCCAGCGACCTATACGTGTTCCGCCAAATGGCCATTTCTGACGATGAAGTCACGTCGATGGGCGTTTTGAGGAAGTCGTGGACTTTGCTAAGTATACGCAGGATTTCGCAGTGGTACGAAAAACTGCCGAGATTTTCGGGTTTGTTAATAGTAGGGCTCTCGGTCTGATCGGATGACGGACCCCATGACTTCGTTTCAACGGGGACGTTTCTGGAGAAGAGGTCGTATGAACAGGGCAAGCCGCGCTTCATCTTTTTGTCATCGAGCATGAAGTCGAACGTCGTCGTCGCTATCGTCGCATATCGATCGAGTAGATAAACCATCCAGCAAAGCCGCCGACGGCCCTCGTCTTCGATCCATGATTCTGGTTGACCCATGGCCACTCTGCGGATCGAGCCTGTGTGTGGTGTCTCCTCCGCCTCAGCCGTGAGATACACACTGCTCTCTTCGCAGAGTTCCAGCTGTCTCACGTTCTGCGCGAGCAACGCAAGCATATTCCAACCGCGAGGACCATTCGACGTCCCCAACTCGTCCAGGCAAAGTATAACCAGGGCCCTCAGCGCGGCAACGCTTACGTTCTCCATTGCGTATATCTGTACCCTGTGTTTCGACACCGCATGGTAGTGTGACCGCATGTCGGGCAATAACCGCGGGTCTTTCATGAACCTGAGCGTCGTTGCTACTATTGCATGTAACAAGACACGATCGGCTTCGTTGAGTGAGGTCGATCCGAAAAAGGCACCGAATGTCGTCTTACGGTCCAAAATTGGACACCACGTGTTGCAGTGTTTGAAGTACAGGTCGACGAGAGTGTAAAGCATATCGTGGGGCGGGAACTCTGAGACAGTCGGGAGAGAAGATGCATCTTTTCGAGCCCCGTTGATGCTGGGCGGTGCGCCTGCTTGACTGAAAGACTCGCTTGCGGAAAGGTTCAAGAGAGCCTGCACTGAAGTTCGACTGCCATTCTGGAGCGCTTCTTGACCATCACTACCCTGCCAGAAAGGGCTCGAGAAGGCTGACGTTCTTCCATTCGTTGTGGACGCTGCTCTTGGAAGACCGGGAGCCGGGCTGACGCCATTAGCATTCCCATCAGGACGGAAGCCCTCGACTTGAGACGACGCCTGATTGCTAATAGTTGGCGAATGAGCCTGTGATGTGGCGACGTGGTCATGGGCAATGTGGTCTTCTACACGACGGCCAAGAGCCTGCAGGAGGGCATCGAGCCTGTTGACCTTTGCCTCAAGTTCGAGACTGAAACCGATGCGACTACCCGGCTTCTGCCTCTCAAGATAGACGCATGCTCGGTTGTGACGGGCACACCAAGAACATGCGGGCTCTGCACGATCGCACTTGACCTTTCTCGCCTTGCATAGTTCGCATCTGGGTTCGCGTCAGTCCATGGCCATGCATCTCATTTGGGGGGTCACACAATCAGAAGCGCACAACGTACGATGTCTTTTGGTGCTTCTCCCTCTTACGCTTCCTCGGGGCACCGGCCGAGCCATTGTTGGTCGTGTCATCACCACTCGAGCCTTCGTCGTGGCTGAAGACCGAGTTCGCTTCCTCCTCGGCCATTTGTTGCGGACGTGCATTGGTGTCTAGCATGTCTGTCCCATGGTCGTGGGAACTCCACATTTCCCGTTTTTACTTGATGGATTGCGAAGGTGTTGCTCTTATCTGGGCCCTTTTAGGATGGAGCCGTGAGGAGCCTGGCCGAGTTTGGTGTCAGGAGGTGGTCATTTCACTCATGAGCGGGCGTGCAGCGAGCAGTAAAAGGCAGGCGAGCGAATTGCCTCAGCCGGCCGGGATGCTGGAGAGAGAAGGATTGCGCCGCAACACTTTAGGGCGCATGGGGCATATCCGGCCTTGTCCGCGTTGGTTTGGCCAGGTTGACGGGCGAACGTGGGCAGCCGAATCCAGGAGAGAAGTAGGCTGGCGTCAGCGAGGCAGTGTCAATCCCGTCAGTTATGTGCGCGAACCTGCAGAGTGCAATCTGCAAGCAAGTCGAAGCAACAAGTGGGGAGAGAGAGAAAGAGGGAAGACAAGCACCGAATCTTCAGCGACAGGCAAAAAGGACCAGTCGACTAGGTGGAAAAGAGTCGGGAAGCCAAGGCCGCGATGGGGGACTTTGTCAGCAGGCACTCGAGTGTCTGAGTCTACACTAACCAAGCGTGAGAGGGGACGGGGTCCTTCGGTGTTCTCTCCCGATGCGCCAGAGATGGCTGGCACCGCAGGCAGAAAAAAATATCCAGCTGGGCCCACCTCGTCCACAATAAGAGTTGGACCTCTTGCGCAACTCTGTCTGCGTCCCTCACTTTACGCGGTCTGACCGTACTGTACTATGTATGCCAACTAGCCGTACCGGTGTACATATGCGACAGGAGACGACGGAATCACGTACAGTACCAGAGATAAAGACTCCGCCCTGCCGCCAATGCGCACCAACCACTTGCGCCCAGAACCCTCGTTTTCCGGAAACCCGTTACACATAACATCCCCCCGCGGCATGGGATGGACGGAACGGGTGAGGGGAGATCGTTGCGCCCAATGGTAAGCCCTTGGGGGCGATTACGACAACCAGAGCCATCTCCGAAGCAGCCACCAGCCATGACACGGGTCAACATGTCGGAACAATGGTGCTAACACAGGCTACCGCAAGACATGCAGGAACCGCGCCGCCTCTGTTAGACTTGTTCCTCTCAATTTTTCCTCCAAATTTGCTACCGCAAACCGCTCCATACGGCAAACAGCGCCGCACCCCGGCCACTCCGAACTCTCCCCCGCTCCTTGTGGTTCCTCTGTTAGGCCTGCTACCGCGAGGATCATCCATGGGGCGATGCAACCGTCAAAAGGTGGGGGTAAACGGCAGTGGCTTCGACGATGTCTTCTTCCGCAGGTCCAAGATCCAGTCAGTCTGTAGTCACCGGTGGCTGACAGACCAGCTGCAACTTACAACATCCACAGGGAGATGAGGGGTCCTTTTTCCTTCCCTCTTCGGAAGAAGGCCGCGCAACAGGCTGGGGATGGCGATGAAGTCACTACATACCATTTCTGCCTACTTCACGACTCAGTTCGGAGTTCAAACGGGGTCATGGACGACGATTTCCGCTCCGATCATCCGGATTTTACAAGGAACATGCGCACGTGGAGACGGGTCGAGACAGCGATGCAACTACGGCTTTCCCTGAAGCCGTCGACTTGGCGTTCTTCCAAAAGCTTGCATCACTGGACAGGGCAAAAGAGCCAGCTTCCGGCGCACAAAACCGAGTTTCCGACAGAGGCAAAATGCGTCATATTGCCGTGCTACCTATGATACAGATTGGATTTTCTCCATATTGCGCCGGATCGCATGCGCATGCGCCATCGTGATTGGACCTCCCAAACAACAGACTATGGTATATCGAGAAGTAAAAAAGAAGACATTATCATGTGAAGAACTCCCGAATAACCCTTTTAGCTTGACCAGCCCTTGCTCATCTGGACGGCCTTCTCCCAGCGGCCGAACCGCGCCGAGGCGTCCTCGTTGGAGATCTGGGGCTTGAAAATGGTGCGGCCCTCGAGATTGACGTCCTTCAATTCGTCGAAGCTCTTCCAGACGCCCACAGCGAAGCCTGCCGCGATGGCCGCGCCGAGGGCGGTGGTCTCGCGCATGCCTGGGCGGTTGACAGGGATGCCAATGATGTCGGACTGGGTCTATTACATGGGTCAGCTTCTTTTCTCCGCCCGAGGCTCGGATAAGGTCCGGGGGGTCCTATTCTTACCTGCATAACGAGATCAGAGTTGCACATGCCACCGTCAACGGCAAGCTCAGTCAGTGCTGCGCCGCTGTCCTTCTCCATGGAGTCCAAGATGGCCTTGGTCTGGAAGCAGGTGGCCTCAAGGGTAGCGCGGGCGATGTGGCCACGCTGGGTGTAGGCGGTAATACCAAAGATGGTTCCGCGAGCATCGTCGATCCAGTACGGCGCAAATAGGCCACTGAAAGCGGTGACGAAGGTGCAACCACCGTTGTCCTCGACCGTCTCGGCGAGTGCACTAAGCTTGGAGGAAGACTCCATGAAGCCGAAGTTGTCGACGAGGAACTTGACACTGGATCCGGCAACAGCAATGCTACCCTCGAGAGCATACATGGTCTTGCCGGGGCCGAAGTCAAATGCGACAGTGGTCAAGAGACCGTGGGATGAGATGACGGGCTTGGGACCGATGTTGTAGAGCAAGAAGCAACCCGTGCCGTAGGTGTTCTTTGCGAGACCGGCCGTGAAGCCTTTCTGTCCGACCAGAGCAGCGGACTGGTCACCCAAGCAACCAGTGATCTTGGTACCGCTGAGAATGGTGTTGTGGAGGGTACCGTACGCCTCGGGATCAGAAGAACGAACAATCTTGGCGAGCTTGACCTTTTTGGGGTCGATTCTGAACCAATCAATGAGGTCCTCATCGTACTGAAGAGTGTGAATGTTCATGAACATGGTACGGGCCGCGTTGGACGGATCCGAGACGTAAACATCGCGCGCGATACCGCCGTTAAGCTTGTAGACCAACCAGGTGTCAATGGTACCGAAGGCCAAAACGCCACGCTCGTAGGCATCCTTGACCTCTGGGCTGTTTTCCAGCAGCCAAAGGAGCTTGCCGACGGAGGGGTATGTGGAGAGGGGAAGACCGCATCGCTGGGTGAGTTCGCTAGCACCGAGACGCTGCTTCAGACGGCGAACGAGATCCTTGGTACGGGTGTCGGTCCAGACGATGGCGTTGTACAGAGCCTTGCCGGTGGTCGTGTCCCAAAGGACGGTGGTCTCTCTCTGGTTGGTGATGCCGACGGCCTTGATTTGATCGCGGGAGTGACCCTGGGTCTCGAAGGCCTGAACGGCACCGTCAATGCACGTCTCGACGGAAGAAACGAGCTCCTCGGGGTCATGCTCGTGCCAGCTGTCGCGATGGGGTTAATTTCTTACTCGGCGCAAATAGCTATAATGGGCCAATGGAGGTCGCATGAGAATGACTTACCCTGGGTTGGGGTAAATTTGCTTGAACTCGAGCTGGTGAGTCGCAACGACCTCACCGTGGGGATTGAAGATGAGGAAGCGGGTGCTCGTGGTGCCCTGGTCGATGGCACCGACGAAGGAGATGTTGGAGCCAGCGCCCCCCTTTACAGAAGCGGGAGACATGTTGTCTAAAGTTTGTTTAAATCGGCCGGGAAGCAGAGACGAGAGCATTCAAAGACACGGCAGCGACGTGGCGTGGCAGCGGCAGGGAAGAGAAAGGGACGGACGATTTTGGGTATCTTGAGGAACGGAATGAGGAGAAGGAAGTGAGAGACACACGACGAAAGACTAAAGTTTTCACGGGCTGACAAAAATATTTGTAGGTGCCGCACATGTGGAAATCTCCCCAGCTCTTCAGCAGCAGCTCCAGTCTCGGATGTGCAAAAGGCACGCGGTGTGTCGGGTTAGCTCCCTCCATGGGGAACAAACAGCTTTCTTCGAGAGCTACCCCTCATTCCCATGCATCTCTCTTACCCCATCCCCAGATCGTGTGGAGATGTCACGAGATGAGCACCAAGGAGCTGGGCTTGGGTCAAGGAGGGAAAAAAAACCGCTGGTCTGTCAAAAGGGAAAGGGGGGGGCCCCGGATGCAAGACCATCCCCACTGGGGAAATGCGAACGGATCGAACGGGGTTGCGTGGAAGCGTTCTAGAGAATCTGACAGGCCGCCGAATCCTTCCACGCGAGAACCCGGAACGAGAGATGGAACCTGTCTGTCTGTCTGTCTGTCTGTATCCGTATGTCTGTCCGCATGCCTACCATTGCTCCGGACTCTGTACAGATACCAAGGGTGTGGACTCTGTGGTCTGCAGACAACCTTGACAGCTGATTGACCCGTATTAGGTTGGTAAGTATACGAGAAGGTTGGGGAACGATGTTCGGGGTGGACGCCCCGAGTTAGTTCGGTCATTGTTCGACATTGGCAGGCAAGGTCGGCCGTGAGCAGCGAGCAAAGGTGGAGGACGACGGGGGCCGGATCACCTCGTGATGGGGTTGATGTCATTCCAGGTCGCACTGCAACAGCAGCAGTTTCGGTCTGCGTCGGCGAACTCCCACGGAGGCTCGGTGGGTCCGGCCGTATGCCGGCCTTTATCTCTTTATGAAGCACCGGTGGCCCGAGACTCGCCCCAGAAAGCGGGGTCGACTACGAGCAGACGGCATGCTACCTCGACTCCTCTGTGGACTTGTGGACTATTAACCAGCACCTTGGCAGGTCACTGGTCGAGCAGAATAGATGCGCTTGTGGCCTTGCCTACATGGGCTAGAGCTGGACGGGAGAAGGATGCAGCGGCCACCTCCGCGCCCGCGTGCGGTGCCTGCGCCTCTGGTTTGCTGCTGGGCCTTTCCTGGGCTTTTGCTACTAGTTCTGCGGTTAGTTGCTGCTGCTGCTGCTGCTGCTGCTATTTGCGCACACGAACAGGTGACACGACCAGCATGGAAAAGGCAAAGACGCCGGGCCGGGGATCTTTGCAATCCCGTCCCGACGAGGCCGTGTTCCTATTCGTGTCTTATTAATGGTTGTGGCCAGCGGCAAATGGGATTCGGCGCGGACCGACCAACCATAGGCGACAATTGCGACGAGTTTCCAGCGCCACCGATAGAAGCGGTGGCCGAACGAACCAACAAGCTAATCTGCCATTCACTCCGATCAAGAGTCTGGACTCTGGACTATGGTGTCTTCTCTTCCTGGGCCATCCCGAATATTGCAGCAATGGCAGAAGCAGCCCCCCAAGAATCCATTGGCAATGGCTCCAAACCATTTGCCGGCCTGCATGCGTTTCGAGAAGAACACCATTGCACCCCCCCCTGCCGCCCATCGTCTTGTCACAAGCGGGACAAGACCGACAAACCATTTCTCACATCGCTGACCTGGTTCCCCTCCACTACGTTGCACCCGCCCTCCCACCTTTCATCTCATTTGTCCAATTTCGAGTAGCCAACTGCGGGGAAAGAAGCGAAAGTCCCGTTACGAAGCAGACCAAAACGACACCGGGCCCGGCTTGCTTGGGAGCTTTGAACGGAATGGGTTTGCCTGGAGGCGGGGTCCAACAAGATTTTCTGCCAGTGCTGCCGAGGAGAGAAGGGGACTCATTGTGGCCTCGGCTCCCCGTGTAGAGTTTTTTTCGTCTTTTCCTCATCTGGTTGTGGACGGCTCGCATCAATGGAAGAACGCTGGAACCTTGGCCGGCGGAAAAGGAGAGACGGAGGGAAAAATGAGCCGCAAATGGGTTTCAACGGGAAGCAGTCCGTCTCTCTTTCTTCGGTCGACACCTCGGCACCACCACCAATGATGATAGGCGTACCCTTCGTGTATGACGTTTTTGCCGCGGCTGGGTACATACTACGTACGGAGTAGTTTGGGTGTGGTGTGGCTCGCCCGCTCGTCACTGTGACACTGTCAGATTTGGCCCTTGGGCGGCTCCACCCTCTCTATGGACCCTTGGCGGCCATCGCCCGAGCCCCAGATGGCCCAGGGATGCATCATGGAAGAGGCAACCTTCCGATCTCATCAGTCAAAGTTCCAACTCGGCTTTACTGATGAATCGGCAACCCAGGGAGCAGGACAAGCTATGGTAGGTCATGAGACTTTTGGTAGGTAACCCCCGATCTCCCCCAGATTATGTCTGTGACTGGACAGAGCCCGGGGAAGCTGACTGGAAACAAGCAAGAGAATTAAGTTGCATACGACGACTTGGCCCCGCGTAATCAGCCTTTTCTTCCCTTTCCCGTCTCGATACTTTTGACAACGATTAGGAAGGATTCATTCAAACTGGGTCCTTTGGTTCGGAAGACGCACCGAAAACTAACCTCAAATCCACCGTCAAGTCCACCACGCGACCACTCCACGAGTCCACAGCCTCCTTGACCGGACCAAAGAAGAAGTCCCCTCTTCTTTTTTTTTGTTACTCAATCCCACATCCTTCAACCTCACGCGCCGCTCCTCTTGTTCAAAACTCCGCCTCTCAACGCCGTTCGCCCCTCTCCACACGTGGGAACCTGCCCCAGAAGCTTACCTCTGAGGAACCACATAATTCATCCCATGCGAGGTTGCGAAGGGTTTAGTCCTTCCCCTGGCCGCATTTCACACACACATTCGTCTTGCCGGGGGAGTGAAGCCCATCAGTGGCGCGGGTGGAGAAGCTTCATCGTTTCCGTACCTCTACATTGCGCAACCTGTGCGTCTCTCGTCTGCTTATCCACGAAGACAGAGTACCTCCTTTTCCTGATCCGTTCGGCACGCACACCCATCTGCCTGGGCGCAACCCCGGAGAAGGGAGTCCCTTCTTTCATGAGCGGGGTGGGAAAGGCCAGGAAGAGAAGAAGCACCACCCCAAGCCAGCACAGGTCCAGAATTCCTCTTCATCAAAGTCTCGGCCGCCGTCCGGCGACAGCGACACATCTCGTCCATCTCGGCCGTCAAACCGCTTCAACTTCGGTGTGAGCCACCGAACTGCATCATATCCCCCTTGTCCCACCTTCGTCCATCTTCTTCTCTTTTTCTCCCTCTCTCTCACACAGACACACACCTGACCGAGCCGGATACACGCACAAACTGAGCGACTTTCATCTCACCCGCCCACATCGTTCGATTTTTTCCCTCCTCCTTTCGCACCTGTCCCCATCCATTCGTCGTCGAGTCTTCTCCCTCTCCGTCTCCCCATCCCACATGCCAATCTCCATCTCTCCGCGAGACCCGTAACGCACGAATCCCGTTTAGGAACCGTTGTCGACTTTTCTTTCTTTCTTCCTTTTCGTATCACCGAGGTCGTTCATCCAGGACCCGAACTGTCGGTGATTCCAGATATCCGGAATTGTGGAGGCCAAAGGAGCGAGCCAATCTCCTATCCGTCGCCGCCGTCGCAGGTCGTTGTGTCCCAAGCGTCGTAGAATCCCGGAGGAAAATCAGTCTCTTCATCAGTGATCTCGGTCCAGATCTCCACAAAATCGCAACACCCCTAACCCGCGGGAGGAGAAAGAAGAAGAGAAGAAGAAGAAAAAAAGTGTCAAATCAAGCACACAAATCTTCTCTGCCAACTGCAAAGTGACCAAAGATGGGTAAGCGTCCATGATTTCCGTTTGGCGAAACCGTATACGCCGCCCTACCCCCCCTCCCACTCCAACGTCTCACTCCCCAGCATCAACACCCCGCCCCATCTCAAGGTCCCCCTCTCCCTCTTTTCCCCAAAGAATGATTGTCAAACCCGGTGGATTGGTTGCAACGGTGTCCAGCCCCGTGGGACTACCACGAGCCCGTGGGGACCATAAGAAGATGCTTCTTCCCCACGGGAAGGACGTGGGATGATACTTGTCCAGGCCATCGCCCAGTCTCGTCCCTTCATCTTCATCTCCATCTCACCGTCCCCGCGTTTTCTTCCTTTCTCCTTCTCCATCTCTTCTTCTCAAGTCCATTCTCACTCTCACTCATCCGTCCATCTCATTTTCTTCGAGCCTTCCTCCGTCCGTCGAGGGAATCGTGTCGTTATCGTATCGGGTTCTAATGGTTAACCCTGACCTTGCAGCGGAATCGGTGTCAGAGTCGTCGTCCGTCGGCAAGCAGCATATTCCAACCTTTAAACACGCCATGGGAGGCGAAGAGACCCACGAGGAGCACGCCGTCGGCAGCATGCTTCCTCCTCACCCCGAGGAGGAGCAGCTGTGGTGGTCGCGCGTCCGCGAGAACTGCCAGGATGGTTTCTCTGAGTTCTTTGGAACCATGATTATGATCCTCTTTGGCGACGGTGTCGTTGCTCAGGTCGTTCTTAGCAACAACACCAAGGGTGACTACCAGAGTATTTCCTGGGGTTGGGGGTAAGTTTTCATATTCCATTCCTGCGATTGTACTTCACAAGCGCGGGTTTCCATTGTGAAATTCTTGGAGAGAGATCTTGAAAGAAGAAGAGGAGGAGAGTAGGAGACAAGAACTGAGTACTAACTCATGGGTCATAGATTGGCAGTTATGTTCGGCGTCTACGTGGGCAAGAAATCCGGCGGTCATCTCAACCCAGCAGTGACACTCGCCAACTGCGTATACCGCGGCCACCCGTGGCGAAAGTTCCCCATCTACTTCATCGGCCAGCTCCTGGGCGCCATGGCGGGCGCCTTCATTGTGTACGGAAACTACAAAAGCGCCATTGACAACTTTGAGGGCGGCCATGGCATCCGCACCGTCGGAGGCGTCAACTCGTCGGCCGGCATCTTTTGCACGTACCCAGCCGCCTTCATGACCCGGACGGGCATGTTCTTTTCGGAAATTGTCGCGTCCACCATTCTCATGTTTTGCATCTTCGCCCTCGCCGACCCGACCAACGGAGCCGCCGGCCCCTTTATGCCCCTGGCCCTCTTCTTCCTCATTTTCGGCATTGGTGCCTGCTTTGGTTGGGAGACGGGCTACGCCATCAACCTGGCTCGTGACTTTGGCCCCCGCCTGGTTTCGTACATTGTCGGATACGGGTCTGATGTGTGGTCCGCCGGTGGATATTATTTCTGGGTAAGCAGAAGGATCCTTTCCTGCCTCGGCCCCTTTTTTTCCTCACGGGGCCGAAAAAGCCGTCGTGTGGCGAATTCGTCTCCCCTCTCCTGAGTTCTCGTGACTAATATCCCGTTTCCATAGATCCCCATGGTTGCCCCCTTCTTCGGCACCCTCTTTGGCGGCTTCCTGTACGACGTCTTCATCTTCACCGGCGAGAGCCCCATCAACACGCCCTACTTTGGCCTCACCCGACTCTTCAAACCTCGCCGGGACGTCTGGTCCAACACCTATAAGAACCGCTTGGATAAGGTGTAAAGATGGATCTCACCTCCCCTTCCTCTGGGTGGCCATCTACGTGTGCCCATTTTGTGTGTATGATGATGAGAAAGTGTGAGACATGTTGTCTTCCATCTTGTTGAGTGATGAGATTGCCACCGGGAATCCCATTGTGTGGGTGGAATTGTCTTCACAATGAAGACACACACACCCTCACGGTAATCCCCTTTTTGAGTGTGCGAGTGAGAAGGCAAAGAAACTGGCAGACTATGATACCACGGGTTTCGGATGACGAGAGAAGAGAGAGTGAGAGACTGGGACGGGCGACCGACTTCAAAATTCTTCCCCCTTTTCGAAGAAACTCGACAATCTTGGCTTGACAGCGCGCACTTGCGCGTTTCCAGAGCAAGCCAAGCGAAACAGAAAAAAATTAAAATGGGAAGAAGAAAGGAACAAGACAAAAGAGAGGCTTGCCTTACGATCAAACCAAAAAGCAAATACGGGCGAATCGTTTCATGAGCTTCCTACAGCTTTCCATCGTTCCTGTTTTGTTTGTTGCTGCTGCTGGTATGCTGCCACTTTTTGTGTCCGTGTTGGGGATGAAGCGATTACTGCTGGTGTTGGTATCGGGTTATTGGGTGGGCAGGATTAGCGGTGTCAATTTCCAAATCACAAAAAGTTTCAAAGTTCAAGAGGTTGTCTCCGTTCTCTCGCCGTGTCTGTGACTACATGGAAAAGAAGTCAGGAAGAAATGCCAATCAAGGGCAGGAACATCTCCCTCAGCTACGATGTGCGCGCATGGCATCAATTAGTATGGTCGTCCAGGACCCTTGAAAACATGGCAAGTAAGCCACTTCGCTGGAAGATTGGCACGATGCCCGAGGGCGGGCCAGGTCCGGCGCTGTGAACAATTCTTCCGTCAAGTCGGCGATTTTTGCTCAGAGATGATTTACGGGGGGAGGGCCTGCCCAGAGTCTCTAGCGGGAAACCTGCCCACGTTACCGGAATTGCTTCCAGCAGCAGCTGAGAGCCACCAGCCAAAATATCCAGACCAACGAGTGCTCGCACTTTGCATGCAATCAATGATAGCGTGGACTTGCATCCGTTGGGGCTGGGATCCGGTGAGGAGAATGGGGTCCCGTCTCTGGCCTCTGGCCTGTGAGGGGTTCCCAATTGACCCCGAGTACCTGGGTTAGCGGTTGCACAGTCTCTTTTGGAATGTCCGAAATCCAATAGTTTCATGGACTCGGCATCCGCATTCTGTAGCAATCGTAGCAAAGGGTCCCCCCAGTCATGATCCATTTCTACCCCCAGCTTGGGGAAACTGTTGTCCCCATGGGCAGGCATCTGCACTGTCTGTAGCCGAATCTTGACCTTGTTGCACACCTTGAGACGGCAGAAAGTAGAAGATGGATAGTTAGCGACCTACCGTGTAAGCTGCGTCAAAGCTTAGACAATGCAACACCCATGCTTCCAATGTGCATCTGGACCAATGCCCTGCAATCCATTTTTCAGGAATTGTGCGCATTGCGAGGACTTCGGATGGCCCAAGGTAAGTCGTCAAGCTTTTGTGGCGACTTGCAAATTCGTAAGAAAGGTGCGCTTAGCTTGCAATGGAGATGGGCAGAGTTGAGAGTGTGGTCTGTTGTCGCCTGAACTACCGTCCACGGCAAGGCGGGAGCGAGCGCGTATTGGACGGCGTGACAACGGGAAGTGATGTCCAGAAGTGGTCGCTTGGCGAGAAACTCGGATGACCATCCTCTGGGAGTGCCTGATGCCCAATCACTGGAATGTGTTTCCTGTTTGTACAGCTGCAGCAAAGTTGCGATGCGAGGCGGAGCAAAGCCGTGTGCAAGCGGACGTCGCGTGTGTAAGTCTGTCGGGCGGTGGACTGTATTGTCACTGCTGCGTATATTGACTTCGAAATCGTGGTTGGTTCGATGAGAGACTGAGACTGCCAAACTCTGAGCGAAGCTGATCCGTGAGACAGCTGTCTCCGATCGCAATGGCCCTGTTCAAGAGGTCGGCGAACGTTGACCGTTGCGAGATAAGGTTGTGCCAGGTGCGTCGTCTGGAAGCGCGGGGTAGCAAACAGCTAAGGTGTAGAGGACCTGCAGGTAGGAAACTTCGCTGTCAAGCTGAATCTTGGGACCTAGTCCACATTACTCAGATTGGCTGGAAGGTTTGGTAGCGCGCGTCGACGGACTCTGCGATTGATACTTGTTATGAGTGCTAAGATTGGCACTCTAGCTGCGTATTAGTCGAAGGGAGTGAACGACTATTCGAGCTGGGTTGTGTGGCCGTCGCTGACAGGGAATTGGCTCGCAGTACTGGGATAGACTGGGGAACAGATTCGGCCACGCCTTTGCCAGGCTGAGTAACAAGAAACCGACTGATCGGGGAGCCGAGCTGTGGACTGTTTAGGACTGGTAGCATTTCCACATATGTGCCACTTCATCTTCCTTGCTCCCACTTCTTTGCACGCGAGTGGCAGGGGGCGGCGCGGGATGTTCGGCGTGGCACTACGGGGTGTAGCCGTGGCGGCCGTGGGACGTGCAGTGAGAACTTGGTGGCGGCGACGGACGACTGGCGTGTACCTGCGGCTGCGGGTGCGGTGCGGATGCAACAACGGTGTCCCTACCGTGGTCGTATTCTGGCCAGGCCAGCACTCTGTACGTACCCATACAAGATCATGTCGAGGTACATGGCACAGTCAGAGTGACTTGTTAGTCGACCTCGGATGCCGGCGGCTGTAGGGGTATTGCGCGTGATCGTAGAGAGTCGCGGAAATAGCTGGTTCAGCTGACTTGTAGGCTTAGTGGGTAGTGGTTAATCGTGGGTATGCGATGCCATGGCGGACGGGCTACCCGAAGATATGTAGGTGAAGAAAAACTACGCAGGCTTGACTGTACGGCGTTTGGTTGTGGAAAATCCCGACAATTCGGTCACCAAGATGGCGCGGCGTCTGTGTGGTCTAGCCATAGCTATCCGTCGCCGAGAGCCAAAAACAGGAGGTAACAGAGGAGGATGGCATCTGGTTCTTAAGATGAACTAGATATCCGCCTTACAAAAAAAATCCTTGGGCTCGGTGAGACCCCTTGGACCATGGGCAAGCCTCACAATCGGGCCTCAACTTCAGAAGTGAGGCGAGACCCAGAGTAATCAGGCCCCTATGAAAGGGCCGACATGTGAGAATTATGGGCGATAAGGGTAGTTAGTGGCAGTATGGCGTGGCGCTGGGTGGGCAAACATCCCACGATGGACTCTAATGGAGACGTTGGGAGGAGTCGAGGAGGAGAAATCCGTCGCGGGCCATTCGCCGGGCCGATTGCTGGTCGCCGTTTGGCAGCGGTGATTGTTGCTGCGGCGTCTGCAATGCGTGTCTCAAGATCCAGCAGGTGAGCTGCTGATTCTGCAGTGAGCGTGATTGGGTTGCTGTGCTGGGTTGTGGTACTGTTCGACTTCGTACTGCTGCGACAGACGTGGTGACGGGGATGCAACACCGAGGCCGAGCGAGAGGTAAACCCGTAGTCTCGCCATCTGCCAGCTTAAGTGGAGCAAATTGGGTGGGTGAGGAAAAAAAAAAAAAAAGGAAAGGAAAGGAAAGGGTGGAGAAGTGGAAGGACGGGAAAAGAGGGCCAGGGCTGGGTTGGCTCGCGGCAGGGGCTAAAGTGGAAAAGCATGGGACGGAACGGGAATGAAGCCAATGGGACCTTGCCAGATTGGGTACGTACGTACCTCGTAGTCAGCAGGAGCCCCTCGTTCCCGTCCTTCCAGATTTCCGCCGGAGGATTCCGCCGATCATTGCGAACTGACTCCAAATCTCGGACCCCACCTTCTCAGACTCTTTATGTGGGGCCTGGGCGGCGCCTTCTCCAATTCTTCTTCAATTGTCGGTGATACCAACCGAGAGGACCGAGACAGGGGCGGTCGTCTCAGCAGTACCGAGAGCATGCCGAAAGCGTGTCGCCGTCTCGGGCGCGACACACCGAGGTGCAGATGGACCCTTGATGGCACATTTGAGGCTCTGACCCAGAAACACCATGCGGATGGGATGGCACCGACGTCCCTTTCCCACCTCCAGATTTGCGTGCCTTTCCCCATTCATTTCTCCATACTGGATCCTGCGCCGTTATCGACATGACGAACAAGAAGCGGGACTCCCTTCTACATTGTACCTACTGTGTACGTAGTAAGGTAGGTAGGTACCCACAGCAAGTTGAGCAACATGTCCTGACTTTCTGCCTCTGCTGACTAGTTGCTAGCTCGGAGTGAGCTCGGTGCCATGATGTCAGACCCCGACTCGAGTGCTCTGCTGCTCCCGGAAACCTTTGCCATGCACCACGGGTAGCTTTGGTCGCCCCCGTCCACCATGTTGTGAGCAATCATGCCGTTGGTAATTTGCAAAGCAGCGAACCTGGAAACAGTCCTTAGGTAGCAATTCATGGCATACTGTGTATGCTGAGGTGGCATAGCACAGGCCATAGGGAATGCAGGGTGGTCAGCCAAGGTATCAAATCTCAAGATGGGAGTCGGGCGTCGGGGGGCCATACCGCAGACGCGCCTGCGACCACGTGGGGGTAAGCTCCAATGCGAGCGATGCTGAGCTCTGAACTGGCGTCTGAACTGGCGTCCTTTGTCCGTGTCCATCGATCGCTACCGGCCAAAGCTGCATGTCTCTCTCTCTCTCTGCCCCCGTCCGTCCCCCGATCTCCGTCATCACAGGTATCTCCGCCACCCCCTCCCCCGATCTACTTTTAGCCTCTGCTGGTTTTCATTATTTTTTTTTTTCTCACTTTCGCTCACCCGTTGTTCGCCCATCTCCGCTGCCTACCTCCCCTGTTCCCGCCCAACGGAAGATTTTTGCTCGTGCCAAACAGGACCATTCCCTCTCGAGCTCGGTGTGTCATTCCACGAATAAAAGCCCAAAGTTGCGGTTGAAGCGGTCCAGCCCGGACAGCTCCCTGCTTTCCTACCACCGACCACCGGAATCCACCTACCAACCTGCCCATCTGCCGATCGACATCCTCAACTCTCGATCCCTCTTAAGCCTTGAGCTTCCTCTCCCTTCCTGCTTCAGATTACTTCTTCTCCCCTCCTTCACTTTTTGATTTTCCAAGATCATCAACCGGTGAACCCCTCCCCCAATCTCGTACACATCAATATCGAGGGACATCAACCACAGACAGGGCATCCCACTTCACAATCCCTGGGACTGTCACCCCATCCTCTTCGTACTCGGTCTAGACCTCACCGAGCAACGAGAAAAGAAGAAGAGAGACAACACCCGCCAGAATGGCGTCTCGTTTCTCGAGCCTGAGAAGGCCCATCGCCGTCGCTGCCGCCGCGGCAACCGGTGGTGTCGTCGCCTACTCGACCTTCCTCAGCGGCCGCGGCGCCCACAACTTCGACCAGGCCCTCGTCGAGCTCAAGCGCGACGACCAGGGCAAGATCATTCCGCCCTCGTTCCCCGCCACAAAGGACCGCGCCTCCCAGCTGGCCGACCTGCGTGCCCACAACTCCGACGCCCAAGAGTATGACCTCCTCGTCATCGGCGGCGGCGCCACGGGAACCGGCATTGCCCTCGACGCCGTCACCCGTGGCCTCAAGGTCGCTCTCGTCGAGCGCGACGACTTCTCCGCCGGCACCTCCTCCAAGAGCACCAAGCTCGTCCACGGCGGCGTCCGCTACCTCGAAAAGGCCGTCTGGAACCTCGACTACTCCCAGCTCGAGCTCGTCATGGAGGCCCTCCACGAGCGCAAGACCTTCCTCAACGTCGCCCCGCACCTGTCTTCTTCCTTGCCCATCCTCCTGCCCATCCAAAAGTGGTGGCAGACCCCTTACTTCTGGGCCGGCACAAAGGCCTACGACCTCCTCGCCGGCTCCCAAGGGCTCGAGAGCTCCTACTACGTCTCCACCAAGAAGGCCATGGAGGCCTTCCCCAAGCTCAGAAAGGACAACATGGTCGGCGCCCTCGTCTACTATGACGGCCAGCACAACGACTCCCGCATGAACGTCTCCCTCGCCCTCACGGCCGCCTTCTACGGCGCCACCGTCCTCAACCACGTCGAAGTCACCTCCCTGGAAAAGAACTCTACAACCGGTAAGGTCACGGGCGCTCAAGTCCGCGACGTCAAGTCCCCCGGCAGCGCCCCCTTCACCGTCCGCGCCAAGGGCGTCATCAACGCCACCGGCCCCTTTGCCGACGCCATCGAATGTATGGACAACCCGGACCGCAAGCCCATTGTCGCCCCGGCCTCTGGTGCTCATATCATGCTGCCTGGTGACATCTGCCCCAATGGAATCGGTCTTCTGGATGCTGCTACCTCGGACGGTCGCGTCATCTTTGTTCTGCCCTGGCAAGGATACACTCTGGCTGGAACCACGGATAACGCTGCACCCGTCGAGCGCGAGCCCATCGCTCGCGAGGACGACATCAAGTTCATTCTCAAGGAGGTCAACAAGCTGATTACCCCCGAGTCTGCCCTGTCCCGCGCCGATGTCCTTTCTGCCTGGTCCGGTAAGTTTTTGCGTCTCTCTCCCTCTTCCTCTCTCCGCAATGTCACACGATGAGAAAACTGACATTCCTACTAGGAATCCGCCCCCTGGTCAAGGACCCCAACGCCAAGAACACCGAATCCCTCGTCCGCTCCCACCTCGTCACCGTCTCCGACTCCGGCCTCCTCACCTGCGCCGGCGGCAAGTGGACAACCTACCGCCAAATGGCCGAAGACGCCGTCGACGAAGCCATCAAGACCTTCAACCTCAAGCCCCAACCCGTCTCCCTCCCCGACATCTCCGGTGCTGGCCTCGCCCCCCTCACCACAACCGGCGCCTGCATCACCACGAACATCCCCCTCGTCGGCGCCCACGGCTTCTCAAAGCACCTCCCTGGCCACCTCATCTCCCACTTCTCCCTCGACAGCGACGTAGCCCACCACCTGGCCCACAACTACGGCGACCGCGCCTGGTCCGTCGTCGCCCAACCCCAGGACCGCGACCGCATCATCCCCAACTTCCCCTTTGTCGAGGGTGAGATCCGTCACGGCGTCCGCGCCGAGGCGGCCCTCACCGCCACCGACCTCATCTCTCGCCGCACCCGCCTCGCCTTCCTCGACGCCGAGTCCGCACTGCGCGCCCTCCCGCGCGTAATCGACGTCATGACCGAGGAGCTTGGCTGGGACGCGGCCCGCAAGGACCAGGAGTGGACCGAGACGGTTCACTTCCTCCGCTCCATGGGCCTGTCGCCCGAGCAATTCGGCGTCACCCGCGCCGAGGTCCTTCGCAGCGGCAGCGCCACCTCGGCGTACGCGCCCAAGTCGCAGATTGCGGCCTCGGCTAGCGGTATCAAGTTCGCTCCGAACGAGATCCAGGCTGGCGGTGCTCTGGCGAGAAACATTACCGAGGCATAAGAGCACTTCTCTTTAGAGATGTCTTTTGTCTACTATTTCTTTGTGTTGATGATACGAGTGAGCGAGTGAGAAAGAGAAAGAAAGAAAGAAAGAGAGACACACACACAGAGAGAGAGAGAGCATTTTGGCCGAAAAAGTAAAAAGATGGTTTTCTCCGGAAAACAGTTTGGAACCGAGCTGATGACGCTCCATTGTGTTGATTTTAGGATTGAATGAACCCTGGGATACCTAGATAGACGGGTATGGCGTCTTGGGAAAGGGATGGCATTTTTGAGAGCACGCTGTGTACGATTTTCTCATCTGTTCCAACCTCTTTTGGTTTTTTCTTTAGTAGCATTCCGCGTGGCATCAACGCCAGGTACTTCCATCTCCAAGATGAGAAATTGGACCCTTTGTGCCTAGCAATTACCCACATAAGATGGCTTCGACCATTGAATATCAAGATATCATTTATATGCTAATTTCTACTGTTTGCTTATCTTTCTACATGCTGAAAGGATACGTGAAGGGCGCTTCGTCTAACTCTATTATGCCCTTCTGGTTCTCTTTACGCGACTGCGCCCGAATTCTCAAACCCGATGGAACATTGAATCAGTTCCCCGTATATAGCGAGTCATGATCGGGTTCATGAAACTCGTGGATGACATCTTAATACCCAAAGAACGACGTCAGCGCCGTGACTCGCGGCAACAACTGGCGAGCAATCTCAACTCATTCAGTCTTCTTCTCTGGAGACAGGACGCGCCACTGGTCCGTACTCTTCAGTCCGAAGCCCTCGGCGATATCGCACCCGCCCCGACCCCATTTCAGCTCAAAGACCTTGCGCCCCGCGGCGACCAGCACCTCAAAGGCCTCTGCGAACCCGGCGGCATCGTAGTAGTACGGCTCGCCTTCGCCTCCGTGCTGGCTCTTTTGCCACGAGTTGCGGTTGTGGTCGCTGTCCCTGTACTTGTAGTTGGTCATGTCGAGGCCCGTCTTGACCACGGAGCGGAAGTAGTCCGCCTCGTCCAGGGCGGTGGTGTTTGTCGCGAGGTCCTTGTTTCGCCTGCCGCCCTTTTTCTCGGCCTCTGGTTTCTTCTCGGTCGGCGGCGGGGGCGAGGGATTCGGGTCGACAAACTTTGGGACCGCGCCCGGCACCCTGTAGAGAACCGAAAGGTCCTCGAGGTGTGTCGAGATATCGTTGATGAGGCCCGCCCGACGATGCTTCATCGTCCAGCCGTCCATGGCCAGGCGCGCGTTCATGTCGCAGTCGGTCGCGTAGTACGGGATCAGCGAGTCCCACCCGCCAATGGCGTCCATCGCGGCGCGGTTCACCAGCGTCAGGTGGTCGTACTGGTACCACCTGAAACCCCACTTCTCCTTGCGCCTGACCGTGGTGTCGAGATCGCGTAGGCAGTTTTCGTAGATTGTGCGGTAACCCTGCTGTCCCGCCGCGGACGGGTTCATGACCTCGTTCTGCTCCTCGTCGTCGTAGAATTCCCATTTCCGATCGCCGGGCCGGTGGGTGTCGTCTTTGCCGTCCTCAAAGGAGAAGACGAGGACGTCTTGGTGGGAGTAAAAGTAGTATGGCCAGTCGTTCTTGTGCGCCTCGTGCAGGAACATGTTTTGCATCTGCGAGAAGGAGAGCAGCGCGGGTGCCTGGATGATGTTGACGCCCAGCCGCTTCAGCGTCGTGTGGTTGAGGTAGAACTGGTTCTGGAGGGAGAGCTTGCCCTGGGCGTTGGCGAACTGGACGCCGGTATTTTCGAGGACGTGTATGCTCGACGGGGGCCAGCCGGCTGTGATGTAGCTCACGACGCATTGTAGGAGGATGGGCCATTGGCGGGTGAAGCCGATGAAGAGCGGCGGCTGCGCATCGAGGCCGTAGTCTCTGTGTAGGTCCTTGCGTGGGACATTGTGCGCGGGGATCGAGGGGGGCGGCGAGTCGGTGTTGGCGAGGAGGGGAAAAGGGTCGATTACCGGGGGCGAGGTGTACGTGGGCGCTGGCTTGTAGACTGGCGTTTCGGAGGAGAGCGACTGCTTGTGATCCTTGTCCTCTGAAGAAGGCGGCGCGGTGTTGGTGTGTTTTGCGAGGTCGTAGAGGGAGTCGAGGTTGATGATGCTCGCGTGGAAGCGGACGAGGACGATGACCAGGGCGAAGAGCGCGGCTAGGGGGAGGATTGTCCGCAGGCGGGAGTGGAGGGCGACCATTGTTGATTCGGAGAGAGCTCTCGATCAGCGCATCGGGAGTGGCAAGAGGGGAGTGCGGTCGAGCTCGGCGAGGCTCGTGGAAGACGACATGGCAGGAAGGGGAGGTTGCGCCGCGACGCAGACGGGAGTCGACGATAATAAGCTGGGGATCATCATGGTGCGACGGCGAGAGAGCGGCGTGGGTGTGACGAGTGGGCTAAGGTACGTTGCGTAACTGGGGGGTACGTTCCTTCAGCCGCGTGTCTCTGTTGCAAAGAATGCAGGAAATGGGCGAGTTTCTCAGACACACACAGGGGAAAGTGCCATGCAGCTTCCTTGCTGGTTTGGTTCCGGAGGTGGGTGAGTGTGTGGGTGAGTGTGTGGGAGGCGCAACTTTTTTTGGGTCCTACAAGTGAAGGACGTTCTAGAGCTGCGAGATTGGGGCGGTGGCCTACTGCGCTAGTGCCATAAGAGGCTTAGCCGACGCGGGACGATTGAGTGTCTTTCCGCCCAGCTTGTTAGTCTCCGTTGGACAATTGTCCAATCAGATCAGGGCGCGTTCTCGTGGTCGGAACATGGTAGATTACGTGGGGGCCGAATCCTGGACGTTACAGGCACTTCATCATCGGGCAACACTAAGAGAGAGCATACAAATTCTGTAATGAGATTCGATTCGATTTAGACCCTGACTGTAAAGTGTGAAAACCGTTCTAGCTTTGATAATCCCTGATATCATTGCTGTTCCGCAAGCATAGACTGTGTCAATTAAAACTTACTATCCAGCTGAATCTGATTAGAGTACTTTACAATGGAACCTCTGTCAACCCTGTCGGCGCCAGACCCGGATAGACTGAAACGATCGTCAACCAATCCAGGTAAATAAAATTCTAGAGCTTTGAGTTTCTGAGTCACTTATCAGACAGGCTAAAAGAATGGTTAAACTGGGTTTGCCAAATCAATGGGCTGTCCAAGTACCTTTGGAAGGGCAGAGTACGAGTGATTGTTACTTTCACGAGACGTCAAGATAGAGGTCAAATGTGTACAATTAGGAAAAGTTTGAGTTGTTGTTCATCGATATCCTGGCATTACCCTGCGTAACCCTAGTATCTTGGGCAACCTAATGTCAGAACGAATATTCGTGCACCGAGATCTGCTCAGGGGTGAACCTTGAGTGTCGCCTGTTTGAATGGCGACTAGGCTGGCGATTTGAACATCGTCTAAAGACTCTTCATCCTTTTCTGCATGAAAGTTTAAGTTGTCTAACATGTTAATGACAAAGTGTGGTAAATTAATAGTCTCACCCCTCATTGAAACCCGAAATTTGCTAATAGTGTCCACCATGAAGACGCCCGCGGCTAGTAGTGTCCGGTACAATATCACGCGATAGTCCCGAGGAGAAAATGAGTAGCAAGGAAAGTAAAAGCCTGAACATGTGAAGGTGGCTCATCGTGGACTGTATGCCTAAAGGGTTCAACTTTTATATCCGCTTACCTTAAGAAACATATCGCTCAAGAGTCAACCGTGATATTGACTTCCAAAAGCATATTCATGGACTTTGATATTAGTCCTAATCAGGCAGTCACTTCAACGACAGACGCGGGTGAAAACAGAATGAGAATATGCTAACAGCTAAATGAATACCCATACAGTCACTGACCCCTCCTCAACGCCCCTAGGCGTGCCTCAGACCATACAGGAAGGAGCTATAGGGACCAACAGCCCTTCACCTGCCATCACCAAAGACCACGAGTCGAGATGCCTGATCGGGTGACTACCTCGGTGAAGCTCCCGAGGTTTTCATGCGGCCCCATTTCGATTCACCATGTGGTCAATCTTTTTTTGCCTTCTTTTTCGTTTTGTCTTTTTGACAAATTTTTCAAAGTAGGAAGGTGTGCGCAATATCTCACATTTGCAGTCAAACGCCACTTGTCTTCTTTGAAGCACATAGCCGCTGAGAACACAAACATTCCATAAAAGTGCCTTTTCGCAGAAGGAGTTTCTCTGGCCACTTTTCAACAGGAAATTTCGACAGCCGCATGCAAAACTGAATGACACTCGAGGTCCCCATCGGGAATGGTGAAATGACTACCGCGGCAGTTTGATCCGCTGAATGTCTTGATCGTACAGCCCCTTGAGAAATTAGACGTTGTACAAATTGAGACTAACGGATAGACACACCTCTTCTCGAGGGCTTTGATGGATCTCTTGTTGGTGACAGGGATGCAGCGGTATGCCCCGCTGCCAGTCACCTCAAAGGTGCTCTGGCCTGTCGTGCAAAGGTCGTCACTGAAAGACACGACCTTGGCCCAGTCGTTCCTGACTTCGAGATTGGCTGGGTTGGCCAAGGCCACAGCAGCGAAGAGAGAAGCAATGATGGCAGGATTGAAAAAATGCATCGTAATTGCCTGGTTTTTCTGAGCTTACAGTTCAAGATCCGATTAAAGAAGTAGCCCTCTATATATACTCACGGAAATGCTATAGAAAAACAGACAGAAACCGGATAGGACTGCAAGAGTAGATGGCAATGTGTCCGACGACGCCTTCTGGATCATATGATTCGGACGAGCTGGAAAGCATTCAAAAATATCGTGGAGGTTCTACAAATGAACCACAAGCAGGATTCTTGCTGACGTTGGCGCAAGCCCTTGTTCCAGCACACCTGAGTTCTCGCACAGTATCGTCATGCCTGTCCCCGGCCAAGTTCTTTACCTAGGAATACCTGCTTTTCATGCGTTTGTACGAGTTAAGTGTGATACGAACGCCCAGTATAAGATGTCATCGTGTTACTCGGCTCTCGAATCCTGAATCAGGATCACTTCAAGCGCCAAACCATTGCCCAGCAGCAAAAGCGATCCATGCAAGGCAACAGTCATTCAAGTTTTGGGTTTCACGGACTTCACAACTATCGGAAGCACCTAGTGAAAATGTTTGGTAGAGGAGATTGGATGACACTGGAACGATGAAGAGCCCTCGTGAATGTCGATGAATGATTGGCGTTTGAAGAAGAGTAGACAAGATCATATGCGATACAGTGGCTCAATCCTTTTCTTCCTGAAGGGTTGAACAGTTGCTGAGGTACACATCACGGCTGATCATGGCCAATCATCCTCGTCCCAGGCATTGGAGAAGAAAGAAGTTTGGAGTCAATTGAACCGACGAGAAGCGCGGGGTAAAACTCCAACTGCACCGGAGAAACACCGACTCGGCTTTGTTGGATTATGTAAACCAGAGCGTGCACTTTAACCCCGCCAAAAAGCGCATTGGGCCGGCTCACCCCGCCACAGGGCGTGGAATGCAGGACCGAACATCGGGACGGCCGATTACGCCATTCAAAACGCTTCAGACGGGAATGGGTCTCGAGCTACCGTGAAGCAAATCAGCGTCTGCCAATTTTCGGAGCTTCTTTTTGGAGCTGGGTAATCGAGAGGTCGACTCACTACCTTTCGCCGTGCTGCTCCGGTTCCTCTCATCCACTGCCTCTCCTTTCACGTTCCATGACCTCCCTCGTCCTCCCTCTCTTCCGGTCGCGCATCACCAGCAGCAGCACCGCCAGACGAGGTTTCCATTCAACCGCAATGTCTCTCAGCAGCAAGCTCAAGCCCGCAGCCCGCGTTGCCGGCCGGCGCCAGGATGTCTGGTGTGTACTGAGATCCCGGTCGTCAGAGACAACTTGCGCCAGCGCAGCTGCGCTTGTGACGCTTCTGTGGAGGCCGGCGATGGGTGGAAAAAGTGCATAATGCTAACGGTGAGATCAGGTCCATCATCAACGAGGCCGCTGCCGCCTCTCCGAAACAGCCCATCGTGAACATGGGCCAGGGGTTCTTCGGCTACAACCCTCCCGACTTCATCCTCAACGCCGCCAAGCAAGCGCTGGACCGCGTCGAGTGCAACCAGTACAGCCCTACCAAGGGCCGTCCGAGACTCAAGAAGGCCATCGCCGACGCCTACTCTCCTTATTGGGGCCGCAAGCTTGACCCTGAGACCGAGGTCACCATCACCACTGGCGCAAACGAGGGTGAGATGACGACTCCCAACGGGGGAGTGGAACGATCCTAGGACCGTGGACTGACTGGTGACCAGGCATGCTGAGTGCTTTCATGGCTTTCATTGAGCCCGGTGATGAGGTCATTGTCTTTGAGCCCTTCTTTGACCAGTAAGCTGAGCCCTGGGTGCTCTCCGTGATACGTCTCAGATATGCTGACTCTCGAAAAGGTACATTAGCAACATCGAGATGCCCGGCGGCAAGATCACCTACGTTCCACTGCATCCTCCCACAGACGGCGCCACGGTGACATCGTCCGCCGCCAACTGGACCATCGACTTTGAGGAGCTTGAACGTGCCATCACACCAAAGACCAAGATGATCGTCCTCAACACACCGCGTTCGTCGTCACTCTCTTGCCAGATAATCGAGGTAGTAACCGTTTTTGGCTGACACCCTGACACAGACAACCCCGTTGGCAAGGTCTTCTCCAAGGAGGAGCTCCAGAAGATTGGCGACCTGTGCGTCAAGAACGAGATCATCATCCTCTCCGATGAGGTCTACGATCGCCTGTACTACGTTCCCTTCACGAGAGTCGCCACGCTCTCGCCCGAGGTTGAGCGCCTCACCATCACCGTCGGCTCCGCGGGCAAGAACTTTTACGCCACCGGCTGGCGCGTCGGCTGGCTCATGGGTCCTGCCGAGCTCATCCAGCACGTTTCCGCCGCGCACACTCGCATCTGTTACTCTTCCGTCTCGCCTCTTCAAGAAGCCTGCGCTGTTGGTATGCTTGCGATCCCTTCCTCCTTCTGCTTTTTCTACTTCTTCATCAACCTCCGATCCGAGTGAGACTAACTTCCGTCCAACAGGTTTCGAGCAAGCCGAAAAGGAAGGATTCTGGGACGAGACGATCAAGGACATGAAGGGCAAGATGGACCGCTTCAACGAAGTATGGAAGGAGCTTGGCATGCCCTACTCAGAGCCCGAGGGCGGCTACTTTGTTCTCGTGAACATGGCCAAGGTTAAGCTGCCCGAGGACTACCCGTTTCCGCCCCACGTCGCCAGTCGCCCGCGCGACTTCAAGCTCGCGTGGTTCCTCATCCAGGAGGTGGGCGTCGCCGCCATCCCGCCAACCGAGTTCTATACGGATCCCAACGCGCACATTGCAGCGGACTACATCCGCTTCGCCGTTTGCAAGGAGGACGAGGTCCTCGAGACCGCTAAGGAGCGTCTTCGTGGGTTGAAGAAGTATATCAAGGAATAGATGTGGCGACTACTAATAAAAGGATCAAGATGCGGTGACGAGTATGTATCAAGCCTTGCCATTTTTTCCATTTTCCACTGTCTCAAAAAAGAAAAGTGAATAGACAATACCGAACTATACAGTTTCTGCCTTGAATAAGTCTCTGCCGCCCATTTCTAGTTGACATGTACACTCATCTACGCCTCATTGCATCAAATGACGAACCCCCAGCGCTCAATATCGATGACGATGTCGGTGGCTGAGCCCACCACCCACGGAGGGCGCGCAAGCATCGCCAACGCCCCCGAGAGCTCCGCCTTCCTGGCAGATGTTTGTAGGGCCGCAGTACGTGATGAAGAGAAGGCCCGAGTCGCCTGGGACAGGGACACCTGCTGGGGCACACCAAAAGACAGACTGGTTGACGTGCGCGTCGTCGATGGGCTGTCTGCCCGACGTCAGGGCCCCTTCAATCGCCTTGCGATTCCTTGCGTCTATGCTCGACGTTAGACCAGCGGGGGGTGAAGGGTTTTTCATGAATGAGAGACGAAGTGGATAGTGGGAAAGGGGTACGCACCAACTTTGAGGAGGCGCGAGCCGCAGTAGGTTTCGGCCTGGGTACAGACCACGGCGTCGGCGGCGCTGGCGAGCGTGATGATGATGGTTGTGATGAGAGCGAGACGAGACATTGTGATCGTTTTTTTTTTCCTTCTTTCTTTTCTTGTTCTCGGAAATTATGATTGAAGACTGTTGAATAAATTTTGCTGCAAGGTATCGATTTGTCTGAGTCTTGATGTGGCCGTTGAAGGGATGCCAGCTCTCCCTTTGGTATCCCTTCGACCCAGGGCGAGCGTGACGATGGGAAGGGCAAGGGTTAAGCTCCGGTTCCGAGTAACATGATTGAAGGGCCTTTGACAATTAGGACGCATGTGGTTATTGCATACTTTGTGATGCGGTCGCATCCTGTGTGATGCTTTTGTGGTGTTTCCCCTCGTGCTCGACTGGATGGCGGATGAGACGCCGTCACCACGAAATAACAAGGTTGATTGATAATGGGGACAAACGCAGGACATTCGACTCAATCACGAGTGCAAAAGTCAAGATACCACATTTATGTAGCAAGGATGCTTGATGCAATCATTGACCTGTGTCTCAAGGCCTATCAAGCTACCCGAAAACCTATAAGGGTATCACGAGACCTCGACGCCTCAACCATGATCCAGACCCAACCGATATCCATGCTCATTACCTTTGAAAAAGCCCAAACGCCAGTCAAAGCCACTAAACTGCCCAGACTGTCACTGCTGCCCGAAGCTCGAATACCATGAAAAGAGACATCGTGAGGCCCGAATGGTGAAATGATGTACTGCCATGGGAAAAGATGCAAGATCATTAGGCCTCGCCCTTTTTCTCGCCGCCCTGCATCTCGACCTCTTCCTCAGCGCCCTCGTCCTTGACAGCAACCTTAGCGACAGCGGCTCTCTTCTTGGCGGGCGTGGCGCGCTTCTTCTTGGGCGTCTCAACGGCGAGCGTCGCCTCGCCGTCCGAGTTAGCGGCGAGCTCGTCGCCGTCGTCGGAACCAGCAGCGGCGGCGGCCGTGGTCTTCTTCTTGGCCGGGGTGGTGCGCTTGCGCTTGGCGGGGGTCGAGGCGGGGCTGCTGCTCTCGTTGACGGGGGCAGGAAGGTCCGCGAAGAGCTTCTTCTTGATGCCGCTCCAGGCATTGGAGGCGGAGCGGGGGTTGGTCATGCCGCAGGCGGCGGCCAGCTTTTGGTAGTCGACCTGGAGGGAGAAGAAACGAAGAGAGTTGTCAGTTGCACAGGGTTTTTGAAGAGGTGCTGATGGAGGAGGTGGTGGATGGGAGTAGCACTTACTTCGGGAATGCTCTTCATGGAGCCCCAAGCGTTCTTGAGGATCTCGAGCTCGCGCTCGGTGAGGGCGGGCTTGGGGGCAGCCTCGGAGGAAGAGCCGGCAGAAGACATGATGAATGAGTCTTGCTGATGTTGTGATGGGGATGGAATTTTCTATGATGAGGAGACGTAAAGTTGCAAGTAGATATGCAAGAGTTTACAGCAGTTGCAGGTTGTGGTGGTCCTGGGGGATGAAGTGAGAGGAAGAATGTGTGGCTGGGTGAACGGAGGAAATTTTAGAAGAGGAGGAATTCCGAATGGGATGGGATGTAGAAGAAGACCCTGCAAGCTAATCGAATGGGAAAGAGCTTTTTATGGGAGGACTTCAGGCAGATAAATGGCAGACGGTACCTTAGTCGGCAACCAGATGAAGAGTTTGGAGAAGGAAAAGGCAGGTATGAGAGTGTTGTCGAGTACGGAATCTGAGAGTGAAGATGATCATGTGAGCGAATGAGTTCACTTGAATTCAAAGGTGAAGAGAAGATCACCTTATCCTTATTGGGTGAATAATAGAAATTCAAATAGGAAGGAACCATAACGCAGCTATCTGAAGGGCAAGAGGTGGGTAAAGGTGGTGGACGGAAAGTGCGTTGAAGGCAACAGCAGTTCACAATCAAGGCAGTCAAGACGGGGAACACCATCATTGACACCGACTAAAATTGAAACGGCGAAACATAGTCATGGTCAACTGCAGGGCATACTGACAATGGACTTTCTGACATACTTCTACTTTCATAGATGTGCATTGCCTTAGTTACCAAGGCATGTGGAAAGTTTCGAACCAGTCTTTGAGAAACGTTTCCGAGGTTCTCTATTAACTATAGGATGTTTGACTTGAATACTTAACAAGTTTCTGTCAATCGCGTCTCACACTTGAGCTCCTTCTTCATTCAGCAAGCGGAAAAGGTCTACTGCGCCTGGTTTTCCGAAGAATCGGCAGGCAGCAACTCCATGCTGAAGACTCGATGAATATAGGTTGCGAGGTACGGGGTTCAGCTTAAATGCTTCAAGCAGAGTGAGAATATGAGTACGTAGCAATGAATTTCTTGAGAAGAACTCCTGGGGTTAAATTTTCAATAGTATTGGGTACTTCTCTTTCGCTCATTCGTATAATGCATTTCAATAACCCCCCTTAACCGAAACAATACGCTACAACACCTACCAATCCCAGAACGACAACCCATTTGATATCACCTTTCTTATAAATGTGAGAGCACCTTCTTGATGATCATTTGGAGCTTCTCGTGATATGTCTCATGGTCGTTGACATGAGAGAATGGAACAGCAGGAATACTTTTCCCAGAAATGAACATAGCGGTTCCCCACCGTCTTCTAGGCTATAGTTGAGCAAGTGCTCTTTCCGAATAGTGTGCCGGTCTTGCACATGCTTAAAGCCAGAACTTCAAGGAGTGCGACCCGCGTACATTGCCGCTTGTTAATGTTTAAGTTCGGTCGGAAGAGCTTCGGGTGCTTCTCTTGCTCGCTTTGCACCCGAGACATCGTGAGCTTGTCCCAAAATGGAGGTTCGGAAGACGCCGATACATCTGTTATGAAGGGTCAGGCTCAATTACTCGCGAGGTGCGTAAATGGTAGGCTAAGGAACCATTCTGCGCTCAGTACCACCTGGCTAAAGGGGACGTCTGCTCCTGAAGCCCACCCCCCTCCTTTCAAGGATGCAGAACCCGTGTAACCGCGTTGGGTGTGCAGCAATACCCCGGTTCCAACAACTTACATAGTAGGTATTCGAATCCCAGCTTATCAAATTGCATCGCACCTTATCAAATCAACAGACTACAAGCATCATATGGCTCCGGAGTTAAGAGGCCTTTTCCGCGGCCGGGGTTGCCGCACCCTAGTACCTTGGCTTCGCACCCTGCGGCCCGTCCCTGACAACATCTCATCTGGCGGCTGAAGTTTTAACGCGCTGCCGGGATCTTTCTGCTTCCTACTGAGATTTCTGAACGCAGAGTTGATCATTAATCTCGAGGCTTGACTATCTTATCTGGTCAACGACGAATTCACGAGCAACATGATGAATTCCTGGATTGGGTGCGGCACCTCCGGCTATCCGCGGTCATGTATCTCACCCATAATGCCAACCTTTTTGACGTTGGAAAAATGCGTTTTCCAACAAAAGTTCATAGTTCTTGCCAAGATACTCTATGAATGCCGAGGAAAAGAGTCTTGGTATTGATGATTGTGAGTCATGCCATACTCAACTGAGTAATTGACGAACAACAACGAAACAGACTTTTCATTTATTGCGAACAAGGGTCTGGCCACCGGAATAGAACCTGGTCCCAGAGTCTTTCCGTTGTAACCATTTGATTACGACCCAGCTCATCCTGGCAGTTCACTCACACGGATTAAAGTCATCACGTCCTCACAATTGAAACTCTCGAGTATCAGGTGAGTATGAGATGCATCTTTATTCAGATACATAATTTCAGTACTTTGAATAGTTAGTTATGAAGATAGCAGCAACATTCATGTACGGTTACGACTTGGCTCTGTAGAGTTGTATTGGCGAGACTATCCTTCGCAGTCTATTGTTTCTAGTTCACATCACGTACCGAAACTAAGGTACCGTGTGACCTCCGAGTGCAATAACGAATCAGAAAATCTCTTACAGCCACATAACATCTCATAACACTTGGATAGATGTAGTCACTCGATGCCTTTTTGCCTTCCGTAAGTTTAAATCTAACCCATTGATGCAGCGTGACGTGATAGCAGAATAATGTGATAACCACAGTGCTACTTTGGCAAGCTGCAATGCAGCCCGTATATATACCAGAAGGCGGGGATTCAGGATCATCACTGTAATAAACAATCGACGGCCTCTTTGCTCTCTCAGTTTTTTAAAACAAAATTGATTCAATTCGCTTCATGTTAAAATGAGTCTGTGCCAAATTTAAGCAGAACAGAGAGGGAATCCTAAACTAACACCACCAATGCCAATTTTTTTCCGAAACCTTTCCTTGCATATCAAAACAAATCCAAGCGCAAAAACAAATTCCTGTGAAAATGCCTTAATCAAAGTGAATGCGCCACATTTCTCTGGGCGAACCAGCCGTGAAGTCACTGCGCGTATGCATGGCCAGGATGTTGTCGCTGACCAGCAGATCGCCCTGCTCCCAGGAAAAGTAGAGAGTATTTCTCCGGTCGTGGAGGAGCGAGTCAATGGCGTTGCAAATCTCGGTGCTCTCGCTCTCGCTCACGCCCTCGATGGCCACGTTGGTCGGGTCAAAGGCGGTCTTGGACTGCGGCCAGGGCTCGTGGTAGCGGATGCAGGGCTCTCCGGTCGTCGGGTGGTCGACAACGAGGGGGAGGCCGACCATCTTGGTGGAGTCGAACGACATGGTCTGGACGCTCCAGGTGAGCTGCCGGAGTCTGTCCAGAGACAGGTGAGGGGGCAGGTTCTGGAAGAGGAGTCGCGAAGGCGTGAAGAGGGTGAAGCCGGTATCACTCGGTGAGGGAGTAATGGAGGTGAAAAACTGGAACCTGTTTTTTTTTCGGTGTGTTAGAGAAAGAAGCTCAAGAAAGTTTTCGCTTGACAGTTTCGCTTGACAAATTCGCCACAGCTGGGGGAAAGGGGGGGTGGAAAAGGTGGGAGACCGCTTACTTGGGAGGGTTGGGAAGAAGCTTCTCAGTTCCGTCCGCCTGGGTCACTTTGTGGGTCTTGAACAGCCCATCAAAGTGGAATGGCATCCACTCGGCTGACAGAACGTTGTTCAGACCACGAGTGTCGGCACCCTGGTCCTTCACCTCCAAGACGAGGCCGAACTTCCAGGGCAGTGGGGTGCCGAACTCCTCCGACTTCTTGACGAACAGGTCGCGGTCTTTCGTCTTTGTGAATCCCCTCATGATGACGGGGGAGTTGACCTCGGCGATGGCGCGGACCTTTTGCGCGTCAACGTCGTGGATGGAGAGCTTCTTGGAGCCGGGGGCCGGGCGGATGACGAGACCGCAGGGGTACAATGGCTCAAAGGTGACGTCCGACTTCCACTGTAGCAGGTCGCTCTTCTCGCGGAAGTAGCTGGGTCTTGCGTCCTCGTAGACGAGCTCGTACTTGGGGTCGTTCTCAAAGTCGACGCGGGGACCGGTGGTGATTGCGCCGCTCAGGCTGAAGGCGATGGAGCAGTGCCAGGGGGTGGTGTAGTAGGAAGAGGTAGGAAGAGGGCTGATGGAGATCTTGGTCTCGCCGGTGGAGGGGTGGATGGACAGGCGGATGTGGTCGCGGAAGTTTTCGCGGACGGCGCGGGCAAAGGCCTTTGTTTAGAATGTTAGAATTTGAGAGAAAAGAAGAGTACAATTCATGTTGCGACTTACATCACCACGTTGCAGCATCTGCTTGGAGATATACTCGATGCCAGTCTTGAACTTGGTCTTGGAGCGATCCGCACCGACGGGGTAGACATGGCGCAAATCAGTCTCGAGGAATTTGATGTATCCGCGATATGTCAAGCAGGTGTCCTCGTTCTTGGAGATCTCGTTGGAAGGATCGTAGTCGGCTCGTCCAAAGGTGTTGAGAAGGGCACGGCGGAAGTTGGTGGCGTTTGCAACGTAGGTGATCTCCTCGAGCTTGGTAGGGAGGTTAGGAAGGTGAACGAGGTCCTGAAGGCGGGAAAAGTCGATGTTGCTCAAACGCTTCTCGGCAGCAATGCCGCGCAGAGTCTCTCCATATGTCCAGACCTCCTTATCAGGGACACCGAGAAGGTCGTTGTATACAAGACCGTCAGAGATGATGGTGAGTTTTGCGCCAGGCTCATAGATATCCTTGATCGCAGAGCAGAGACCGTTGAGGTTCGCCAAGGCGAACTCTTCGGCCTTATCCGGCAGACGGCTGAGGACCTTGTCTTTTGTGTTGGGCGACTTGAAGGGGAAAGCGGGAAGACACATGCGGATTGGGCTCTGAGTCTTGACTTTTCTGTAAATCTGGGAGAGGAAGCCAAGTCTGCCCTCAAGCTCAGCAGGGCCTGTCTCATGTGGCCGTTTGAGGCGGTAGCGGCAGATGATGTCCAGAATGTCGGCAGCTTTAGAGAGGGCTTCGTCGTCCATCATCTGAGGTGCCACCTTGGAGATGAGCTGAACCTCTGGTGACGGTTGGCGAACCGGTGTTTCGACAAGAGAGGGCATGTCGTTGGTTGTGGCTAAAGTAGTAGAGACCGGGGGGTGTGAGAAAAAGATGGAGGGGAAGTGTGAAGGGTAAGGGGAGGCTTGAGTATCAAGATAAACGACGATCAAAGTAAGTTTAAAGCTGGCAGATGCAGCTGGGTCTTCATGCAATTTGAGCCTGGTCTAGAATTGCAAAACCTTCCAAAGGCTCGGGAGAGGCAACCGGCTTATATCCAGCTGCCTTTCGCGGAATGGTTTGCCAGCGTTGCATCTGCATGCTATGTACAGACACACCCGGAGATGACGATCAAACGGAAAGGGCCATGGCAAGGAGCAGCGGGCCAAGTCGCGGTACTGGCCGCGATGGGCTTGGAGCTGCATCAGGTCACATCTGGCCATCCCCCATATGAAGGCCCATAACGGTCTTATTCCGGTGTTGCTCATCCACAGTTACCGTGGTTGTTCGATACTCTCTATGTCGCCACTAGGGGTCAATAGAAAATTGTCTAGAAGGATGGCAAGATGGTAAGGATTGTCCACAGAATCAGAAGCATCAGGCATCCTAACCCTGTCAGTGGCTGTCATACCATGCATGACCTTCTTTTTTTTTTCCCTTTATTCACGTTTAGTCATTTTCCCTACTCTTCATTCGACTTCCATCGTCGATCGAGTCAGTGCTCCCAACCCCACCGCCCAGGAGGAACGAGCCCATCAGGACCAAGAAACTCATGCGCTCCATCGGGACATGGACCAATTTTGAAGGGCTGACAGCTAATGACCCACGTCACGGTGGACCAACTGGCATTGCCGGCTAAAGCCTCAAAGGGGAAGCTGTCTGGCCACTGGCTAGTCCAAGATCTAAGTTGTAGCCGCGCGGGAGTCGTCAAGGGAAGGTGGATAGATCCTGTTTTTTGCATCCTTTAAGTCCTGGTGGGAGGCGTACCAGTGTGGGGAGGGAACCACTTGGACGAAAACAGAATCGAGCCACCAACGTTGGCCTAGTCTCTTGACAGTCTGGTTCATCCCAGGTTGAACCGCGGCAGATGGGTGGCTCAACCGTTGGAACATACTATGTACGGTGGTCACAGAGACGACTAGTAGGGGGGGCCAGATTCCGCACCGGCAGGATGCTCCCGTGCCTGTGGGGACAGGGCAGCCCCCCCCCGAGTATTGCAAAAGCGCGCCTTACCCGATCGGCCTCTCTGGACCGGGACACGATGTCCGGGATGGCATGGCGAAAGATTGGGAGGGCCACGGCGCAGATTCCTCGACTGGGCAGGTCTTGCCAGATAGCCGGGATTGCAGCTGCGTTGCTACATTGGCATGTCGTAGCGTGTCACATCAAGATCGTCGGAACAACATTCAGTTTTGTTAGGTCGATTACCCTTTGCGGAGTGCATCCACAGTCATGTGTGGTTGATGTGAAGCATTCGATTCCGTGTCAGGAATGACCCCGGCGCGCTCCGAGATCAGACGATTACCCGCGGTATTTCTTCGAGCATCGGCCACACCGGGGGGGGGGAGGGGGCTCGGCACAAGGCACGGCACACCCTTCGGCGGTCGACCGTAACTGGTCCCCGGATCTGGCCTTGGCCCTTAATGTCAGACATCATGTAAGCCACCCATCGAACAATATCTGCTGGTTCCGCGTTAGACGATGCCTTCACCCCTGGTCCGATCTGTTTGTAATCGGTAGTCGTTCGACCTGCATCTCGGACTTTTTTCTTCCGGAACCATCGTGTGCCTTACTCGGATAGATCCTACCAATTACCGTCAAATATCTTGAACCGCGACTTACACCGAGTTGAGTCCTTGCGTCCAACATCACCACCAACTTCATCACCAACTTCATTGCCATTCATTGTCACAAAGACTTGAAAACCACACCCCGTCCAACACTTCACCACCATCAACCATGGGCTCTATTCCTCGCGACGAGACTCTTGAGACTCAGGTCGATTTGGCCATCATCGGTGGTAAGTAGTCATGCCGATATGGAATTGCCCAGATGAGTTAAAGTAAACAGCATTGCTGACTTGAGTACACCAGGCGGACCAACTGGTCTTCTTACCGGCTACCTCGCCGAGCAGCTGGGTGTATCCGTGTGCATCATTGGTAGGTTTGCAAAACAGCTTCGAGTTCAATCTCAGTGCTGACGGCCGAAAAAGACAGCAAGAATGCCACTCTTGATTTGGGCAGAGCCGATGCGCTCAATGCTCGCACCCAACAGGCTCTCGAGGTCGTTGGTGTTCTTGACGAGCTTCTCCCGCAAGGCATCACTTGCAACAGTAGGCTCCCGCCCACCGTACCTCCTTCTGAAAGAATCCCCAGTATCTAACAGTGACTGCAGCAAGCTCAACCTTTGCAGAGGGCGACTTCAAGTCGCGCCAGAACCAATGGTGGACTAGCCTTCAGCACTGCTTCCGCAAGAACTTCTTGATGATTGGCCAGCCCGCTGTCGAGAAGGCCCTCGTGGAGAGACTCAAGACGTCCGTCTGCTTTGGCGAGACTGTCACTTCCATCTCGGAGGACAAGAACGGCGTGGTGACGACGACCAACAAGGGGCGAGTCATCCGCAGCAGATACGCGGTGGGAGCCGATGGCGCTCGCTCCACAGTCCGCAACACGCTGGGCATCACTTTCACCGGCACCAAGCCAGAGATGATTTGGGCCGTTTTGGACACCTTTATTGACACGTCGTTCCCGGTCTGCTCCGAGATCATTACGTTCCAGCTCAACGGCCAGAGCCGGGTCTCGTGGATCCCCAGAGAGCGCGGCATGGCCAGATTCTATATTCTGCTCGATGGCGAGATCACGCAGGAGAAGGCCGAGAACTCGATTCGGGAGCACATGGCCCCTCACCGAGTGGACTTTAAGAAGACGGAGTGGTTCAGCACGTTTGAAGGTAATTTGAGCAGCCCCTTGATGCAGCAGCGGCGGGCCGGCAGCATAGCCGCCCTGTCAGCATGCCATCCAATGTTTTGTTGCATGATGATAGCTGACAGTGCATGTAATGGTAGTCAAGGAGCGCATTGCGTCGACCTTTGTGTCCCAGAACGGCGGCGGCCGCATCATCTTGGCGGGCGACGCAGCGCACGTTCACTCGGTGAACGGCGGCCAAGGCCTCAACACCGGTATTGCCGACTCGTTTGCGCTATCATGGAGGCTGGCGCAAGCCATCACAAACAAGAAGCTCAGCTCTGGCGCGGCTGATAAGCTCATCCGGAGCTACGACATTGAGCGGCGCAGCGTTGCCCAGGGCGTCATCGACGTTGCAGCAAAGCTTGTCAGAGACACGGTTCGAACCGCAAAGGAGTACGTCTCCACAATCGAGAAAAACGCTGGGTACATTACAGGTACGCTTGTCTTGCATGTTTATTGCGTGATACCCTCCTAGCTCTCCCCCCCCAAGTCCCGAATCCCCAAGTCGGCAAGTCGGAGTCCTCTTAGGGCTGCGCGCTTCTGCTCCTTCAAACTCTGTTTGTTAGAGTGTCTGCGTGTCTGGTCCCCCCTGTGAAGGGGACATGGGGACTACTGCAGATTCGGAAAGTCCTTCCAGACCACCCTGCCATGCGACAATCCCTCTCCTCCACGTTTCTCCGCCCTGCCGAAACCTACACAGTAGCAGTCTTCAAGCACAGCAAAACGGCAAGAATTATCGACTAACGTGCAGAAACTAGGCATGGGTGTCTCTTACGATGGCACCGGCTCCCCCCTGATCCAAGAATCCCCGAGCCTGGGACTCTGGACCGCGGGCCGGCGTTGTCCGGATGTCTTCCTCACGCCAGCATCCGGACAAGAGCCGAAGCGCTTGTATGATCTCGTGGCGGGCAAGTATGGCAAGCACTTGGTGCTCAAGATTGGACGACAATCGAATGGTCCCGCCGCCGCCACCCTGGGGGACAATCTCCAGGACTTGGCCAGACTCTTCACTGTCGCTCCCCACAATGCGGAGACCCCTCGTACAACTGGAGTGACTGAAGATTCTTCATCGCCAGAAACGTTCTTCACAGCTGATTGGGCGGGTGAGGATGACGACTTCACCGTTGTCGTCAGGCCAGACATGTACATTGGCTACGTCGGCCAAGGAGGAGAAGAGTGGAAGCAGTACCTGTCGTACCTGACTCAGTAATACCAAACAGTTGCGGCCAGCCAGCTTCTGTGTTGATGATTTTCAAGTTTGATTTTAGTCAGATGATGTACCATTACCGGGTTTACTGGAGCGAGGGGCCCAAAAAGGGCCAACGAAATTCTTTTTAGAGAGACCCCTGAAGCTCAATATGTGGATAAACAAACCTCCTGTTTTTTCATATGCACACGCCGCCTCTGGAATGTGATTGATCATGGTCAGCCAATTGCGATGGACATGGTGATCTGCACCTCTCCATGGATCTCATATGTTCGTTAGTGCGAACGAGCCAGGGCCCACGGTTACCAACTTACCAGGGCTGGGGAAAAGTCGGCAGATGTTAATTAATAGTGGCCCCTTACTACACGAACGTATCCGTACATAGTACGAAACCCTGGTGGAGATGTAAACTCCCTTGGCTTGCCGTTACGGTGCACATGGAGCTGCAATATGCAGGCAAACCGAATCTGTCGGGTTCGAACCTCGTACTTGTGCGAGTACAGATGCGCTGTCATTTATCACTCGCCCTCTTTAACCCGACCATGCGCAGTGCACCGATTCAATCAATCGTCAGCGGGACTCAAGACCGAGACCGAGGAAACCGAGCAACGCTTATCGACTCTTGATGGCGCGAAAGGGCCCCCAGCATGATTAGGTCGGACTCCTTCAGCACATCATCTGCAACTTTATTTGGAGATTCTGCGGCCTTGTGCGACCTGCCATATTGATCTCCCGACAATCACTCCACGACCCCCCCATTCCGAGTCCCGACGGTGGCCACGTTCCCTCGGTTCGGAACTGGCAAGCTCTGTTTACCTAGTTCAGTGCTGAATGCTCGGAACCGAACCGAGGAAAAGGTTACGCTACAGAACTAGAATTCCTGCGCCAACTTCCCATTTCACTGTACGGAGTATCAATCTCTGCGCCTACTCCTATCCCTCATAAGGGCCAATTACTCAATATTGCATATCCACACGGATAGCACATACGGAACTAGAATGTCCCCGCCGACGGTTAATCCTATTGTCATGCAATGACACTGACATTTTCTTCATCCCACCGGTGCCGCATTGCGCGGCAACTCGGGCGGCAACTAGCGGGACGTCACGGGAACTGGCGGGTTGTTTATCACGCTCATTGCTACTCACATTGCTAGATAAGTCAGCTTTCTTCGAAATTCAATCCCCGATTTTCGATCCCCGCGCCAAGCCATACATAAAGAGGGCTTCGGCATCTTTTTTCTTCAAAGAGGAGCCTTAGAGTCACTCTTTCTGTGGTTCGGCATTCTGAACAGCAGACGACGATGCCGAAAAGCTGATAAGGACCCCGCTACCAGACGACGGACCGTGGCCGAACTGATGGAAAAGACTCAAAAGAGCATTTTCTCATTCACCGCCCAGTGTAACCTAACCACAATCGCACAAGAATTATCAATCGCCCACTCCACTACGCCGAGATATCAACGAGGTTCAAATGCCTCAAAGCTGTTGGCGTTCGCAGATGCCAAAAGAGATCCGAGACGTTGGAGGATTCTTGCAATGTGACTCCCCCTCTCTGCGGCCACATCTATCCAGGGCGGTCCGCTTATAAATGCCAAACGTGATGTGTCGTTTGCGAGTTTGCTCTATCTACTTTGTCGTAATCGTCTAGTAACGGACTACTCTGACACCTGTTGTTTTCCGTCGCCCGCCTCCTGCAACGTTGATCCCTAAACGCACTGGCCGATCCGACTTCCTCATTGGGCCTCGACATCACCAAACCCTTCCAAGCTTTCTTGACACTCTTCAGACTGCGTCAAGACTTGTCTGGTCTCCGAGACGTTGGAAGTTTCCCGAACAATAACAGCCAGGGGGCCCACTGTGCCTGACTTGCACTTCTTGTTAAACTCGCGGCCCCTCGCCTCAGGTTATTTCCATCCCGCCTGGAAACGGTAAGGTTACCGCTATACTTTCCCCCAAATCATCGCAACAACGATATACTTGCAGGTCCATCTGGTCTCTGTAACGTGGCCTGCGACCGCGGGCGGCGCAACCCGAGCTGCGGCGAGGCCCAGGCGGCGTTTTGAGGGGGTCCGTGGAGGACTCCGTCCACTGTACTTAAACAAACGGAAGGCTAATTTTCCATTTCTACTCGTTCTTTAACTGCTCAGGTTGGGAAGAACTGGATAGATGACACAAAGGCTTGCTGAGCAGGCTCTTTACCTATCGTTAATTCATTCATTTCGTCGTCGTTGCTGGATCACCTCTCGCTCTGTTCATCAAGCCGGCCTTGACAACGAATCAGTACTACCAACGCCGCAGCCGCAGCCGCACTTGAGCCCGCCAATCGAGGGAGAGACGGCACGACAGACTATCCCGGTACTTGCGTCAACGCCACCTGCAGCGCTTGCAATACCCGCGACCGATACGACCCAACCTACCCGTATTGAGAGAACCATGGAGTACACATCCGACAAGGAAAAGTCCTACGGGCCGGGCGGAGACCCGATGCAGAAGCTCGATGAGGAGAGCGGTAGCGATGGTAATGATGACTTCAAGTCTGCGTCACAGTCGCCCACTAAGCCAGCCGATCCTCCAAATGGAGGCTTGAAGGCCTGGCTTCAGGTTCTCGGCTCGTTTTTCATTTATTTCAACACATGGGGTAAGTCAAAAAGCCGGACCCGCCGTTCAACTGCCTTATGTCTTTTTGCAATTGGGATCCCGCGGAGCCCGCACGGGCCGCATCAACTTGGGGATTAAGCCATGAAAGGAGCGAGTTTAGAACTAACACAAACGGTACAGGTCTCGTCGCTAGCTTCGGTACATTCCAGGTCTACTACGAAGCCGATCTCCTGAGGGAACACAGTTCTTTCGCTATTTCCACCGTGGGCTCGTTGCAGAGTTTCCTGATGGTGTTCCTGGGTCTCTTTGCGGGCCCCATCTTTGACCTGGGTTATGCAAAGCAACTCCTCTGGGTGGGGACCATGCTCATCGTCACCGGATCCATCCTCCAAAGTTTCAGCCAGAACCTCTGGCAACTATTGCTTACACAAGGACTTTGCATTGGAGTCGGGATGGGAGGCTTGGCCGTTTTGGGAGTTGCCATACTATCGCCGTGGTTTACCACAAAGCTCCCCATGGCAACCGGCATAGCAGCGGCAGGAAGCGGTGTTGGCGGGTAAGTCTTCAAGCATCATACTTTCCCCTAATCAAAATATCCCGTCGGCTAAGACTGGGTGCTAACATTATTTTCCCCCATAGCCTGGTACTACCAATCCTGTTTCGATCGATTCAGCCCGAAATTGGTTTCCGCTGGACTGTGCGCACCATGGCGCTGATCGCGTTGGCAACTCTCAGCGTTTCCATCTTGACCATGGAACCACCCAAACCATCGGCTTTCAGGAGACCCTTGATCGACCGGTCTGCCTTCAAAGATCCTCCGTACCTATTTTTCGTGGGCGCCTGCTGCCTGGTTTTCCTCGGCATGTACACGCCTTTTGTCTACGTCCCAGGGTACGCGCTGGCAAGGCACGCCGTCAGCACCGAGATTGACAAGTACCTGTTGGCAATCCTCAACGGCGCATCCATCGTCGGGCGCACCATTCCCATCCTGTTCACCGCGCAACTGGGACGGATGAACATGCTCATCGTCGCCGTAGCAAGCTTATCGATTTCGGCCTTTTGCCTCTCGGCCGTCACCCACACCCCCGGCTTGTTGGTGACTGTCATTTTCTACGGATGCAGTAGCGGAGCCTTCTTTTCTCTGCAGCCGGCCACGTTTTCTCTGCTCACGGAGGACAAGAAGTACATCGGAACCAGACTTGGCATGGCGTACGCCGTGATGTCTGTTGCTTTGCTTTTGGGCTCTCCCGTAGGTGGCGCACTTGTGCGCTCCATTGGTTACTATAGTGCTTGGATCTGGGCGGGCGTGACACTTGCTCTGGGCAGTATCATGATCGCATGTTCGAGAGGCTTGGCAACTAAGTGGGATTGGAGGAAGACCCTTTAAGGGGTCCCCTCAAATTTGCATAACAGAGCGGTCTGATAATATAGAAATGATACCCGGTAGATTTCAGTAGACTAGCTAAGCCTAGACGACTCACCACTTAATGCATACACGATGTTGATGTCAGTTGCATGTTGGAGATTCTACTTTCGTCGCATGTAAAATTACAAGCTCATCTACGACAGTGGCTATTACGTAAGTCATTATCTTGGCTAAAAGAATCCTTAGACATGCTTGCTAATAGCGCTCCCCATTTCATGACGCCTTCTCCACGTTGTGAACAACTTTGGTACTCACGAAAATAGTGAAACGCTTACAAATTGTAATCCCAGCTCGGATGAAGATAGAACGCGCGCGGCACGCATGGACTCATTGTAATGAGTCGTGTTAGAACCATTTTAAATGATAATTCATTCGCTCATTCAAGGAGCTTTGACGAACCTCGTACTTTTTGTAAGGCGTGTTACGAGCCGGCTTGATGAGATTTACCTTGCACTTTTGGTCCTTTTCTCGGCATCACGCTAGATCTCTTCTGTTTTAGAAAACATGAAATGAACTACAACAGACCACCAGAGGAACCACCGACCTAACTGAAGGAGAAGAAGAAGAAGAAGAAGAAGAAGAAGAAGAAGAAGAAGAAGAAGAAGAAGAAGAAGAAGAAGAAGAAGAAGAAGAAGAAGAAAAGGGTTCAACCAGTAGTTTGCTATGGCAAACCTGACCAGGCCTTCACAACTCTACAGAGTCATCAGTTCTGCTACCAAAAGTCAACTCCGAGCTCCACCAAGACATCGGAGTGGATCAAACAAAAGGGTCAGGCCCTGGCCAGGATTCGAACCTAGGGCCTCTTCCAGGTGGATGTGTTTAATGACAACCCTAAGGAAGAATCATACCGCTAGACCACCAGGGCGACGACGACCTCATGATAGAGAGTGAGTTGCTGGGAGGGCTGGTTGCTGTTTGGCCTCTTGATCCACAACTTGCCGTGGGTGATTAACTTGACCGCTCGTGTGACCTCATTAAAGATCGCTTGAAACACAAAGCGGCCAGCTGGGACGCAGTTATCAAGAAATTTGTACTTTCAGACGTCTACCTCTATCATCTATGGCAAAGGTAAGGAATATTCGGACCACGCTTTGTATCACGGTAGAAACCATAGCAACCCAGAATGTCCATATAGCAGAGGCGTCTTCATAAAGAGGCTTCGCACAGACGGGGACGAAACTTGATGTCCGCAACACTACTTCGCTGATCGGGGAGGTCTATGTTTTGCTCTTCGTTTCTGGGAACTTCTTCAAAGCCTTCTAGATAGTGACGTGGGCACGAGCCATTTCAATCACAGCCGCCTTCGTGGCTTTGTCTTGATAAGCAGAGGTTCGCTGACCACCGCAGAAACCCATTCTTTCCTCTTGGGAAGTTGCACAGGCTGCCAATCCGCACTATTGAGTCCGGCAAGCTGCGCAGGTCTAGCTTTTTCATCTGCGGGGGCGATTTCAAAATTGACCACCATCTTCGTGACACTCAGGTACAACTCGAGGTAAGAGAAGCTAGGGATCGCATGTCAGTTCATGATACACCCGGATGAGTCCATAAGTGAAACTCACTGATTCGCAATGCAGGTATTGGCTCCCTTGGAGAACGGAATGTAGAATTTGTCTCGTAATGCATCCTCAGTAGCGCTCATGCCGGACTCGTCTATCCAGCGGTAGGGGTTGAATAGCTCCGGATTCGGGTAAGCATACTTGTCTCTGAGATACCAGACCGGGGATGAAGTTATGATTGTCTATTACATCTGGGATTAGAGATACCAAATCACTGATGGTGCCAATGTGGATCGACTCACGCCTTCGGGAACAAACTTTCCGCATAGCTCAACGCCACCTTTCGGAACCACACGCGGCAACATTGCAACAGACGCACCAGCCCAACGAATACCTTCTTTCACGCAAGCTTTCAAGCGAGGGATACTTTCCAAGGTATTCATATCTGTAGGGAAGCCGCGAGATGCAAGGTCTTGGTACAACTTTTGCTGAAACGTCGGGTTCCACGAAAGGGCGAACAAGATGTGCGCGAAGGACGCAGAGGTGGTGTCGGTTCCGGGTCCCAGATTCTCTTTGGCTTCTGATAGAGCGGTCTGTGTTGGTACACCGGCAGATACCATTACGTTGAGCAGGTTTGGAAACGGCGACTTTCGGTCTGAATCTTTGTTTCTGACCCAAGCTTGGTACGTCCACTTCTCAAGTTAGTCGACTGGCGAGGTTCGGAGCATTTAATACTCACCTGATCATATTGCTGCAACCCCTTTTTGGAGGATGTTCGTGACCCTTCCATGTGACAAAACAAGTCTTCAACCCGCATCCAAATAGCATACAACGTTGGAAAGTTCATAATCTCCACGATCAGCCTTTTGTCGATTTTGGGAGTTTCCAGTACTCACCAGAGGCAGAAATGTTGCCTTCTCGTCATTCTTCGCTACAAAGGCAACTTCTTCTCCTTTGGACCAGGCAGAGACTGCGGATAGGGCCTCGCCGAATGAAAATTGCGCTAAAGATGTTAGGCGATGGACAAGAAGAAGAAGCCAAATTGCAACAGAGCGTCTTACAGATGATGTCTGCCTCAAGGGCACGGCAGGCGGGGCCTATATCAAGAGAGACACTTCGTTTTCCGACTGCTGAGATGAATTCGTCAATATGATGAAGCATGAGCTCTTCGAGCTTTTCAATGTTACTGCGACTGAAGAGCTGGCCGAGGATTCTTCGCCGTTTGGAATGCTCATGCGGGTCTCTGTCAATTATCAGACGGTGAAAAAAGCAGTTTTTTGTTGAGGGCTTCAACGAACGTAATGGAGAAGAGTGCGGGGTGCTCGTCTTGGACGAACTCGCCATAGTTGCGAGGATCTTTCACAAATCCACTGTTGACCCTGTGGACTGTGTCGTAAATGTCAATCGAGTAAAATGATAGTTCATTGGGGCCAATTCGGACAAGAGGGCCTAGACGAATCAGACATCACTCATATCGACGGTTTCGATTACTAAGAATACCTAATTTCTCATGCAGCTTTGGGAGTTCGAGGGTGACGTGGCCTCGGTATTCTTGGCGAAAGGCCCAGATCAACCTTGAGTAGCCTGCTCCCCATCCCGCATTAGGGATTTGAGATAACGGGGATGCGTGGGCTCGAGTGACGGCCTGGAGAGTATTAGAACAGGCATGTCATATTCTTTCCTCGGAATCACCTTGAACACTGTGACCGCGACAACGCAGAGAATAAACAGGGAAGCTAGAGTTAGAATTGCCATCATATGAACGCAATATTGGTGTTTTCTTGAGTTGGCAGAAGTTTCGAATTGCAGGTATCAGTAGAAAGAGTATTGGATTTGGTACAATAATGACGCCAAATTTTCTTTGAACCATTACAACAGAATCTCGACACAGAGCATCTAGAACATTAAAGGACATATCAAGACTGGTCGTCTCTCATGGCTTGGCATATGACGTTCTTCGAGTGCCGATTGCGTGATACATCTTCTACCCGAAAAGTGTCGAACCAAACCCCAACTGGCAGTCAACCCGGGGTTGTTTCCGTTGACCTGATTGGCAGGGGGCACGCGGACCGCAACTAGAACCCAATACATTATCGCGCTCCGAAGAGAAGAAGATAACCTATCATGGAGCAATGAGAAACTACCTTTGCCTCAGGTAGAGAAGGTCAATTGCTATTTAGTACGTGCTGGTCTGTCTATCTTCAATAAGAACCGCCCAAACGTCGGTTGGGCATGCTGCACTGCTGTAAACTAAAGCAAGAGCCTGAAGGATGCGGACGAAAGTGTCTTTAAGTATCCTTATAACTATCTTCAACCCTGATCAATGGCAACCTCTGTGCGTCGAACACGCCAACTTAACTCATCTCGTTTGGAGTCACCAGCTTGATGCTAAGGCCACTTCGTACGACCTTAGTACCGATGCCGCCATCCAGTCCCACATCACGCGACTAAATAAGTCAGCCATTGGCACATGCAGCCAGCTATTGAAGAATTTGTTTAGCTTGTCGCGCAAAAGCCGACCATTTCCGTCCCACTAATTAAATTTTTCCAACGGCCCCTGTACGGTCCGAATACTCCCTCCCATAAGACGACGTCCCCTCCGTCCGCATTTGTTCGCTCCGACGTCGCTAATTCGCTCAGCTTGGACCAATATCGAGGACATCATCATCATCAGTATGACTGCGACAGAGCGCCAAGACGACGGCGTCGCCAAGAATGCAAACACGTTCCAGAGCGATGTAGAAGAAGAAACAACAAAAGATGCCCGGGTCTTGGTATGCAATCTACAAAATGAATGCACTCGGTAATGCAACGATCAGCTGACCGCAAGATGTGTAGGAAAACCTAGGCTACAAGCCGGTGAGCAGACGACGCCAGAAGTCGGCCCATCTCTCACACACAAAATACTCATGTTTCTAGGTGCTGCACCGGACATTCAATACGTTTCACAACTTTGCAACAACCTTTGGTACGCTCACAACCGCGCTCTTGATATTTCTCTCGTGGCATCTGACTTGACTCAGCTGCTCTTTACTTCATTGGCGGAGTTCGCGTGACATTCTCCACCGGTATAGCGGCCGGAGGCAACCTGGCTTATTGGTATGAGCCTATATCGTTGCGATCAGACCTGCATATGCAGTGCCTAACATCCAACTAGGACGAGTTTTATCGTGTCATGTGTCTTCACTTTCATCACCGCTGCGGTCATTGCAGAGATCTGCTCTTCGCTTCCACTTGCGGGATCCATCTACCTGTGGGCTGCTGAAGCCGGCGGACCTCGGTTTGGCAGATTCTTCGGCTTCATTGTTGCTTGGTGGAGTACCACAGCATGGACAACATTCTGTGCGAGTACGTTGGCAATCATCTCCGAGGCGTAACGAAAAGTGTGGAAGCTAAATTCTCTTAGGCAACACACAGTCCGCTGTCAATTACATGCTCTCGGTATGGAGATATTGGAGACAATGTTTTGCCCGTTTTGGTCCCTGACTTGTTGGCAGGAAATCGTCGTTTTCGACCTTGACTTCCCTTCAGATCCCTCAAGCGTCAAATTCCGAGCCGTTCAATGGATCACAACGGAGATCATGCTGGCCTTGGCTGCCATTTGGAACCTCTTGCCTCGTGAGACCCCCGTCACGAGTACTTCACTGACTCAAGTTGAGCTGACAAGACTTCAGCTCGCTACTTCAAATGGATCTTCTACTTATCAACAGGTTTCGTCTTGTTGGACTTTGTTCTGAACATGATCTGGCTACCAGTCGCAACAAGCAACAGCATATACGGTTTCCGATCCGCTCATGATGCTTTCTTGACCACGTACAACGGAACCGGCGCTCCGGCAGGCTGGAACTGGTGTCTGTCGTATCTTGCCACCGCCGGCATTCTCATTGGATTCGACGCGTCGGGACACGTTGCGGAGGAGACCAAGAATGCTAGTGTGGCCGCTGCTCGTGGTATCTTTTGGAGTACCGTGGTCAGTGGTATCGGTGGCTTCATCGTTGTGATCCTGTTCCTATTCTGCGTTGTAAGTCACCATACTTCTTGCTTGGTGGAAATAAAAAGTCATACTAATCACGCTGTGCTTTAGCCTGACGCGGACGTTCTTTTCTCTTTTGGCGGTGCTCAGCCATTTGTGCCTCTCTACGCAGCCATCCTCGGAGACGGAGGGCACATTTTTATGAACGTCATCTGCATTGTCGCATTGTGGTTTGTAAGTCTTCCATGCCATCGCGAGGCTAGGCTGTCCATATGTCTACTAGGTATCAAGTGCTGACCATGGCTTTGCAGAACACTGCGATTGCAATCCTCGCTGCGTCGCGCTTGGTCTTCGCCGTAGCCCGCGACGGAGTCCTCCCGTGGTCCCCATGGGTTGCCAAAGTCGTCGATGGCCAGCCCAGAAACGCCGTGTTGGTTGTCTGGGGCGTCTCCGCCGTTATCACCTGCACGATTCTCCCGTCATCAGTGGCCTTCACCTCCCTCGTCTCGGCGGCAGGTGTGCCTTCAGCCGCTGCCTATGGCCTGATCTGTCTCTGCCGTCTGTTCCTGACGCCGAAGCAATTCCCAAAACCTGCGTGGAGTCTGGGACGCCTTAGCAAGCCTTTCCAAGCAATCGCTGTCGTGTGGAACGGTTGGGTCGTGGCTGTGTTGTTCTCGCCTTACGCTTTTCCCGTCGAGGCATCGACGCTCAACTATGCTCCCGTCATCATGGCCATTGTCACAATCTTCGCCATCCTTTCTTGGTGGTTCATCCCAGCTGAACGATGGCTCCCATCTCAAAGAATTCAGGAGACACTTCTTGCGGGAGAACGACCCGCTGAGGAATAAGGGGGAGCTTAGTGGCCGAGTGAAGGTTAAGAAACCGCGTCTTTTTTCGGAATAATTGTAATACAATGGCAACCCTTTAATCCGCTAGATAGTAGATAATCGTTGTGAAAGAAGAGAATGTGGACGGTGTGGCAGTCAACAAATACGCTTTCGCCCTGCTTTAACAATAAACGTTCAACCCCTGATCCCTTGCTCAAAGCTGCGCTCTGGTTTCAACAGATGCCTGATCCTTCACCAACTCCCCCTTGCCTCTCTCCAGCTCGTCAGTCAAGTCATACTTCCAAACCCAATCCATCCGAGCCGACAATTTGTCGGCAACCCACTCAGAGTCTTCGCTCAACTCCAAGTCGTATAGCTGACCTGTCTCGCGACTATCGGTGACGAGCTTCTGAGACCTCTCCCATCGCATCTTGTTGTATGTCGAGAAAGCCATCTCAATTTGGCTAGCGTCAGAGATGGAGCCCAAGAGGTTGCCGAGGATGTATGCATCTTCTATCGCCATGCCCGCGCCAGAACCCTTGTGAGGCGTGGATGCGTGCGCAGCGTCTCCCAGCAGGCAAAGTCGCCCCTCGTAGTATGTTGGACTCGGCGGATGCTCGAAGAGTGCCCACACGTCGGGGTTCTGCATGAGCTGGATGATTTGCCTAGACTTCTCGCCCCAGGTTTCAAAGTCGCGGATCATGTCCTCCTTCTTCACGGAGACGACCCACTTGTCCGACTTCCACTCATCAGCGCTGGTAATAGCCACCACTAGTCTCTGATTAGCCTTTGTTCCTAGCCTGGGGATAGAAGGGTGGGAACAAGTCGCCTACCGTTCATGAATTTCCCCTTTGCGACGGAAAATGTAAGAATGTGACCGTGTCTTCCAAAGTACATTTGAGCGTTCTTTGCTAGCTCTTTGCCGAGAAGCTTCTCTGCGTCCTCCATGGGAATAAGGCCTCGGTAGGCGTACTTCCCAGAGAAAATAGCCTTGGATGCTGGGTGATCTTCACCAAGCATCAAGCTTCGCAATCTAGACTTGATCCCGTCGCAGGCTATGACTGCATCATAGCGCGCGGTTGAGCCGTCTTGGAAGTAAAGCAGCACGCTTTTACCGTCGTCTTCGTACTTCTCCGCCCTCTTGTCAAATTCCACAACCCCATCGGGCAGTAGCTTGACCAGTCCGTCCAAGAAGTGTGCTCTAAGGATACCAGTCTGACCCGTCTCACAATTTTGACGGTAAATGAGATCGCCCTCCTTGTGTTTATCGTCACAAGTCTCGCCGTATCTGAAATCGAACCATACGTCCTTGTAGTCTTCTGATTCGTTGCATGTTGCTTGGTTCTCAAAGGCCTGCCGCACATGAGGTGAGATCAAGGACATAGCCCTCAGCGCGTTGGGACCGAAAGACACGCCAGCTCCAACCTCACCAAACTTGGGCGCCTGTTCATATAGCGTAGTCGGTATCCTGTTCCGGAGGAGTTGAAGGGTCAGAGTCAGACCCGCTATGCCGCCACCGACTACAGCCACATTGAAGGGCTTGTCTGGCGTCTGGCAGAACTCTTCCGGCGGTGCCATCGTGACAGAGGCAGAAAAAAGCTCGTGAAAATGATGGGAAAAGCTTAAATGTGTATTCGGAGGTAGGCAGCTCAGACCACGTCAAACGAGACAAGTGAGACTACCTTCAGTCTTGGAACCTTGGACACAGAGTACAACGATGAAGAAGTTCGCAAAGATATACCGCGGACAATGTAGAGAGAGGATTGAGGAAGAAAAAAACGACCTAGCCTTGCTGCCCTCTTACTTCCAGACCGGCTCCTGGGCTGGGACCTATGACGCTCTCGATGATTCTGGCTGACTCCGTCCCCCCCGGACCCCGGCCGCGACCCACGTTAATCCAGTGCCGAAGTGCCCGAAAGTCCACGGAAGCACTGCATGGGTGATCATCGGATGGGAAGGTTTTTTGGTTCAAAGTTTCTAGCAGCTGAAAGTTGTTCGTAGTACGGTCGAACCTATCGGATCGCGGGTTTTAGACGTCGGGAATGGGACCTCGAACACTTCACCATCTGCCGAAAGCCAGCTTCGGGTGACGGAGCAAGCGTGCATAAATTGCGGAGTATCATCCCGGCAGTGAGGGGAGAAATCCGGGGACTATGTAGATCGCATACCGGACTATTCTTCAATAATGTGAATCTCCGAAACTTTAAACTCGTTGTTATCCAGTCTAGATCCCTCATTCGGGCTGGATTCCCGTGGCCATTAAGGACTAACTGTCTACCCCAGGCGCCACAGCTGCCATCTCATTCTAGTGTCCAAAATAGTGCTAAAGACCAAGGTCATGTTACCTCTACCCCGGACTCCGGTCCGAAGTCATCATACCGTTGTCTGGGGTAATTTGTTCCGGTCTCTGCGTCTCAACTCAAGGAGTTGAGATCCTCCCCCGTGGGGAAAGAGTTCAAAAATGGTCCCAAGGGTCCACTGCTTCTGGCAAGTGACAAAGACAGTTTACACCCACATATCGACGTCAGGGACATCGGACGAAGAAACACCATGACTACTACCAAGCCAACCTTCATTTTTGTCCCAGGCGCGTGGCACTGTACGACCAAGTTTGAGCCAGTGACCTCTCAGCTAGAGGCTCTGGGATATCCAACCAAGTCTGTTCAGCTCCCGTGCTTTGGCGCGGAGCCTCCGTTATCAGACTTCCAGCCCGACGTTGCTGCCATCCGGCAAGAGATTGAAAAGACTGTAGACGATGGCGAAGACGTTGTGCTCTTCATGCACAGCTATGGGGGCATTGTAGGTTGCGAAGCCTGCCGCGGTCTGGATAAGGCATCTCGGCAGAAGAAAGGCAAGACTGGAGGCGTTATAAGACTGGTATTCTGCGCTGCATTCATGGTTCCGGAAGGCAAGTCATGGTTGAAAAAGAGGTTGACGAAGTTGCGTAACTAACAAATGCCTGCAGGAGTCTCCCTTTTAGACATGCTTCAAGGCATCCCGCTTCCTTGGTTTATCGTGTCAGAGGACAAGACAAAAGTCGACCCCGATTGCCCCGAGGACATCTTCTATAACGACATGGAAGAAGTCGCCATCAAGGAAACGATTGCAGGACTCAAGCATCACAGCTATCAGACCTTCTACAGCAAGCTCACATACCCTGCTTACAAAGACATACCGGTGACGTACATCAAGTGCGCGTTGGACAAGGCGGTTCCTCCAGAAGGTCAACAACAGATGATTGACGTCTCCGGCGTGGACGTTGTTGTTGAGGATATGGAAACCAGTCACTCTCCGTTTTTGAGCAAGCCGGATTTGGTCATTGCTGCTTTGAGGAGGTCGGCAGGCGAGAGCTTTTGAACGTGGTACGAGTCGATAATCTTTGCATTTTCTTTTCTGTACATACGCCTCGAAAGCAATATGTACTTGGTGTTCCAAATTTGAGCTGGAGCAGATCGCAGGAACGGAAGCTTGGCTCACTTATTTGAATGCTTCAGACCAAGATCTAATCAACTTAATTGAGTGTACCTTTCTCATTGACGTTTTACGATGGTACATGTATGCACATGCAGGGCTATATAAATTCTCATTCATAATTGCTCTTGACGTTACCTGGTTGATCGAACATGACCTTTGATGTTCCTCTCAAGGTACATAAACCGAGTCAATGGCTTACCGGTGAGTGAGTGGTAAGGTAGTGATAGAGCCACATATCATTTCTGACTCAACTTCGCATCTCAATACATCACAGATCGCTTTTGAGAGGACTGACCAGGACTTATATGGGGGTTTGAATTAAGGTGGTAGGCATTCCCCATCAGTTATGAACATGGTCCATGCATAAGTTTTTGTAGTTCACCGTTTGGCATGCTTGGTCATCCAGTCGCTAACGAGTCATACATAGTCTACTCTCAAAGACATGCCATCCCTCGATGGCTAACATGGGGGCTCCATCAGAGACCCAGCACCAGCCAGCATCATCTCATCCGTGTATCCCAAGTGGGCCATGCTGGCATCCATGGTCGGAAAGAAAGGCATATCTTGCCCATAAGAATCAAACAGCAGCGTTCTTGGCGACATCGGAAGCAGGATATCAGTCGACGGCGTGAGTTCCTGGATCACATTCGAGCCCCGGCCAGTCTCGCTGCCCATAACCTGCGGCCCATCATGGCTCCCCGTGGTAAGTGATAAACTTTGATCCAGGCTATTAATCTCCCCGGCTTCCGACGTGCTCAAATGCCGATGGTTACCAAAGTACCGAATATCACGGTGAACAGCACTCGAGCCAAGCTTCGACGCCTCCGCTGACAGCGGACCGCCCTCGTGGACGCTCCCAAAGAGCTCGCCGATGAGCACCCCCTGACACTCCATTTTCCGACGGGCTCTCCGCTCTCGGTACAGGACACAAGCGCTCTGGAGATGCTCGACAATGGACAGCTCTCTGCTCGCGACGGGATCGTGTTTGCTAAATTTTTTCAAAAGCGCTTGCGCATCTTTTAAGCCGTGGTCTAACGGGAACGTGCTGTCCAGATCCCCAAAGACAGCTAGGCCAAGGACTAGTGCGGAGACAAAGACGGAGTTGATAACAAAGGGGTGTCGTTTCGCAACGTTCTTATCCTCTATCAGTGTCGATAGGAGGTCAATGGTTCGTATCGCAGAGTCTACGCAAGCGTGCACCAATAGTTGATCAGATGGCGATGTTGTTGGAGTTTCCTCTGTCCACATTGGCACCGTCCGGGAGCGGGCAATGTTTCTGGAGACAAAGTCGATGAGAAAAGGCCGTGATAGAAGCATGATACTCCAGTAGTATGCCTCTTTCATGTGGTAAAGCCCAATGTTTGGATACCTCTCACCATCGTCGGCGTCGACATACTTGCTGGGCTTCATACTGTCAGCTGCGAGACCATCACTGAACCTCGCGGCCCATCGACGATGCTGCTCGCTGATGCGCTCGAGCTTTTCTGTCGAGACCATACGCTTGGCGTAGACATCGTTCAAGATGGACTCAAAGATGGCACAAAGATCCAGTGAAGCCGAGTAGTTCTCGCTCGCCGCTGTATCCCGGGTCTCAGATGTTGCCAACGGGCGACCTAGCGAGGCGGCTAAGAACAGATCCAGAACCCGAAGAGCTTTCCACAGTCGATCCCGGGTGTCTTGCTCTTGCGTCGAAAATAGTGCTGGCACGTCTCGCCTGTGAATCCCTAGTGCGTAGGCGGCACGGACAGCAACGCCCAGGTGCATGAAGGCTGAGTTGCGTCTCGATGCGCCGAGAAGGTAGACGGTGATGAGTAGGTAGCTGCGCACCGTGTTGTTTGTTGGATTCTCCATTGCATAGGATACTGCCAAAAATCGACCATAGTCGAAATACTTCTCAGCATCAGCGTCCCGATCATCTGGGCACCGTTGTGCTCCGATGCCGAATATCAGAAAGAAGATGCAATTCATGACTTCCTCATCTTGGCTTGTCGGCTCTCCACGCAGCCAATGTTCAAGGTCCTTTGAGATTTCAGACTCATTAAAAACTTCGAGAATGCAATTCGTCGCGCGTAGATACCACCGTAAAAGATATCTTGCTTGTTCATTGCTAGGTTTTGAGGGGATATCGGCGGGGTTCGTGATGATCCATTTCGGGCGACCTTCAGGAGTCGCCTCGACCATGACGTGGCGCAAAGGATCATCGGTGAAGGGACACAAGCCGATGCGTTCGCGTACAAGTCGACGGATCACTTTCAGGAATGCCAAATTGGCTGCATCGCCAATGAACATGAACCGGCCCTTGCCATCTGCGATGAGTCGCGATATCTGTGGTACCGCAGTGCTCTGCGAGAGGTGGCTGATGGACGACGACGCGCGCCTATGCGGCTGCTGCTGGTAATTTGGTGAAATGACGGCTCCGTGAAAGGAGGCGGGCGGTTCATATGAGCTGAAGAGGTGGTCCTGACCGCCGGACGGGCTTCTTTGGTGATGAGGAGGAACGGAAACCTGATGGCCACCAGGACTTCTCACGGATGACGACGAGCCCTCCGCAGCGGCAAAGTTCGTCCGCGGGCCGATGAAGGTGCAGTCGACTTCGACTCTGCGGATTACGCACCTCCGACAGGGTTGTTGTCCATCGCAGCGTTCCTTGCGCCGCTTGCAATTCCCGCAGGCCTTGACGCATCTACGCCGCTCGCTCTCACGGACTCTTTTCGTGGGCATGGTTTGCGCGCCTCAACGTCGCCTATTGACATGTACAGTATGAAAGGCGACCTCACAGCTCTCAAATTCAACCAGAACGAATGCGTAACAAGATAGCGACATTGAACTCGAGGCTTGGGGGCCAGCTGAGGCAACGGATGGACCGGGGCAAAGCTGAGAGCTGTGTTTTACTTGCGCGCTTTCGCTTTTTTTGCGGGGGAACACTTGTCCTGGGGGGGTCCTAGCTCACGAATCTTTCCCCAGATTTTGCTACCTGGTGCTGCCCCCTTTTACGCCGCAGAGGATGCCGAGGTTTCGAGGCTCAGAGAAAATGGGGACAAGTCAGAACTCGAGAGACGTCTATCCAAGGTAGTGTAGCCAATGATGATGGAGGCTGAACTTCTGCAGTAACTACCATTGGCTGTACTGCTGCTTAAAGAAACGGGTTGTTGGGTTGGATCGTCGACCGCTTGGCTCAGCACACAGCAGTGTCCCGCATCCGCTCCGTACCAAGCAACATATCCACCGCTTACAGGTCAAACGGCACTTTGAGCCATTATTCAACTCCAGCCTTCACACAAAGGACTCAAAGACAGAGCAACTATTGTCCAATTTTGTCTTGATCATCGCTACTACTCTCTACTATTACGTAATCCACATCAGCTCTTTAGCTTCAAACAACTGGTAGTAGTAGGGGGGGGACCAGGATAGAAAATACGACAGCGAACTTGCTTGGGTACAACTGACAGAAAGCTACCGACAACTAGCATGAGTGTCACCTTCCGAGGACACCATTTCATTCAAACTGCAATGTCAAACACACCTATCTTCAACCAATAAGATACCGAAAGTTAGTCCCCTACCCGACATGACATCAAACCTAACAAGGCCCTTATCCGACGATCGCCCCAAGACCTGAGAGACAACGGGTTCCATTCCATTGTCGAAGCCTAAGCCTGGCCCCAGGAGGCGCCACCCAGCCCCCCATTAAGCCTAGGCCCGCAGTAGAAAACCCCCTTGCCGAGGTCTTTCGGAAGCCGGGTGGGCAAATGTGGTTCCAAGGTTGCTCTAACCGGACAAACATACCAGACACGTACACTTCCACCCGATTGCCGATGCGGGTCCGACGTTTCGTTGTCCATCGCTGTGACGCAGCTGCTTCCGACCTCGCGAATCGGGTCGGGTAGAAGAGAGAAGCTACGGCAAATCCAAGGCGGATACGGGCACGATGCGCAATCGCAAAGCTGAAAGGCGGAAGAAATAATTCTTCCATTCTCTCGGTGTTGCGATATTCCCAAGTTAGAAGGCGCACGCAATTCCCCAACAGCAGTGCGACGGGTTAACTACTCTGTAATGCTCTCAACTCAACAAAGGGTTTGTGCGCGCGAGCCGACAACAATCTTTTGAACTTCCCGCAACAGCAGCGAGCGATCATGACAGACCAAGGATACTCATCCGTCGCCGAGACGAAACGAATACTAGATCTGGTCCTCAGTGCCGTTCAGATACCAGCAGAAGCGGAAACGATCTCAAAGGCCGTACACTTTTCAGCGTCCCGCGACTTGCCTTATTTCCCGATCCCCTTCAAGGAAACGGAGTTGGCCTCAGCTTTGAAGGCCATTGAAGGTGGTGTAGCAGGGGCCCTTGCAGCCACCAAGGATGGTGACGCTTCCGGCGGGAAGGACAAGAAGGTTTCGGTGAACTTGGAGAAGAGCACAGCGTTTCTAATTCAGGCCTATCTGGCAACTGTGGGAGGGTACGGCAAGCTCGATCGTGAAGTGAAGCGGTTTTTAAAGGGTGAGGCATCATTGTATGCAAAATTAAAGTACGGAATTCTCTGACTTGTGTACTTAGATACGGATTTGCTCCAGGCTCAGTCAGATCCTTATCGCCGAATGTCTGCGAATTTGTATGAGACCAAGCAGCCGGGCGAGTACTACCACATTCATGGGTCTCTAGAAGCGTCGACTACGCTTGGCATGATTGGACTCGAGCCGTTCAGGCCAGACTTGAAAGATCACACTGCAATTGTTGAGGCGATAGAATCTCATGTAAAGCAATTTACGGTCGATGAGCTTGAGCGTATGAATGCCGATAAGCGCCAAGCTGGTGTCCCCGTTCTGAAGCATGAGGATTTTCTCAAAACACCTCACGTACGTCTCGATGTATTCCTCGACTTGGCGCTGTGCCAATACTAATCTCCTTGCAGGGCAAGACGAATGTCTCCCTTCCTCCCTGGAGCGTAGACAGTCTCGAGACCGCAACGCCCCCAGCTCCTCTGCCGTCCACCTCCGACAAGCGGGTACTATCGGGCGTCAAGGTGCTCGAGCTGTGCCGCATCATTGCAGGCCCAGTCGTAGGACGCATCCTGGCAGAGTACGGCGCGGACGTTTTGAAAATCACCAGCCCGAACCTCAGCGACGTTCCCTTTTTCCAGGTCGACGGCAACATGGGCAAGCACGCCGCGGACCTCGACCTGAAGACCGAAGAGGGGAGACGGCACTTTGAGACTTTGCTGGCCGAGGCGGACGTCGTGCTGGACGGCTACCGCCCGGGTGCATTGGAAAAGCTAGGTTACGGCGCGACTGCTTTGACCAAGTTGGCCAAGGAGCGCGGCAAGGGGTTCGTGTATGTGAATGAGAACTGCTTTGGATACCAGGGGGAATGGTGCCAGCGGCCTGGCTGGCAGCAGATTGCTGATTGTGTAAGTCATCACCACCCCTTCTCCTTGGGAAAATCACAAAATGCTCATTTAGGAAACAGGTGAGTGGTGTGGCTTGGGCGCAAGGTCAATTCATGGGACTCGACGAGCCTGTGGTCCCTCCGTTCCCCATCTCCGACTATGGAACGGGATGCATGGGCGCCATCGCCGCCCTGACCGGTCTCTACAACAGAGCGACGCAGGGCGGCTCGTGGCACGGCAAAGCATCGCTATTGCAGTATGACCTCCTCCTGATCAAGGCCGGAAAATACCCAGACGAAGTCCAGCGCGAACTGCGCAAGCTCGCGGGCGAAGATTTCCTCGCACTGCGGCACAGCCACAGCGTCGATCAGATTTCCGGCACGGCGCTCAAGGCGATGAAGCGGTACGCGCCAGAGCTGTTCAGCTCGTCGAACATCCGCGAGAAGTGGTACGCAAGGCGTTACAAGGCAGATGTGGAGGCTGTGAGCCCGGTGGTCGAGATCGAGGGCGTGGAGATTGGGTTCAAGAGGGCTAGCAGACCGAACGGCTCGGACGAGGCGAGCTGGGACTTTGGACCGGAAGAGGATCACCGGATAGTTGCGCACACAAACGGAGTTTCCCACGGCGTGAATTGATGTCAAGGCAGGATAGAACTCCATCTAGACCTTTGAATGATGATATCCAGTGATTGAAAATATTGGATGAAGTTCTCATGCGGTGAACATTGCGCTCCGATCATAGAATTGACCACAGGGAGCCGGGCCGTAGACTTGGCGCCTGGAGCTGGCGATGCTCCGTAGTCCTCACATGCTCAACACACCTACAGGGAGGCTGATTAATGTATTCTACTCACTTCCCCATTTAGATGCCTCGAATGGCAAACATGATGACTATCGTATGATTTGGCTAAATCCGCGCGGAATTAGGAGCACCGCAAAGTCACATCACACAACGCAAAGCCGAAGCCGCCATCCTTCCCCCGCGCGTGACTCCGCCAAAAGGAACCATCGGACTGCGGGGTCCCCAGCGTAGTTGGGGTGAACCGACCGTATCAAATCCTTTATGAAATTGTCTTTTGTCTTTGTGTATATGTATGTATGTGGCTGGAGTCTCGGTAGATTTCCCCTCGCGTCGGATCCCATTCCCGTACCCGAAAGGGAGGAGTGTTTGTCCCCGGACCCGGGGGGCGCTTCCGGGTGCTTGAAGCCTACCGCCGGCGGTACCCGCTCAGCGCACGTGCAATGACAAAGCAATGGCGGGTAATGCACGCGCTGTGATTGGGATAAGTACCTTATCCTCCATCCACTGCGGGACGCTTTTTGGCAGTCGGGGTAGTTGACGTTAGCTCATCTTTCAGGATCACATCGTATCGTATCACCTAGAAAGCCATCATCATTATTTGATCCTTTTCTTATACTAAGGAAAACACCGCTAGACAAAACTCACACTTCATCAACATGGGCTCACTACAGAACGGAGACGGCCAGTACCAGGGCCTCGGCCAGGACTTCACTAAGGAGGTCATCGCCTCCATGGGGTCGGAGACGAACCCCAGACTCCGCGAGATTCTGGCCTCATTCATCCAGCACATCCACGACTTTGCTCGCGAGGTCGATCTCACCACGGATGAGTGGATGATGGGTGTCAACATGATCAATTGGGCGGGGCAAATGTCGAATGACCGACGCAACGAAGGCCAGCTGCTTTGCGACGTCATTGGACTGGAGTCGTGAGTTCACAAGAAAAGGGCGGCTTGACACAAATACATGTACTAATCAGACTTGCAGGCTGGTTGACGACATCACCAACAAAGTTGCCACAAAGAGCGGCACGCCAGGCACAGCAACAGCCATCTTGGGCCCCTTCTGGCGGGCCGACACTCCCGTCCGTCCCAACGGCAGCACGATCGCTGTCAAGTACCCCGAGGACGGAGAGGTCGCTTTCATGTACGGTCAGGTGACGTGTTCCAACACCGGGAAGCCGCTGGCGAATGCGTCCGTCGACGTTTGGCAAGCATCCACCAATGGCAAGTTTGAAGATCAGACCAAGCTTTTGTTGACGCATGTCGTCTAATGTCACACTGCAGGTCTGTACGAGCAGCAAGATATCGATCAGCCGGAGCACAACTTGCGCGGAGTCTTCAAGACGGACGCGGAGGGTCGTTATGGATTTTACTGTCTGCGGCCCACGCCTTACCCAGTATGTATACTTCTCGCATCGAGAAAAAAAAATCGTCTTTTTACTGACAACAATTTGAGGTACCGGGCGATGGCCCAGCTGGAAAGCTTTTGGACTTGATGCACCGCCACCATTTCAGACCTGCCCACATTCATCTCATCGTAAGCATCATCACTGAGTTCCACTTGGCATGCGCCGGCGCAGGTTCTGACTTTTTCTTTACCCAGGTCAAATCAGAAGGATTCAATTCAGTCACAACACAAATCTTTGACGAAGATTCAAAGTACTTGGATGATGACTCTGTGTTTGCGGTGAAGGACGGTCTTACTGTGAAGTTCATCGACAGAAAAGGGGACCCCAAGGCTGCCAAGGAGCTTGAGTACAACATCAAGTTGACTACCGCGTAATCTAGAAAGCTAGGCGGATTTTCTTCATTATATTCTAGGAAGCATCAATATACCACGTGCCGTGCCTTCTGAAGCATGATGTGATCCGTAATCGTAAGGATCAACAGCCCGTTTCCGCTCGAGCTTAAGAAGGTCTCGATTCTAGAAGAATTGTCATCTCCATCGAGTGCACCAACCAACCGAGTAAAAGAAATACATTCTACCAATTTGGATGCAAAAGCAACCACGACTACGGAGCAGCCAAGCATCCTACAACAGGTATATGCAGCTTTGGATTGAACGTGCCTCTCTCTCTCATCTTGATTCCGAGTTCAATTATTTCAGCAAGGGATTTACGGAAGAAACCTTGCATAAATTCAAGTTAATCACTGCACATCTGATCAAGTACGTCTTGTAATCGTCGATCCCACAGATGACGGGAGCTTTCAACCTCGTTGATCGAAAACACACGATTCGCAACATCGCACCACAAATTTATGCCACAGTTTACTTGCCGCTTGGGTACCGGACGCCCCGATGCTGTGTACCACCTTTCGAGACTTTTCTGTAAGATTCTGAACCGGCTGATACTATGGGGGTATTCGCCGACAGCATTCTCGATTTTTGTCAAGCAGAGCAGATACTGATGGAAACTTGTCACGAACTCGCGTCATCTTTATACTTTCATCACGAATCGGAAGAGGCATTGGAGGGGAAGTATTATTTATTATAGTGTGGCATTAGACTGTCTGTGCAGTCCGGATGCCTCGATGCTTTTGAGAGGCCTCTTCTAACCCAGCAGAATCTACCCAAGCATTTCCCGACAATCCATTACACCACGTTTACGCCGCACGAAAACACCTTTACGCCATTACGCCATAAAGCCCTTCCTGAGTTGTGAAGCTTTCCTCTGTCCGATTTGGGTGGCGAACGTGAGCCTCAGAGTTTAGCGTTGCCACGGTCGTGTACAGCACAGCAAACCCGGATAGTCGGCGTAGTGATGTGCTCTGAATACCGGAGATTGTGGAGGTTGCTGTCATGACTTTGAGAATGATGTATTGATGAGCAATGTGCTCTCAAGTGATTAGAAGTTGACTTAACACCCGCGATAGTTGGGAGAGTCGCCCCAGAAACCACGCGGTCTGCGACCGTTGAAGTCTTTCCAGTCCTTGCGATACTCCCTCATCTTTTGCTTCTTTCTCTTCTCTGATACTCCTCGTTCCAAGAGGGCATACCACTCGAGTTTCTGCGACATTTCGAGGGTGGCGACGTCTCGCTCCTCAATCGCACGCTCAGAAGGGGTGAGGTCTCGTGAGCATCCGCAACCCATTGTGATGACTGGTTTGCTTGGTAGATAGGTAGAAAGGGTTTGTTCTTTGGTGGTGAGGAATGGAGGAGGAGTTGAAGAGTAGAATGCTTGATGGATCTTGTTGTGTGGATGTGATGAGTGGTTTGCTGCTGAAGATGACTTACTAGAGTGAAACATCGTTCTTACTTATACATCAAGAGAGCGTTTTCTCCGTAACCTGTATAGCTAGGGCTGTCGCTCATGGCATTCACAAGGTGGCCACGATCCAAGTCTGTTGCGAACCTTGTCTCTCCTAACCGTAGGAGAAAGAACGGGAAGGAAACCCAACCGGGGCAAATCCAGGCCCCGGTGAGAATAAAGTTACAGATTTCTGAGAGCTTTCTCCTGAATCCATGTTCGGATTCTGCTGTAGAACATGTTTGAGCTTCTTCATGTCCCCGGTGCCGCTTCCATTGCGTGTGGCTCGGTCTCAGAAAGATCTACTAGACATTTTCTAGTGGGATGGAGGCTCACCTTTCCTCCCTGATACTGCTTTTCTACATTTCTTGGTTATGGTAATCGTTCTCTCTAACCCGATTTGATGTGGTCCAATGAATGAACACAGCTCAATTTAATCAGCGGAGAATGCTCTTTTTCAATATTCTCTACAATATGAGACTTTGGTGGGATAAAACAACATCCTCCTCTAAACTCAACGGCTCTGTTACCAGGAACCCTTTGGCACTGTATATTGCTTATTCCCTCTTTTTGAGCGTCCTACCAAGGTCCATGATCTATCAGGCTTCTGAAGATGGCGTTCGGAGACTTGTTTTGGAGCTTGGTAGTGTACCTAGATGGCCACAAGGTTGATCAAATCCCAAATCCCGGTACATTGAGAGCCAAGGCGTAACGGCTTTTGAGCAAAATGTAAATTGGTATGTAATTCAAGTCTGTAGAGAAGTTTTTGAACTCTAAAAGGGTCTGGAGCTCTCAAGGTAGCTACTTAGTAGTGCTAGCGGCTTTTGCCCACGTGACCATACAGCCTTTACCCGTATGGCAATCAGTGCTAACTTCTAAGGTGGAGCCAAAACATGCTGGAAGCCGTTGGATCATGATTAGCCTCCTGAAGTTCACACATTGAAAGGCTGAGCTATAGTCTGCTGGCTGCTACATCCCGCCCATATGTGCGGCACCTTTCACTAATAGCCTGGATATTCCGAATATGAAGATGCTTCCTAAAAGACGAATCATGATTGCTTCCCCCCCCTTCTTTCTCAGGCTCGTTCAAACGCTTCGCACTAACCCTTATCTAGCTTCGGGAGACGACAGATGTAATTGTTTCAGCAAGCCATGCGTCTTTTCCACCTTGCTATCTGGAAACGCAATATCACCGGCTCAGGAGATTTCTGTTCATAAACCTTCACCGCCCATCAACCGGACCTTTCTGGTACAGGAATACTCCACGGACTGATATCTTCCCTTTTCAATACCCTTTTCTTCGCAAGGCGATTTTTGTGTGTGATTGATTTGTGTTCGGGCACTAACCTCGAGTTTAGGCCTTCGTTTAGGATCGAGAACACCACTGCCGCAAAAGCCATGGCTCGATCCCTCCGTTCGACATCTACTCATCGTTTCTACACAAAATTGGTCCTGTTTCAAATTCACATGGAGCTGGAAATCTAACCAATAACAGCCACTTGATCGAGGCAATATCTCATGTTCGTCCTCGAAAAAGTGATCACGGCCCCATAGTGCGTTGCCTAAAGTCATTGTAGGAAACAACATCAGTGCTGCTAATGCTTACGAAGAATCTCAGCAGCTGATCAACATTCAGAGTGTAGAATTAAAGTACGGGTGAACATCCCGATGTTATAAGCATTCTAATTGACGACTACAAAGAATTTTGGTGTGCAAAGTTGGTAAAAGATACTCGCAGCTGGAATCTCACGTGAGCTGGGTTCGAGAGCAACGTGGACGTTGGATTTGTCATGAAGATGAAGTTTGCATGGAACAGGAGCCATTTGAAGACCACTAGACGTTCTTGGTAAAGCATCAGTCAAGATACCGCGGCATCTGTTTCTAGATAGAAGACATACGCTTAAAGATTATCCTCCAACGCGATGGTGAGCGTCGATTTGAACTGATCTCTAGCGACGATCTGATGATCTTTGGTCTTAATAGTTGGACAAGAGGGGGATCGGGTCTTAATATCTCAGAGGCAAAAGCAATAACTGCATAATTGGGAAGCAGACCTTCAAGCCAGGACATCATCACAAAGGGCCAGGATCGGCATGCGCAACGTTGCGCGTAGGATTCTTGAATGTGGCTTGCTGTTGGCGCAGGCACATACATACTAATAATACTAGCCTTTGATCCTCGACCAAATCGATGTCAAGGCTCGCATACTCGGTCGGACAAGACCGAGCTGAACGGGTATAACCCGGACCGTTAAAGTGTGCCTCGATCCTGCAGCAACCAACCCGAGGTCGACTGAGCCGTCAATAGCTTGCTTCGGCCGGGTGGCGGCACCGAAAGAGGACCTACCATGTCATAGACTAGCTCGAAGATGATAAGGACCGAGCTGTCATTCGCCTGAGCAGGTTTATCCGGACGAACGCCACTACCGTCTCTTATCCCAACTTCCAACACACCTCGACGCCCCGCCACATGCCATTGGACGTTTGGCCGCACCTTTTGATCCGACTGATACGACATGCCACCGAGACCAGGTGTTGCCCGCAAAGTCAGTGTGCATTCGGCTCCATCAGCAGACCCAGAGGGTGAGAGACCCAGCGTACCGGCCTGGCGGGAAGCTGCGTGGGGTTTGGAGACATTGCCAGTTTGGGATTGCCTATCTCTGGGATCGCCTGCTCCTGTTTTCCAGATGGCCAATGGCAAAGACCCGGGTGTTCTTGCAATCATCAGGACATGCCATGCTTCGTCGACAAGCCTTCTGCAGGACGGTCCACAAGGCTAGGTAGGCCGCATGCTTTCCGGGCATGTCACTCACCTACCCGAGATACCGAGGAGACGCTGCAACAGTCTGGATCAGAATGCCTGCTGCCCACCCCGCAGAATATATTTTGGCATAAGCGTTCGGCGGCCGGGTATCGCGGATGGAACTTCACAACATCTTTCGCCATCTCGCGTGCCTACACTATGCCCCGGGAACCACACGAGATGGTGGCATTGTGTACGGATATAAGTTGTATACATGGAGATTGCCCAGGCACGTGCCAGGGAGCCCATGTCTGTTTGCCGCCGTGTAAATCATTATCAGTTGTGTGAGATAGTGTTGCCGTGTGAGGAAGGCATCTTCAGGCGACACTTGTCAACGCTTGAATAAGCACAAATTATCCCAATCTAATGGTTTGGTTGCCGGCCAGGGTGGTGGGGGGCATTCGTGGCACCGTGCCATCGCGGCACGGCGGTTTTTTCCAGCTGGCGGGGACCTGGGGAAATGACAGGAGCTTTACGTACGAGAATCTTTAAATCCAGTCGTTCTCGATGGCCTTAAACTGCTACCAAAGCGCCGGAGATTCTGTCGCGTGTAGAACGGTGAAAAGGGCATGAGTAATCGATGCGATGGTGATTTGTCGGGGTAACACAGGTTGCTTGCCTCTTGTTTGTTCCTCGGCGCCTATTTGCTGATCAAGTTTGTCTGTTGTGCTACCGCGAAAGACGGTGAGACAGCTGGATGAGAAAGGATGCCGAGGTTGCTGCCGAGTCATTCGCGCCGATTCGCTCCTTTCTCGAGGGATGTGCTGAATGAATGACATATCCCGTCTCATCACCAACGCAGGAATACCGATATAATCAAATCTGATCATCACCGCATTGCAAAGGTCCTTTTGCGTCGGACTATCGCGTGGGGCGGAGGTCACCCATCAGGAAAGTCTGCAAGCGCATTCGGACGAACCAACCCTCTCCAGCAACTCGGATCCCAAGCGGCAGGCATCTGCCCACCACAAAGGGCGCGCCTACGGAGCACAGAGGGACGTTTGTCACGCTTCCAGAGGGAACAAAGGTGGGGGGAGGGGCTTCAGGAACTTTTTGTTCATCCACTTGTGTCCAGAATGTATCCAACAGTCTAGTGTAACTTGCTCGTGCTTGTGTCATTAACCTGACAACCTTGATGCCAACTTGACGCCATGATTGGCTCTCTGCCGACGCAACATGACATGGGTGGCCTCATTTGCCGTTTTTTCCGGCGTCCTTCCCGAACAGTGCAGATTGGCGTCCTATTGTCGCGTCTCTGAGTGGCCAGCCGACATGGAACTGGCTTCTCCAGCTCAAGGCATATGCCTGTGGCATCGTTGCCTCTCGCGTGCCCTTGCAGGGGTTTAACTCGGCTGATTAACTGAGAAAGGCTTGGACTCGAAGGGGGACAGCCGCGCCAGACAGGCATCATCCTCGGACCCCAAGGACCCTTTGCTATCGGCAGATCCACTAAAAGCAGGGCCCCAGGCCCTTTTGCTTTGAGATGACTTTTTGTCAGAGGAGTGGCGACGCGGGTTGGTTAGCTTCCCTCACCTTGCAGCCAGTCCAGCCACCAACGCGTTGGTCTTGCTGCCCTATTCCTCTTTTTGGCTCTAGCCGTTTAGCCCAGGGCGGCTTCTGGCGATGCTTCCCACGCTTCCCCGACCTTGGCCACCCGTCCACTGCCGTCTTGGATATTGCTTGAGTTGCTTGAGTTGTGCTTGGCTGCCACTCTCTCTACCACACCTAGCGACAACCTGTCCTCTGAGTTGCGCCGCCTCTTGTGCTTGGCGCCCAGCCCTCTTGGCGATCGACCCGAGATGCCGCGATGCGGCTCTGGGAGTGGCCTGCTGATTGCTGAACGTCTCACCTGTCTGGCAGTCTGACATTCTGGCAGTCTACCAGCTTCTACGTTGTGCGCCCCATGTCATCAACTCCAATACCAGAGGTTGGGAGGCGGCGGTGACCGGCGGCGGCAGCGGAGGATGTGGCAGCGGGATGGATCAATTGCCAACGCCCCAACGCCCTTCCCGCCCAAACGGCGCTCCCTGGCCCTGGCCTAACCATCGAATGACAAGAGGCCTCTTGGCCGTTTCTGGGAGGCGGACAAGCTCCGTGACCGCACGGTCGACACTCGGCAGTACCGTACCTAGTTTACTCCAGTCATGGTGGCCACCGAGAAAGGCCTATCAGGGGGTGGAGAAGACACGGGCGGAATGTGTCCACCCCCAGAGAACCCCTCCCACACTCCAGCCCGTTCACCTCGAACCGTGGTGGTTCTTCTGGAGTCTGCGAGGGTGTCGGACGCGGGTTGGCCGGTTGGTCGGTTGACTCTGCGTGCCGTGGTATCCTATCAAACGGCACGATCACACGTCTTTCAAGCAGCCAGAACCAACCCATCCCGCCCTTCTAGACGGTGGCGAGGAAGAACAAACCCAAGCTAGAGACGTTGGACGACGAGCGATTGGTACACAGCAGGGGCGATTTCGTTTATCGGGCATGTCAGTGCGCCTGTCAAGGTCAAGCTACCGGTGTGGTGTAGGGTACACCAGACACACACACCCTCCTCTCATCCAAACAAGCTTCCGCTGCATTCAGCGCAATATCTACAAAGTAGACTTTTCGTATCGCCCGATGCTCCGCCAGGGGTTGGCCCGCTTCGTCAACGACTGACTCCATTAGGCAGGTCCTTATCTCGGCCCACTGGTCGCCGATATGGCAACCGATCATGGAGTCCATCGACGAGGCCCTGGATGTGCGACGCATCTAAATACTACCCGACGCGCCTCCCTCGTCGTGCTCGATTTTGGTCTCTTCAGCCCACTCGCTCTACGACCAGACACTCCCCCCTTTGAGTTCCATTCTACTGAGAACTCAGGGTGAACCCCCAAATTCAACAACCCGGAAACAGCAACTGAAAGATTGCCAACCATGGCCTTCAGCAAGTGGAGGGGCAAGGTCGGAGAGCGGCCCATCGTGGTCGACGCCGTCTCGACCGGCGTCGATGCCAACGGACTCGAGACCGTCAACCCGGACGCCGAGCTCAAGAAGTTCAAGAAGATCCATAAGTGGGATCCCTTTTTGGACATTGACAAGCTTGATGCCGCCGACGCCGCCGTCCAGTCTGGCGACTACGAGAAGGAGGCGGCCGTTGAGGCTGCTCTCCACGAGGACTCTCCGTACCCCGAGGTCCGCGCTTCGGTAGGTGTTTTCATCAACTTCTCTGGTCTAGTTACGGGCATCATGACTCACATTCTCAGGTTCAACCTTTTGACGACACTGACCTGCCCATCAACACCATCCGTGCGTGGGGTATCGGTGCCATCATGTGCACAATCATCGCCGCCTGCAACATTCTCCTCGGTCTCCGTCGATCGCCCATCATCATCACCTCCACCGTGGTGCAATTAATCTCCTACCCCTTGGGCTGTGCCTGCGCCAAGTTCACCCCGGAATTCAAGTTCAACCTCTTCGGACACGAGCTCAACACCAACCCTGGTCCCTTCAACGTCAAGGAGCACACCGTCATCACCATGATGACCGCTGCCGGTGCCACCGCCAGTTACGCCATCGACATTCTCCTCGCCCAGGAGATCTTCTACAAGCAATATTTTGGCTGGGGCTTCCAGATCCTGCTCATCATCTCAACCCAAGCTATGGGTCTGGGTATCGCCGGTATCCTCCGCCGCTACCTCGTCTGGCCCGCCGCCATGGTCTGGCCTGCCAATCTCATCACCACCACCGTCATGCACTCGCTTCACGATCACTCGTCTTCAGATCCCGCCCTCACCAACGGCTGGAGGATCGGTCGCTACAAGTTCTTCCTCATTGTGGCTGCCGCTACCTTTGTCTACGAGTGGATTCCCGAGGTGTTTGCCCAGTTCCTTCAGGTCTTCACTTTTGTCTGCTGGATCGCCCCCAACAACGTCGTCGTCAACCAGGTCTTCGGTGGTCAGACCGGCCTCGGTCTCATTCCCATCTCCTTCGACTGGAGTACCGTTTCCGGTTTCTTGCTCTCCCCCCTGCAGACTCCTGCTTTCGCCATTGCCAACGTCGGTGCCGGCATCATCATCATGATGATTGGCTGCATCGGTCTTGCCTGGGGCGGACCCGACTTCTACCGCTACCTCCCGATCAGCGCCAACACCAACTTTGACCACTTCGCCCAGACCTACAACACCAGCCGCATCTTGACTCCCGAATTCACCTTCAACGAGACTGCCTACAAGGACTACTCTCCTCTCATCCTGGGTCCCGCCTTCTCTCTGTCTTACGGCATGGGCTTCGCTGGTCTCATCAGCACCCTCGTTCACGTCGGTCTCTTCTATGGCCGCGACATTATCGACCGCACTCGCTCTGCCTCCAACGAAGAGGCTGATATCCACCTGAAGCTCATGCGCCGATACAAGGAGGCCCCCGAGTGGTGGTTCATGATCATGTTCGGCATCAGCTTTGCCTTTGGCATGATCGCTTCCCAGGTCTGGAGTACCCATTTGACCTGGTGGGCCTACATCATTTGCATCATCATCGGCGCCTTCTTCATTCTCCCCGTCGGTATCATCCAGGCTGTCACCAACCAGCAGACCGGTCTCAATGTCATCACTGAGATGATTATCGGTTACATGTCCCCCGGCCGCCCCGTCGCCATGATGTTGTTCAAGTCCTGGGGCTACATGCTCTGCTACAACGGTCTGCAGTACGTCTCTGACATGAAGGTTGGCCACTACATGAAGATCCCTCCCCGCACCATGTTCGCCGCCCAGACCTTTGCCGTCGTCTGGCTGTCCCTCGTCCAGATCGCCTCCTACAACTTCCTCCGTGGCAACATTGAGGGTATTTGCACCCCCCACCAGGCCCAGGGCCTCACCTGCCCCGGCGCTCGCACGTTCTACAACGCCAGTGTCATTTGGGGTGTCATCGGACCCCGCCGCATGTTCGGTGCCGGCCAGCTTTACTCCTGGGTCAACTACTTCTGGCTCATTGGTGCCGCCTTGCCCGTCATCCAGTTCTTCCTTGCTCGCCGCTTCCCCCGCAGCTTCCTCCGCTACGTCTTCTTCCCTGCCATCTTCGGTGCCGCTGGCAACATTCCCCCTGCCACCACCTGGTGGTTGGGCCAATGGGTTATTGTCGGTCTCATCTTCAACTGGTGGATCCGCGGCCGCTACTTCGGCTGGTGGAGTAAGTCTATTTCCCAAATTAACTAGTCTTGGATATCACGTTGTGCTAACCTGTTCCTCAGCTCGCTACAACTACCTCCTCTCCGGAGCCCTCGATATCGGCACTGCTCTTTGCATCGTCATCTCTGGCCTTGCTCTGGGTCTTTCCAACACCAACTTCCCTGATTGGTGGGGTAACACTGTATTTGTACGAATCGCTTGCCTTCCCCCTTTCTATTGTGGTTCACATGCTAACATTTTCGAAACAGAACAACGTAAGCCAACTTCCTTCCGTCCCGTTGGACTTGAAGCTCCTCTTCATGAGTTCCCTTTCCGATTTCGTTGTGTATACTAACTCTTCTGACAGAACCTCGACGCGAACGGTGCTGCCGTCACAAAGATTTTGCCCGACGATGGTTCTACCATCGGCCCTACCCACTGGTAGATCAAGAGAGGCAGTAACATGTCTGCGTGTTTTGTTTAAAATTAGTACATAATGTGTGATAATATTGATATTGGAGATGCCACTACTCAAAGTAGTCGGCTTGGAGCGTAACAAATCTTATGACAATGAAAAGATATCCCTTCTTTAAGAAAGACACCCAAGTTCAATTTTACCGCGAATGACCGGTGACCTCTTTGCCGACTTTCACTGACGCTTTCCAATGCACCGAATAATATTGTCGGATTGGAAGCCCAATTCGACCTCGAGTCAGTGCCGGCGCAGGGGCCACCTGAGGGTCTCTATATCAGCGTTCAACCGGCGATCCAACCCACGGTTGGAACCTCTCTTTTCCTCTTCACGCAGAGATCAATACAAGTTAATTGACCCTTCGTCACCACGGTTCAATCGAACAAATCACCCTGTGATACGTAAACCAACAAAGGTGTTTAGCGCTGAAAAGATTACGGACGTGGCTACGAGTTTGACACGGGTTTTTGATTTGCAATGGAATGTTGTCCGTCACATCTGAAGTGCTTTTCAGAATCAACAATTAGGGTAGTGATGTGCTGATGCAATTCATGAGGCTGTGTCTGACCTCCTCACAATGCCAATTTTCTCGCATCGAGGTTGGGTTAGGTTTTTCGCCTTCACCTCGCGTCCTGAACTATCACAACCTGTGGGCCTTTGCCCCTTCCAGGCCTATGCCGGCACGCTCCAGTTGCTTTTCGACTGGGATATAGGCGATGTAGTAATTGCGTGTTCAGAGCAGCCTTCCCATCCGCGTAGGTGTCTGGTATGGCTGTAGCTCAATAGAAATCCGACTTAGGCCTCGCAGTATTATCATGATCCTACTTGCTTTGCATCAGCTGACAACTGGTCCGGGAAAGGAACGCTGGACAAGTTATTAGGCATTGACAAAGGAATCGCCAGGCAAGCCGACTGGATCGTTCCAAGCAACGAGACGTTGACTTGGCTTGGCCGGCCAAATTAAACCGGCGTTCGCTGCCGTCCCCCACCATCTTCCTGCACGTGCTCCAATCTCCGGCATCCGATGGACCATGAAGAAGGCCGGTCCCGGTCATCACCCCACTATGGGCCCTCGCATCGCAGGTACGGAAACGGATGACGCTGCGGGCCAGCACTGTGCTTGCTTGACTGCGGGGAATCGCGGGAAATCACTGAAAGGGGAGGAAAGACTCTACACACATACCTTGACGAATTTACGGTTCCATGTACTATTGTGCCTATAATTAACGATCTCCACCTGAGCATGTCAATTGCACCTCAAAGTCAAAGCTTTGGGCACACTCCAATCAGCAAGAATTGTTTCTTCGATTGCATTACAATGGCAACTATGCTATGGCTCATCTTTCAGTCCTCAACTCAACCGACAGTAAGGATTCAGTCGCATAATGTCCTCATGGTAGAGGGCTGTCATGTTGAAATTGACTAATAAGTTTCCATAATATTGAGGTTGTGTATGACCGCACAGTAACCTACTAAGAGACTAAACTAGTGAATACATCAAGCCAAAGTTACTTATGTCTCTCACTGGGCGGTAAACTTTGGATGGAAAGGCAGCTTAAGGTAAGCTTAGATATCTGACCTCGGTCTCAAGCCCTCATTGAGCAATCACTCTGACCCACTAGAAGTACAGCTCGACCGACTGTCACTCAGCACACTCTTCAACTAAGTTACCTGCTATTAGTCTTAGACTTCTAGTTGCCAGTAATCATCTTATCCCTGCAATCCCCATCATTCACTGACACGCTTCCCAGTACCTGGATTTGAGAAAGTCGCGGCAAGTTTAACTGGGCATTTGAAGTCTCGAAGACCTATTCTCAACCCTACTCATCTTCCCTCTCGTAGACAACTCATGTAACATGCCCAGGGCGAGATAATTTTAGTGTTGTACTTGTGTTCATATATCTGCTGAGCTGCTTATATCTTTATTTGTAACTGACTTGTTCGACAAAGTAGATTGAAGACAATTTTACTAGCTCTCTATAATTCTCTTCTATGCCTCTTTTCTAATTCGTTTAAATTTTTCGGGTGCTCTTATTTCTTAGCTTCTGACGGATCTGGCCCAATAGCTGAATATATATGTTAGGCATGCACTTAAGTTGCCGCTGCCGGAGCCTTTGACACGGCTCGAGTTGGGCGGATTGTGTCACAAACCTCGGATTCGGACTCGGAACAACAGACCAGCAACTTAAAAAAACCACTGAAGCTTTTATCCACAGCGCAAGCAGCCGGGAAAATGCATCATTGCATGCTGATACGCTGCTCAAGTCAGGCGCTACTCCAGCATTATGCCTTGTCTATTGTCAAGCTGAGCTGGACTTTGGAACATACCGTCGGCGAGCACGTGGTGCAATTTACTTGGATTCGTGCGGATTTGAGTTACGAAACCACGTGAATCACCCCCAACGGACCGAGGCAGTGAGGACGTGGTTACAGAGAGAAACGCCCCGGCCCCACTGCAGCCAAGGAAGCTTGCTACTAACAATTCATGCCAAGAACAACAAGGCTGTACGACCTAGTGTGATTTGACCAATTGTCGGCGCCGGGATAACAGTGGGGTAGGATTGGGTATGTTTTCTCATAATAGTTGGCAAAGACTATTGCTGCGATCGCCGGCCGTGTGTGCGATGCATGTCGACCGCCGGCCGAATAATCGACGAATCCTTGCCTAGTGTCTTCCCTGCACCTGCTACACATTACACTTCCCTATGCATAATCGTTTTCGGGAGAGGGACATGAGTTTCTTGCTCGAACCTGTTTTTCGGGACGCCTCGTCAGAAAGGAACCCATCAAAAAGGCTTCCCTGGGTTCTGTCGGGGGGCTCATTAGAGGCGGAGGATCGCTGGGCGGCCTCCGCATCGTTTCATGTTTCGAGGCCAGAACATGGGCCACAGCTCCCAAATCGCCGGGCGCTTGAAGCTGAGGTTCTCTAGACACGTCATAGCTCAGGGCTCCCCCAGATGTGTTTGGTTCATGCTCTAGGGGTCAGCTACTTTTTGGACGGACAGAGGTGTATGTGGTCCGAGGTAAACAACGGCATGTGAATCACGATGATTTGATTCTACGGATGATAAAAAGGCTTCAGATTCACCTTGAATCATACTGGAGTGCCTTCATCATCATCTCATGATAACAGAAATACATTTCACCAACGTAACTACCATTAGCAATTCCCGACAACAGTCAACGCACAATTAGCACAATGTCTTTCGCCGATCTTACTAAGAGCTTGAGCGACATCGAGCGCAAGGTCAACAAGTCCATCAAGATTCTCGGAAAGGGCAACGACATCAACTACAAGGATGCCATCAAGCTGGGCTCCAAGTCAAATTCAATCGTCAGCACGATCAACAAGGGCATCAAGGACTACTCGGTGAGTTTTCAGTACCCCTGGGGTTCTGTCACGCAACGGTTGGGACTGACACTCGAACCAAAAATAGAACTTTGACCCCTCCGAAGATGAAGCGAAGAAACTTTTGGGACAGATGAGCACCATCGTCGACTTGACCGAGACCCAACTGAGCGCCATGGTGTCGAACCAGGCCCGTTTCGAGAGCTTGAAGGTCGGTGGTCTCGTGAAGAAGAACGTTGCCAAGACCGAGGCAGCAGGCAAGGAGCTCTCGGCGGTCATGATTGCCAAGGCTCCCGCAAGTGTCAAGGGCGATGCTGAGGCACTGGAGAAGAGACGCGAAGCTGCCTTCAGCAAGGCTACTGGAGCATTCGCCGGATCCACTGGTGGCGAGGATGAGCAACTCGGAGACGATTCCGACTAAGTGTAGCGCTATCTCACAGTTCACTATGTACAATGGCTACAAATAAGAGTTTACCTTACGGAGAGTCTGACGGAAGCTTTTGATACCTACTTTTAAGAGTGCGCATAACCCAACCAGTCTGACGGGTGTTCCACGCTATATTGAAGCCCATCGTTAGAAGAGCTGGTTTACGATAGCGTTTATGTCGCCTGGGTGTCAGTGTTGCCAAATACATCTCGATTCGAGATAGCTGGACACAGCAGCGGAAGTTTGTGACAGACGAAGAGCCTGGACCACCATGCGTCACTTCGGTGGGCCTCGGTTGCGGTACGGCCCGCCGCTCTGGGTGGACTTGAGTGTAGACCATGCCGACATACTGACTCGAATTCATATTCCGCATCCATGTCCTCTGAGGGAAATATATCAATCGATGCAGCTGAATATGCGAGACATCCTTCATTAGTCGCCTTCATCATGGAACAGAGGGGGCACATTCAAAATTTTGAAACCTGTGAACGAGACACATTTCCTACCTCAAATTTTACGGCCGGTGAACTGGGGGAAAAGGGTGAAGGGGCCCCTCGCAGTCTCTAATTGAAGAATTACGAGTGAAACTATTATGAAAATTGACAAAATAATTTCTACTCACTCCTTGTATTAGCTTAAGAGCTTCGCAGGTTGATCCCCAAAGCCAGTCAAGCCGGAAAAAAACCCTCATGAGAGTTAGTATCGGAGTAGGCAAGATCTTTGAGCTAACCCAATAGGGACTAGCTCTCGTCTCAACACTGGTCTTCTTTGGGTGGAGCGCGGGTTAAGTTGTTGCTGCCTAGGAAATATCGAATATCGGGTCTTGGCCGCTAGGGAGGGGTTGACTAGGTTTGCATTCCACTAGAGCCATGACAACCTCAAATTGATCTCCCCATCGATGGGTTGATATACTCACCCACGCCAACATGGAGACTCTTCCGCAGGATATAGTTGATGACATCATCTCTTACTTAGTACCACAGCAGCACCCCACACCAATACAACCTTACGACACGCGTGTGCGACCAATTCGGCCACTGGCCCTGATAGCCACAGTCTCGCGTCGGCTACAAGCCGCCGTGGAGAGAGCTACGTTCAGATCTCTCAAAATTACCAGCGACGAATTTCCGAGGTTCACCGAGCTTCTCACTCCGGCGAGGCGGTATCATCTTACCAGCTTGATCGTTACCATCATTCTTCCGGCTTACGACGAAGCTGCAAGTCACAGAGCTGAATCGCCTGAAGAACGACTTGTCAATGATAAGAGCTATAGCAATGGAATCAAATCGCTATTCGAAATCCTTCGTGGGTGGGAAGACCAAGATCCGGAGTCAATAAGCTGTCGCCTTGCATTACTCATAAATCACCCAGAATCACCTTCTGACAGGCCATGGCCGACCAAGTACGTCCCATGGGGTGAAATCTATCCCGAGGAGGAGGGAATTTATGAGGGCCGGTACTTGCATTCTTTCATCGAGCTAAGAGATTGCCAACTTCTCCCAAGCCTCGCCAGAGTCAAACAGCTCGTGATGATGCATCAAGAGGGGAGGTACGGTCGCCGTAACACCTACCCCAAGGTGCCTATTATCCTTGCTTCCAAGATGCCGAATCTCGAACGCTTGAAGCTTTTCATGGACGACGACGAGAAAAGGTTTGGCGACATTCGAATTCGTAACCGGAATGAAGCGGCACAGGCTATTCAAGAGCTGTCATTACCAGCACTGAGGAAAGCCGAGTTCGAATTCTTCCAAAGAAGATACCGGAACGAAAGGGCAAGGCCACCAGCCTTGCATGAGCCTGGCATCCCAGACCCGCTGAGCTCGGCTCTCTGCGTATTTTCAGAAAACCTTGTAGACCTGAGTGTCACCGGGGCCTTTGACCACTCCCTCCTCCGGCCAATGCAGGGTTTGAACAAGACAACATGGCCAAACCTCAGATTTCTCGACATCAACATGCACGCTACTAGCCCTTCAGGAACTTGGTACTTCATAAAGTCAGACGGTAGCCCTGACCACCGACCTTACAACCACCGGTCCAGCACAAACAACGCCCACTCGGATCTGCACAACGAGGAGTTTAGCTTCGTAGAGGAGGCGGCGTACGCTCGTATGACCCCGGCCGAGGTCTTCCGATGCAAGCCCGACGACGGCCAGATGGCACCCTTTATCGACGCCTACGCCGACGCGCTGAGCGTGATGCCCAAGCTCACCTCGGCGGCGTTGAACTTCCAGCTCGAGTACGAGGCCGAAGACGACGAGCCCATCTGGATGTGCGTCGCGTACTTTGCGCCCTGCCGCACGGCGCCAAAGCACCCGCCGAGGATGCTGTGTCCGCACTGCAACCGAGGCGTCACGCGCCAGCTAGTCAAGTTGTACCTGGACTGGGAGCCGAGCGAGGCGCTGGCGGCCAAGCTGCGTGCGATTGGGGACGAGTTCTACGAGGCGCCGATGGTAGAAAAGAACATGGCTGAGTTTATGGATCAGCATGAGTTGGATGATATTACCGACGCCTGAGGGCGGAGAGAAGGTTTTCTCTGGAAGTCGAAAGCGGAGCAATATTGCATCCTGAATAGGTACATGTATATAATTTGGAAAGTAGCCCTTGATTAACGAAAGGAGACGAGCCTTTGTATCAAATGCCCAGCACGAGGTATATCACAACTATCGTGGCGTTTGGCATAACCGGGGTGGCTATCGGGTAGTTGAGACTGGATCAGGCGGGTAGGTACTCACCTTGAGCCACGACTTGAACGGCGCTCGGAACGCTATATACCCTACTATCAGTTTTCTTTCAAAGTAGCTGGAGCCATTGATTACCATGTCAGGGGCAGGTCATCTTTATGAAATCCAAGATAATAGAGTAAATCTAGTACATAATCAGACCCTTTTTCTTTTTTTTTTTTTTGGCACGTACTCAGGCTTTTCAAAGAGAATAGAAGACTAAAGAATTGATGTACACATGGCGCCTATTTTGTATCTAGTTATGATACAGTATTTAGACAGACTTATTCTTTATGACAAATAGAGGGGAAGTATAGTCTAGTCAGAATCATTCATCACACAGCTAGTTGATGAGTATGAAATCTTTATTGTAGCAGGTGTGATAAAATCTGGGACAGATCGGAAGCCACTCGTTTAACAAGCAATGCAGGTTCGAATCCTATTGCTCTAGATCACAACCCCAAGTCGCTTATGTCAAGAACTTGGAGGCTTACGCCTGGGGTAGTTAAAACGCCCAATTCATATCATTGACACATACGTCGTCTCCGTACTGGTACGGCTTCCCACGATAGTCATGAGGAGAGATAGACCGTCGACTCCTCTAACCTTGTCAAGATTACACCTCGACTAGGTAGTCATTCCATGCAAATAGAAAGTGTTCCGGGTGATCAAACACGGCATGTTTCTGGAGCCGGTCACAAAAGTCAAAACCAAGGCAAAGTCAACATAAGGTAAGCATAGGTACTAAGCATATCACTGCGGTGCTGTCCGCCATTTCTTTCTCCCTTAGACCATCTTGGGGCAACAATGCCAGGTTTTGTTTCGGTGCATGTGCTTTTGCAATCGAGACGAAGATTATATGGTCACCAAGCTGGAGATTATGACCCTCTTTGGACTTTGTGTTTATATTAGTGCTTGCTGAAAAGGTGCATCACTTTGGTAGCTCGCCTCATTCAGCTTTGCACCCAAGGGCTGCCACCAAATCACACTCACATTCGGCTTCAAGAAGAGCGGTTTCACCTGATACATGTAGCGGTCTAATTGCGGAATGCCTCTCGGCGCCCTTACCGGCATGATACCTAGTTTGAAAAATTAGATTCGCAAACACAAGGCCTTTACCGTCAGGGAGTGCGGCAGAGGGCTCCTGTCTTCACAGGAGAGTTGGCTCTGACGATTGATTCACTCCAGACAATTGTCAGCCGTAGAATTCCCCGATCTCTCATCATATTTCTTATGCGAAAAGCCCGGTAGGCGCAGTCGCTCGCCTCATGATGCTCCAATCTTCATGCTTCCTGAAGTCTTCCAAATGCCAGTTTCATCACGATGGATACGTGGAAAATGGGAGTGAGTTCCGAAATTCACAGAGACACCACTTTTGTAAAAGACAAATCAGGTCGACCGACCTCTGCTTGGCTAAATATGCAAGAGTCATCTGGGTGTGGCTTAGGGGTTTAAAATTTGTAAGACGTGTTCCCTGGCGTAAATCGGATTCGGGTCCCGTCTCGTGGGTGCCCACCAAAACGGGCTCTACACTAGTTCGTCTGTTCATTTTTCGCAAATCATCCCAGTTTGCTGAGTGGCAGTGCCATGCGTCGGAACAATTGCGCCCTTGCTGGAACTTCTAGAAGGAATGGCATTTTGTCATTGGCCTTCATTTGCAACAATCAAATTCTAAAAGCATATATCTCTCACAAGCACAAACAGGGAGATCCGCAGTCACAGCTCTGTGTCTTCAACTAATATTGAAAGCAAGCATCACCTCGTTAAAGAAAATCACAGCAAGCAAACCGGGAACCTCAACATCCAGCGCGCTAAATAGAAAGCTTGTGTTGGGCTCTATCCCACCCGTCCCCGGGACTGACTCGAGAATCAGCGATTCTTGTGGTCATCTCTGAAGACGTCTGTAGCATAGAGTTCGACAACATGCGAGAAACCGTCTGAGAACGGGTGCTAACGCCGTCTCAAGTTGCTGGGTCCGTCTGTCCCATCCTCGGCAGCTCTTCCCTGTCAAACTCTGAAGCACGGCAGAACCAGTGCTTTGCGTGATTTGAAGTCTTGGACTGAGCTAGAACCTGACACACTCGAGCAGCCCCCGCGCTGGGCTGGGCTCCCGTTTCAGCGTGTCTCCTTCTCGCTATTACGACGCGCATCTTTCCAGACTCCCCCCCCCCCCCATATTTTAAGCTTTTTGGCTACTTGCTGTCTGCGGCGTTCACGGGCGACCTTTGTTTAGCATCCCCTTCCCCTCCTCCGCAACAACATCGAAGCCAACGCTCCCACGCTACCACCCTCGCAACCCACATTCTGCCCGCTGGCTTTCGCTTATACCGGCTCCATCTAAGACTCTTAGGGCGGGCGACAGGGCTTAGTGTCTGTTAAGCATGTTACATTGAGGTGGATCTGGCAGCATGCCGGAGTGGGCAGCTCAACCTCGAACTCTCATGTCTGGCCAATCGCACTGGGTCTTGCCAACTGGCGGACTTGACCCCAGGCCGTCCGGTGACTTTTGGGAAAAGGGCATACAGGAGCGGTATCATCTTTGATATAAAGTTGACTTGACAGACGAGGGGAGGGGGCCGTCTCACTTCTTCTACGGGCCAAGCCATTCTTTTTCTGTCCACAGTCTCCCTGTTCCCAAACCAGACGCTCTTTCAGTCACATATATCCCCCCGACATCCCACACCTAGTAGGCGTAGGTTTTTGTGCACGTTGTCGATTCTGCCACTCGTTCGGTCGACGAACAGTCTGTCACAGCTCTTTCATTCTCTTTCTCTTTCTCTACACATATCGACACAAGTCAGCAGCCAGCATCCATCGTCACCATGCGCTCCTCAACCCTCTACCTCGCCCTAGCCGGCCTAGCCAGCATCGTCCAAGCCAACCCGATATCTCAACCAGACGCCCAAACAGACCCCCGAGGCATCATCACCCGCGGCCTCTCCCACCTCCTCTCCTCCCGCTCTGAACCAACACGCTCCGGGCCGCCCCCGACAAGACGACAAGCAACGACGCCACCGCCCCCTGTACCAAGCAATCCCGGCTGCAGCATTCCCCCAGGCGGCGCCGGCATACCCAACGCAAGCCGCAACATCACCCTGACCGTAATTGGTGGTGACACCCTAGGCCAGATCGCCCGCCTCCTCAACTCGGGAATCTGCAACATCGCCAAGCTCAACAACATCGCCAACCCGGACTTCATCTTGATTAGCCAGGTCTTGCAGGTGCCCATCAACATCGCGAACCCGGACAACGAATCGTGTCTCAACCGCGGCGGAGCGAACCCGCCACCCGCGAACCCGCCCGCCAACCCGCCGCCCGCCATGCAGAACTCCACCGCTCCCGGCAAGGCTACGAAGGTCAGGCGGAGCGGGGACCATGTTTTCTGAGCTTGGTCACGGGCCGCCGTTAGGCTGATTGGGGAATCATTCAGCGAGCTCACCACAACGAGCTTGATGGTTTGTTCGTGGGAGCGAGATTGGGAAATGCGCACCGTGACGGTGTGAATAACACGACACTTGGCAGCTGGCAGCAGGTCTAAGCTGGGAATTTTCTCCTCAACATTTGACATGGTTGGAGGTGTGAAGGATTAGGCGGTTTTATGTTATTGTGGTTTTCATTTCGTCCTTATAATTACCCTGGCTGGAACAGTCTGTTTGAATGTTGAAATCACAATCACCAAAAGTTTTCGTTGCATTCATGTGCTTGACGGACGACTTGCTATCATTCAAACACATTGCCCAATGTGCCTTCTTCGGAAAGCATGACGTCAATGCGCCAAGGGTTGTCACTGAGTCAGCAAATGTGTAGGGGATGGGAGAGTTTGAGAATCATCGCCAAGAACTGCGTCAATTTTTTGACTGCAACTATCAATCGTGACGATAATCACGCACGGGATATATGCAGTAGGGTCTCAAACCGGAGGGTAAAACCAGCTGCCATTCTTGATATGGACGTTCTTCAAGCCTTGAAGATTGTCGTCCCATCCAAAACCACGCCTGATCTCTGATCATCACCGCAACCATGGCTGCAACAGAATCATCGCTGGCCTATCACGAGCCATCCATCACGACAATCGCCATCCTCTCCGTTTTCCTTCTACTACTCAATACCATAAACTACACTCTCGACAAGATAGTGTACTGCGGCTTGATCGGCCAAGTATTCCTCGGCATCGCCTGGGGAACCCCCGGGGCAAAATGGCTCTCCAAAGAGATGGAGCACTCGGTAGTGCAGCTAGGATATCTCGGCCTGATCCTGATCGTCTATGAAGGTAAAATTCTTCACACACAATCCTATTTCCAAAGAGAAACTAACTCTCGGTGCCCAGGAGGTCTCTCCACATCTTTCAAATCCCTCAAAGCCAACTTGCTACTCTCAATCGGCGTCGCCGTCACCGGCATCGCTGTCCCAATGGGCCTCTCCTTCACCCTGAGCTCCCTCATCGGCGCCTCACTACTACAGGCCTTCGCCGCCGGAGCAGCGCTCTGCTCGACTAGCCTAGGAACTACATTCACTGTCCTAGGCACGAGCGGTCTCACAACAACCCGCATGGGCGTTGTCTTGACCAGCGCCGCCATGATGGACGACGTCGTAGGCCTCATCATGGTCCAGGTCGTGTCGAACCTCGGGGGTGGCGGCAGCGGCGATACTTTTAATGCCGTGACTGTGGTCCGGCCGATTCTCGTCTCTCTGGGTTTCGCGATCGTCGTACCGGCGGCGTGTAAGCTCGTCGTGGAGCCGATTACGCTACGTCTGAATGCGCGACGGGAGAAGAATCCTGGGTCGAAACTCGATCAGCTTCTTCGCTTACGACAGACGGCTCTCGTCGTTCATACGTGTTGGCTGTTTGGGCTCATCGTAGGAGGGGCCTTTGCCGGGACTTCGACCTTGCTTGCGGCATATATTGCGGGTGCTACCATCAATTGGTGGGACAGCGAAGTGCCTCATCTTCCATCCCGCAACAAGGGCAAGCAGAAGGCGATCAGAGGTGAATGCGCAGCTGCTCCGTCCGACCAGAAAGGTGTCGACGCGGATACTTCAAGACATCCGAATTCCGAAAGCTCAGCTGCGGCCGTTCCGAGCTCTAACAGTGTTGAAACCAATGTCTACAACTCTGGCATTGAGATCTACGAACATCACTACAGCAAGGCTGTTGAGCGCGTCCTGAAACCGTTCTTCTTCGTAAGTCCGCAAGCTAAACCACTATTGTATTAACACCACGCGCTAATCTCAATAGGCCTCCATCGGGTTCTCTGTACCAATAACGAGAATGTTCTCCGGCCCTATTGCTTGGCGTGGACTCGTCTATACCATCTTAATGATGGCTGGCAAGCTGATCTGCGGCGTCTGGCTGTTGTCTTTCGCCAGTCCGCTCCAGGCCGTGCAGCGGATCGCCAAGAAGGTCTCTGGTGCGGGGAGAAAGCAGTCGAAGAAGTTAGCTCCCGGTACGCAATGTGCGGGGACTGAATCAGATGCGGCGGCGAACAAAGAAGAGGATCGGCCGCAACGGCAGCCGCAGCAGGAGCAAGAGCGGCAACACAGTCTGCATGAAGTCCACACGGAAGACATGCGTCTCAATCAGATCGAGCCGCGACAAGCCGGGAATACTCCAAAGAATGCTTCTCCGAAGCCGGAGATGCCCGTATCCGTTTACCCGGCATGCATCCTCGCCTTCGCAATGGTCGCCCGTGGTGAGATTGGCTACTTGATATCTGCATTGGCCGAAAGTACAGGCATCTTCAGCGGCGGATCAGACGCACCCGATCAGCCTTCGGAGATGTTCTTGATCGTGACGTGGGCGATTACTCTCTGCACCATCATAGGACCAATTTGCGTCGGTCTGCTGGTGAACCGGGTAAAGCGGCTTGAGTCACTCAGTGAGAAAGGGCCGACCGGAGGAAGACAGAATGTTCTCGGCGCATGGGGTGTCGAATAGAGGGCAAGAAGGAGGGACGCCCTTCCGGTGAGAAATAGACAGGCAGTTGCAGCGTTCTTCCTGAACCTACTTCATGTTGGCATGGTACCAGCCTCAGGTAGCGGATGCGCCGGGCACAACTCCAGCCTGTAGCCAAGCAAGGTCATACAATGTAGCGTCTGAAACCGATACAAAGACTTTGACGTTCCTGACGTTCATGTACGTGTCATTCGGCATCATCTGTATGGATTGAATGTGTTGTTCCGAGTCATGCGCCGTCGAGTGCCATTCCTTGTAGACCCGACTGCTCCCACCATTGCTTCAGGGCGTCAACGTCGCACCAGTCAAACTGCTGCGGTTCCTCGAACCACCACCGATTGCCGGGATTTGGCTTGTCGCTGACATATTTCTTGAGGCAACCACCATCAAATCGGTGATTCTTGACTCCGACGAGGAGTACAACACTCCCTACCTTGGGGGTGAAGGCCTCGGCATCGAGAAAGACGGTTAAGATGACTTGTTTGCTGGTGCTCGGGTCGACGAGCCGGGCAGTTCTTTGTGTGTGGTGCGGTGGCATATGGGACGGCTCGACTTCGGATAGAGATGCGACGACGGCGAGAACGTTGACAGACCAGTTTTGCTTGTAGGGCAAGTTTGGGATGGACCGCAAAGAAGTAAGCTTCAGCGGCATATTTGGATCTGTCCAGTCGCGTGGCAGGGCCACAAGCCCTCCCTTGTTCTTCGCTTGCACCCTGCGTTGAGTTGCCTTTGTCTCCGACACTTTCATGACCTCGAAGCCCTCTTCGTCTTCATCGTCAATCTCTGCGGTTGCCCCGGTCGAACGGGCGCGTCCCATTCTTGGCCTTTGAGTCGATGTCGGTATCGGAATCGGGCGTGGCTCTCGTGCTTTTGTGGGACTCGCGACGGGTTCCACGTCGCTGTCGGAGACAATATCGTCTTCGGTCTCCTGTTCTGGCGGAGCTTGAGGTATCGCGTCGGGTTCTGTCAGGGCTCTGTGCCATCCAACAGTAACTAGGTCACGGACAATCAGACAAACCATCTGTCGAGTCCCTCCCGAGCGATCGCCGTCACCAACAAGGTCCTGGAGACGAATTGCAAACTCTCCCAAGCGGACGTAGCAGCCGACCCGGATGCCTCCAGTGTCCAGGAAGCGATGCATCTCTCCACGGAGGAGAGCCTGTATACAGAGCTCGCCATCCCCCAGCATCAGCCGCATGGTCCTCCATCGTTTCGACCGTGGCACAGGGAGCGACTCGACATCTTCGACGAGGAAGATGGAACCGGGAATGCAGTAGCGGGTGCGCAGGAGATCGTTGATCAAGGGTTTCGGAACGAATGACTCGGCGTCATTGGCAAATGCTACCTCGGCTGGGGTCGTCGACTTTTCGGGCGCGTTGGGGGACATGTGGACGCGTTCATCGTTTTCGCGACGACGCGACGTGGGAGTCGAGGGCGAGGGCGTCGAGTGGTGATGTTTCTGTCAAATAACCCCGCCAGTGGAGGGATAATTAGCGTGAGGTCACTGACAGGGCCGCGACATGGCGGGCATGCCCACTGAAGATTCGCTAATGCAAGTCATTGCGTAGCTTTACGCAACAGCTAGGGACTAAGGTACCCCGGCCCGGCCTAGCAGCAGGCCCTTCCCTCCCCACTGAAACCGCGTCTCCACCTCATGTGACAGAGCTCAACCTTTACTTTGCAATGGAACTCGACTTATTCGTGGGACTCATTCTCAACTAGCACTTTGCGTTCTGTCTTTTACAGACACTTGGTATCTAATATGCCAACTGCTACATGACTATCTCGCACCAGGCAATCGCGTTACGAGCTTGGCCATCACATAAGATCTTTACCTTCACATTAGCATCATTACTCCTGTCTGTCTCAATGTGTCGCAACTTTGTTTGCCTGATCAAACAGCAGGAAACCTGCCAAGATTTTAAATTTCAACATCATAATTTTGTGTCCAAACATATGAGTACAAATACAGCTCCGAAGACAGGGATAATTATCATATCCTTTAATCCCATGTCATTACCATTTGCCCTGATTCTGATCACGAAGGGGAATATCGTGGGGCATTAACCTTAAGGCCAGCAGAGCTATTTCTCTCTTGTTCAAACTCGTCGCCTCCTATCTTGGCTGTAAAACTCAGCCAGCTCACCAAGACCTCTGTGACAAGTGCCCCTCCCTCTATTAGCGTTTTCAATGAGAGGGTAACTTCGCCCCCCGCCCCTCCAAGGCCCAGCCCAAGTTGAATCTGAAAGTCTTTCCGCAATATTAACCAGATAATAGTGTCAAGCAAGCCAGAAAGTAACCAAAGACAAAAGCCCAACATGAATACCTTCTTTTGCTATGTCATCAATTCTTTTCAATGCTTTCGTTATCACTCCTTATCAGAACCTAAGACTCGAGGAGATTGACTGGCAAATATTCCACGTGAGAAGAAATAGTTCGCCTCAGGCCGGGGGCGACACATTTTGGACTGTGATGAAAGATGAAGAAAAGGCTTTGATGGTATCGCTTAGGAGCTGTTACATATAGTCCTTGATAAAGTGGCACTAGAGTTGCAGCGGGCGGTGTCATGCTCCTTATGACTGGGTCAGCTTTGCGAAAGCGACACTGGCAAATCTACAAAGTTTGCTTGTTTATGTTTGGTACCGAAAGATATACGACCAAGCGAGCATCGACAGTCTCTTTCGACAATCGGATACTAGGGCTCGCCTGAACATTCTCTGGCGCCACTAAGAGAGCCAAACGAAGGATTTCGTCCTTGACTGGGTCTGCACCGAGAGTGACGACCATCCCATTCAACTTCAGCCACATAAACCCCATGCATCGCCGCATCAGCCCCGGAGCCGAAGCATGATAACCACCAGCTCAGACTGCCAGTTTTCTTCGTAGCGAGAGCATGTGAAATGAGGGTCTGTTGCCGACAAACAACCTCACCTTAGCAGAAAGATGAGACTTCGTATAGCTCAAGTCGCGTCAACAACCTTCACAACACAAATAACTTTGAATGGCGCACTCGCTCGACCTGCAGCGTTGCGTTCGACATTTTGATGGGATACTATGGATTTAAGAATGATTTGTAGACGTACTTACTCCAGGTGCGGAGTTGTTAGAGAGCCGCCTTCGGCCTCCCAAATGGAGGGAATCTCCATCCAAGGACGTGGTTCTTATTTCTCCTCGTATTACATCAGCAATCCGCGTATCCAGGTTCAACGCCTGTATCGCCCACTAACCCAGTAAGGTGGCCCTCCTGGGACAAGATCGATGCTTGGCCAAATTGTAACCCCAAGTCCGACAGCTGAGGGCCTTGGCACATGCAATTAAGGTCCCAACACTCCATCCTCGGTCGTTTTTGGTTACCACTGCTGCCTTGAAAGGAACAAAGATTCAGAATGGCGGGCCCTTGCAAGAGCCCGGCGCTGCGGCAAGATCCGCCTCCGCGTCCTAAACAGTTACTCGGTGGTGGGGAAGGGAACGCCAATTTAAAGTCTTGATTCCCCCGCAGGGGACCTGGCCGGCGGGAGTTATGCAAGCTCCGGACTGGCTTATGCAAACCCGGGTCCGAATGACTTGTTCTGCAGAAGTAATAGACAAACAGCATAGACACTTTGCGGTTAGTACGCTTGCTATCTCGAATGCAGTTAAGGCGCTTCCAGTGTGCCGCACCAGACTAAGAAAAAAGCTCGACGCGGTCGTGCGATAGATCTATTCTGAGGTGTCCCGGGCGTTTAAGTATATTTAGCTTGCGCCCATATTTGAGTCGTGATACGCAAGATATGTGACTCTCCTGACCCAATACGAGAAAGTTCACGTTACCGATATTTACCTACCTCTATGTTCCGCACGGATACCGAAATGGGGGGACGCAGACGTTGAGGCTACCATCCTCCCGGACTTAGGGGGTGAAATAAGCACCAGGAGTCTGAAGATTACCCGTCTAATATTTTGATAGAAGCGCTTGGTCTCCCAACAGGCAATCAGATTCAGACTGACATGATGGTGAGCCACGACGGGAACGAAAAAGCGAGGAAAATCCTTCACTAGAGCGAACCATCAACACGCAGTGCCCCGTGTCCTGCCTAGTTCTGCCATGTCAGCGCCGCCTTTTCTGCCTTCTCTCATCAAATGGTTCCAGACCGTCTAATGTTCAAGGAGGGGGGTAAATCCCTGCGCCAATCAGGTGTCGTCCAATCGCTGAGTAGCTCGCGCTCGCTTTGTCAGGGTATCTCGCTTTCGGATTATTAATTAATAGTGTGGGAACCAGTCAATCCCGTCCAACTAGTGCCGCGTATGATCCAGCCATTGCACAATTTTGTGCATTCCGGACCTGGCCCCCTTCTCAAAATCCCGGGGTTCCTATGTGACTCTAGGTCTCATGCGCCGAACATAATGTAACTATCTTCCCGTCGATTTTCGAGCTTTAGTTTTTGAGGTTCAAGCCAAACATTTCTGCTTTTATATACCTACGAATAGCGACTACGCTGGACTTCACTCCCGGATTCTATGTTCAGCAGCTGACTTACACCACCGACTTACACACGATATACGTACACACCAGGCACCTCGGTATCAGCACATTGTTACACACCATGGCGGATACAAAATCCCCGGACTCTACCCCGATAGATGGTGACATTGAGAAAGTAATCAGCCCCAACGCCACAGATCTTGAAGGCGCAGCCATCAGACCCGAATATCGACAGGAGCCAGTGGGAAACACAAAAGATGTCGCCGACAAGGAGGCTAACCAAAATCCCATCCTCGTTGATTGGGACGGACCCGACGATCCTGAAAATCCTCAAAATTGGCCCATAAGGCAAAAGTGGCTCAACATTGCCACCATCTCAATGTTGACCTTTGTCACGTAAGTCTCGACTCCATTCCAAAAGACAAAGTACATCTGCTAACCCTAACCCCGACAGGCCACTTGTAAGCCCTTGTGGCAGGATTTCTCCAATCGACCGAGCACTAAAATTCTTCCCAGGGATCCTCAATGTTCGCACCCGGCATCCCCAAAATCATGGTCGAATTCGGCGAGACCTCGGCCACCATAGCGACGTTTGTCGTCTCGGTTTACATTCTCGGCTTCGCCTTCGGTCCTCTCATCATCGCTCCTATGAGCGAGGTCTTGGGTCGCGCGCGGCTCTACATCTACGGCAACATGCTCTTTACCATCTTCACTGTCGGAACCGCTCTGTCCCAGAACATGGCCACGATGTTGGCATTCCGTTTCCTCATGGGTTTGGCTGGTGCCGTGCCAGTGACCATCGGCAGTGGCAGCATCGCAGATATCATGCCAATCGAGCAGAGAGGCCGTGCCATGTCTGCCTGGGCTTTGGGACCCCTTCTTGGACCTTGTATTGGTCCCGTTGCTGGAGGTTATCTCATCAATGCTGCAGGATGGAGATGGGTGTACTGGCTTGTTGCAATTGTGGTACGTGTCTTCCTAACAAAATAAGACAAGTACGGAATACTGATCAGTTTTCAGGCCGGAATTTTCATTCCCCTCTCCTGGCTCATGATGAAGGAGACCTTTGCTCCTCTCATTCTCGAACGTAAGGCAGCTAGACTGCGCATGGAAACCGGTAACATGGACCTCAAAAGCAAGCTCGACGATGGTTGCACCACGAAATAAAAGTTCCAGCACGCCATTGTGCGACCCTTGAAACTCCTCTTCGTTACGCCAATCGTCACGCTCATGGCTCTCTATGTCGCTATCGCGTACGGAATCCTCTACCTACTCCTCACGACTTTCTCCTTCGTCTACAGAGACCAGTACGGCTTCGACGAGGGAACTATCGGTCTCACTTTCATCCCCGCCGGTATCGGTATGATAATTGGGGTGGTCACCTTTGGCGCGCTCACCGGCTTCATCGTTATTAGAAACAATGCAAAGGGACTCGTCCACATACCTGAGGCCCGTCTTACTCCCATACTCACCATACCTTGTGGTGTGGTTCTCCCTATCGGACTCTTCATCTACGGATGGACCACTGACAAGGGGGTTCATTTCATTGTTCCCATGCTCGGCGTGGTCATCTTTGCCACTGGGCTCATGGGCGTCATGGAAAGCCCTAATACTGCAAACGAATATAAGAGCGTCACTAATTCGCTAAGCAGATGTGCATTCAAAACTACCTTCTCGACACGTACCCCCGATACGCGGCTTCCGTCACCGCCGCGCTAGCTGTTCTTCGATCCTTGGCTGGTGCTCTTCTCCCCCTTGGAGGTTTGGAGATGTACAACACCCTCGGCCTCGGATGGGGCAACAGCTTGCTAGCATTCATCTCGGTCGCGTTGATCCCTATCCCTCTTGTCTTCTACATCTTCGGTGAGCGCATCAGGGGTAGATTCAAGCCTAATCTATAAAATTCTGTGTTTGGGATATCCAATGGTCTATGTTTCAAGAGCAAGGCGCAAGGGGGTAGCATTCTATGGTGTAAGAAGTGCCATCCTGCATGGATGATGAACCACACTGCATTGGACGCATAGTTGAGAGGATAAGGCTTGGCGTCGATGATAGTGGAGGCGGGAATAAGGGGTGGCTTCAAAGCAAAGCGCACCTCTTCCGACAAATTTGAAAAGTTGAGGTTGGAAGTTGAGGTTGTAACATTGTGGCCGTGTTACTGGCGATGATGTCTTCATCACGGCAATTTGCTGACTGGAATGGGCAGGGCTACTGTATCTTTGGCACAGTAAACAATCAATTACTGGGACTTGGTTCTGCACGTTTCCTCCTCAAACCGAATGAAGTCTCAGACAATACGGAGGTGCCGTTCAAAAGTTTCTGCTAGCCTGCCAAGACAAGACAGGGAATATCACCTGGTCAACAGCATCATTATACAAGTCTATTTTATAAATTTAAACACCTCTTATACACGCCTTGAGAATAATCTTTTAGACCGTCTACTTTTTTATAATATCTCATTATAAATAAGATATTGTGAGACGTATTTATCCTCATGTGAGGTCAGATTATCTAAGCAGCCTCAGCAGAAACTTTTGAACGGCATCTCCGTACTAGCCTCGTCAAATATAGGAGGTAAATAATAAGTGCCCGCTCGTGATGGATGGCTCTCAAGGTGATGGTACGTACTTTAGCAAGACATGACGGTCCAGATTAGATCCAAGATGCGGGACAATGAATCGACGCATGCTAGCTCATTGCCTGTTGCCTATGAGAGGGAAGAAAGAGAACTAGATGTAAAAAGTTCAAATAGCTGCGGGTGTTCCCTACGAATGAGAGTCTTTGGATGACGCCACGCAAGCCGGGTGCGGTGTAGGAATGCATTTGCGCGGCAGTTCGCGGCGGTCGCATCATTCCAAGACAAATCCGTCCTCAGATACGGCCAGCCCGATAGATAGCGGCAACTCAATCTATGCCCTGTGGCCACCCACCTGGAGGGACCGTTTGGAGGGTTTTGTCCTGGTTTGCCCCCTCTGATTCTCCTTCATCTTCAAATCCCGACACCCCGGGACCCTTGTTTCGACGACACCAACTGGGCATCACATCTTCAAAACAACCGGCGCGAGCATGGATTCTTTCTCATGATCAAGTCATCATTTTGAAATGTGGTCGGATCCATGAGAGAAACATCAGCCCGCGACTCGATTACCACAAACGCAAGAACCTTGCCTGTAACCCTCATAATCCCGGGTCTTTGCCACCTAGTCGACTGCTTCATTGTTTGCCGTTTCGGCCGTAATCTCAGGATATCCAATATGAGCCACACGACAGGACCACCTGGAGGGCTTGCTCCAGACGCATCCCTACCAACCGACACCAGAGCGCCCTTGGTCATCGGCATTATGTCAATGTTCATTGCCATAGTGGCTGTCTTTATGGTCATCCGGATCTACATCAGGGGGTACCTTTTGCGAGGATGGGGGTTAGATGACTCCATGTTCATTTGGTCTTCGGTAAGTTTAGGTTTTCAAACCGCTGAGAGCCACCAATAACCACATTACTGATGCTTCATCGAAGATTCTCGTGATTGTCCAAGGTGCAACAGTACTATGTAGTAAGTAAATACAGCCGTGAATCTTTTCAACTAGGCTCCTTAACTGACTGTGTTCATTATCAATCAGACGTGATCTACGGAAGTCTTGGATCGCATATCTGGGAATCGTCAGCTGAAGAATTACAGCAGGATCCCCGCGTAAGTGTCAAGACCACGAGGACACAAAGTGGCATCCAGACTTACTGTAGGATATTTGCTGACGTCCATTAAAGTACTTGGTAACGGCAGTTATCATGTATCAATTGGCTTTCGCTTGTATCAAAGCAACCTTCCTCCTCCAGTACCGTCGAGCCTTTGCACTGCCTCACATAACTTTATTCTGCGACATATTCTTGGGAATCATGTTCCTGGCACTGTCGGGGCTGCTGATTTCTGCCATACTTGTCACAAAGAATTTTCTGAAACCCGCGACTATCCCAGACCTGGGGGATGGACCGTTCCTTAGATTCAGCTATGTCAATGCCGCCGTGCATCTCTCAACAGACGTCGTCATCTTCATACTGCCACTGGCACTTGTAGGAAAGCTGCGCCTTGCGACGATGCAGAAAGCTGGCCTGATTTCCAGCTTCGGGGTCGGAATCTTGTAAGTAGGCCTGCGTCTTCATCGCCCAACCTCTTTTCTGAACCACGCACAGCACCAGCGCAATCTCGGTATTGAGGATCGTCAGCCTGCCTTCTGCCACCAGCGGCGACGATGCGGTCTATCAAGCCGTTCCGCTGGTTCTCCTGAGCATGGCCGAGCCCACGTCTGCAGTCGTCTGTGCGTGCGTTCCGATCATGCGGCCGCTTCTGGCGTGTTCTGGTACTTCGAGATATAGCAGTCAAGGCTCGCGAAGACCTCTGCCAGGGGCGACTGACGATTCGGCGGGACAAAGACGACAAACACCCAGTGTGCCTCCACAATCACCCACAAGCACGATAAGTCCATTGGTGGCACAAATGACACACATATCGACTGTTGCGGGGAGCACAGGTGGGGATTTGGAAGGAAATATCTCGAGCCAGCGGGCCATAGGGAGCATCAACGCAAGGAACCCTCTGACCATGCACCTATCTTCACCCACCAGACCGGAGCAGGGCTCATGATAGCTTGGCGTTATTCTTTTCTATTTACAAAGCAGCTGCAAATTTTGGATCTGGCGTGGCGTTGAAAAATACATAGGCATTGGCCTATGAGCGAAAATACTACTGAGTCCCGTCACGGATGAGAGACACGACGCAGGTTCCACCGAAGCACCTCCCTATATCAAACTACGCAAATGGGCAGACTCCTATTCTCCAAGATGAGAGACATTCGAATCATCGAACCTTTAAGGATTAGCTGCCGGAACTCTGGGAGATCTTTCACACGAGAGCGCCTTGCAACGAAAGTTTTGGGCGGAAATGTTGTTAATCATAGTCAAGATTGCCAACATTGAAGTCAAGGATATCATCAGCCAATATTTTCGGGTCTGTCTCATGAAGCAGGATCAATATCCTGAAGCGAGTTCAGAAAGCAAACACAGACCCTAGCAGCGGCGCAGATATATCACTGGGGGTAGGGGGGACAGGTATCAATCAAGTGGAAAACTGCAAGGCCCGCCGACGGCACTGTGCTGGGATTCACTGTCCTCGAACATTGAGGCAATGCCAGGTCGAACTTCCCAGGTTACTCGTCGACTCTCAAGGCTGGTGCTGGCTCGGACTGTTGGCTGTGGACACGAAGTCATCTCCCAAATCACATTCTGGTTTGATTAGCAACAGCCAAGCCGGGAGTCGAATATGTTGTTTGGGAAATTTCTACTGATTTTCAACGGCGAGAGAATATCAGCAGACTTGCTCGAATAATTTAGCTACAGATTTATGACTTAGGCAAAGCTGTCAATACCCGGATCTTATCACCCGACACGAGCATCTCAGTATCTTCTAAAGTTTGAATCATATACATACATGTAGCCTCAAATGATAGGATACAGCACGATGATGCCTCACAGGCGAAAGTATCAAGTTGAGACGTCCGGTTAATTCTTTCTTGGCCCATCTCAGAATGGGTTTTCTGCTCTGGGCATGCCAGCCGATAACTCGTACGGGGGCTGCAGAAGTGGGTTGCAAAGCCTAGAGCCCCATATATACCAGCGCGAATCATTGGTAGAGATATTTGAATGCTGAGTGTTGTTTCTTTTTCGAATGCCAGCGCGAGAACCCCACCCTAGCTTGTCTTGCCTCTCTGTTGGTTGTGCGGCGTGCCTCCGAAGATGAGGACGGTGGGGTTTCGACAAGGGAGACTAGCTCGATGCAGTAAGGGGGAGAATGGCTGCCCACGGACAATGCTAGGGCTGTAAGGGGGTATAGGGGAGGCGACTCGGCCAGAGAAGCCCCAGATTTCGCAAAGTCGGCTGCGGATCTCTCATGGAAGTCAGGTCGAAATGTGCTTGCTTGCTTTCGGAACCATGGTCCTCAATCTCAATCTCGGAAAGAGGATCGCGGAAGAAAACAAAGAGCACTGGCACATGTCAGCTGTCAGTTTTCACGCGTCAGAATAATAGCGGGAAATAAGTTGGGGCTTGAATCTCAGACAACATATTGCTTATTTTCCCCCCGACTTATCACAGACGGCCGCTTGGGCGGATCCCATTGAGATGACCTGGACTTCGCTTCGGAAAGTTGTCCACTCAAACATTGGGCAAGATTCCTTGTGAAAAAGTGAAGGAATTTCCGCCGCTGACAGACCGTAAGCTGACACGGCAAAAATTCTGTTTGCTTGTCAGTTCCCTGTCGCCGCGGAACCTCCCCATTGCCTGGGCTGTGCACCACATGCACGCTCCGATGGAGTAACACAGCAGGTTTCCAAGGGATGACCAAGACCCCAGCATGCCATTCCTTGTGAATAAATCAACCCAAGTTCCCGAATGATCAGTTTCGGTCCTCGTGGTGGCTTGTGCTCCTTTTCCGTTCCTGAGCTCCTTTCCCACCAGTGACCTCCTTGTTCTCGGCCTAGGAGGCGTGACTCGTCGTTGGATGTTCAGATGGCCTCTTCCGAGCCCGAATACATGGCCGAGCCGCCAGAGGGCCAAGGGCGATTCGATGCAGGCACCATCACAACCAGCGCGCTTGCGTTGGGCGGAATACTGACTTCACTTTCCATCATCTTCGTCAGTCTGCGAGCCTTCACGAGGCTATCCCTTGTGAGACGAGGACTTGGTCCCGATGACTGTGAGTAATATTCTTCCAACTATATGTCAATTCTGTTTTAATCCTCCCTCATGCAGATCTCATTGGTATTTCGCTGGCTTTGGCCATTATCTTCTATGGGCTCTCAGTCAAATGTGAGAATGCCCCGTTCAGTTGCCACGTGTGGCGAAGGCGTGTCTAATTTCAGCAGTGTGCGAGCTCGGCGTGGGTGCTCACCTTTGGCAAGTCGAGCAAGCCGACTACTCGCCCTCATTCCTCCTTGTAAGTTGTACTTTTTTCGTTAGATTGACTTGGGATTCAGCGACCATTCACAGATCCCGAAGACCTTGAACTAACGCAGTAGTTCAGCATAGCATCGTCACGATAGTGGTCTACTCACTCAGCGTAACCACGGCAAAACTGTCGCTCCTCGTCCTTTACTTGCGTCTTTCACCCGAGCGGTGGTTCAGGATCGTGACAATGACCCTCATTGGCTTCGCAACCTCATATGCACTGGTATACATGTTTCTCATTCTGCTTAGCTGCAGGCCAATCCAGGCCTCATGGGATCTTTCGGTGAGGGAGGGAGCGATATGTATCGACAAAAACCCGGTCTACTTGGTGCTCAGTGCCACCAACATCATCATGGATGTCGTGTGCCTTGTTCTTCCTCTGAAGATCATCATACCTCTGCATATGGCCAAGCGGCAGAAGCTGTCCCTAATCCTACTCTTTGCTACAGGAGGCTTGTAAGCTGGTGTCTCATGCAAAAGTATACGAACCGGTGCTGATCTCTTTGCCAGTGTCTGTATATGTGCCATCAGACGCACGATTCTTTTACCGCCTCTGTTCAAAAGTACGGACTACACTTTCGACATCGATAAGCAACTGAACTGGGCGTCGATCGAAGTCAACGCCGGTATCGTTTGCGCCTCCGTTCCGGCGCTCAAGCCTTTCTTCGTTCGCTATCTGCCCTTGTTTGTCACGTCGCACATCACCGGCTCCAAATCGAAGAAAACAACTCCAAAGTACCAGAATTACCAGCACTCAAATCCATACTCGACCACAATCGAAGCCAACAAGAAGCGGCGCAATGTTCAGTCAGAGGCTTACGCGCTGCACTCGCGTGATGACCTATCTCTTTCTTCAAACGATGTGCGCAAGAATGGGTCCAAGGAAGATATTGCGAGGCTATGGTCCGGTAATGCATTCCGCAAAGATAGCAACAGTCACCGCAAGACCATCATAGAGTCGAATGTCATAGACGCAGATGATAGAAGCGCAGTCATGATCGACGAGATACAACCAGTGGTGGAAACCACCCGCCGAGGGAAGCCGCCGCAGAGAGTGGCAAGCATGAACGGTATCAGGGTCACCACAGAGACGCGGGTTGAGTACGAGGTGCCATGGCCAGACCATCACAGTCCCAGGGGATGAAGACTCGACCTTGCTCTGTCTTTTGCCTCGGATAGGTACATCTCTCGGTACCTGGGCTAATAGACTACACTTATGGATTTCATATTCATCTTTTCTTCATGCACTTGTCAAGTGCAGCATATCTCGTAGGTCTTTCACCTCTGTACCAGGCCTCGTAGCCACAGGCTTCGACTTTCTGTTGCCATACTTCCACTCCCTCCTCAACCCCCTTTCTTTCCCCTCCAAAGCATCTGCAATGTAGTCGCCGATGATGGGGAACATCTTAAACGCGTGTCCAGAGTCGCCTGTGGCCAGTAGTAGCGATGGGTGCTTCGGGTGGTTATCAATGAGCCAGTGGGAGTCGGGAGAGTCGGTGCACCAGCACACCCGTGCGCCCAGAAGCGGCCGACCCGAGAATTGCGGCATGACCGTGTCGATGAAGCGATTGATAGCCGTAGCTGCTTCGTCGGGGATTCCGTCGTCGGGGTGCGTGCTCGCGTAGCGAGGGATCGAGTAGTGTTCCACCTTGCCCGAGGGGTCGGTGTAAGTGCCGACTTGGTACTGGTAGCCTGGGGATCCGTCGCAGATCTTCATCCACTCTAAGAGGATTGTTAGCAGACAGATCTCTGTGTATTAGTGTCATGGCACTTACTGGTTTCTGGATCCGGTTCGAATGTGAAGCCCAGCTCAAAATTGTCGACTACGGGGATCCCCTTCCACTGAACAACCTCTTCATCACTCAACTCGATGTGGGCCAGGGACCAGCATTTCGTCCACATCTCCCGGGATAACTCTGGCAGTACCTCTGGTGACGCCGCTCCAGTACAAAGGATATATCGATCCCCGCGAACCACGTCGTCAGAGGCGACTTTGATCCCGTCAAGCCTGCCTGAACTGTCAATGCTCAGCCCAGTCATGGTGCCTTTGGGACCCGATATGAACTCGACGCCCATGTCCTGCGCTTCTTTGCCCCATTTCTCGAGAGACTTCTTCGCATGTGCCCAGCCGCCTTGGCTGTTCCAAAGTCCCTTCCAGTTCTCGATTCCGTCTGCGCCGCGGAGCTGAGGAACGTGCTTGGCAATCTGCTCTTTGCCCTCCACCATTTCAAGGCTGCCAGCCTGACCAGCCTTTTTGAGATTCTCGTACGACTCTTTGAGGTGCTGCTCTGCCAGCGGGTCCCCTAAAGTCGTCACGATGCGACCCTGCGAGGTTTATGAGGAGCTGAACGAAAACGATGATGGTTATGGGAAAATTTTGACCGACCGTCTCATGGAAGATCCCTTGCCACTCTTGACACCTCCAAGCATTGAGTGCTTCAAGAGCCAATTCGGTGTACAGCGGCTCATCATATTCCGTTCTGATGATTTTGTTCAGGTCGTACCCCGCAGAATCAAGACTGGGAATAGGGTGACGATCGAGGCATCTGACATTGGTGTAGCCACGCTTGGCAAGGTGATATGCGGTACTGATTCCAAATGTGCCCCTATCGAGGTATAGTTAGAACGGCTCAGGCCGAAATAGTTCTGGCCGACTTACGCGCCGAGGATGACAATGCTTGATGTCTTTGGTAGAGAGGGGGTATCGACGTTCATTGCTGACGAATGGTTTCGATTATTTTCGAACAAGGGGAGGAGATTTGAAAATGAACTGTTCCAATTTCAAAGTTGAAATATGCTTCGAAGGCGCTTCTCGGTACGTTTCGATGAGATATGTAGTGACCAAGTCGGCGTTGCCATACCCCCAAACAACTCTCCAAAAGAGGGCCAACTTGGTCAAAACATCGCCATCCCATTGGCTCTTTGTCTCACCCCTCGTCTTGCACAGTTACTAGCCTGACCCCTACCATGTAAAGCACGCATCTAACCAGTCAATTTCAGGGATCTATGCCGGCTTGGACCTTCCCCTCCACCTCGTCTCTCCTCACCGGCCTCGGAGATGTAACGTCGGAACCCTGGACACGCCAACAAGCTTTCACAGCTCCACATTACTGGCGCATTTCACCATCTCTTCACAACGACAATGGCTGTACACGTAAACGGGCCGCGGGTGAAGTCGCGGTAGCTCAGGCCAGATAGCTTGGACCTTCCACAGTGTTCTTCCCCGGTCACTTCTAAATTTCAATAGCCAGCGTATCATGGAGAAACGCCCGCGCCACGCCTATCTCGACTGCGGGGTCTGGAGACCAGGTCGAGAAAGACAGCTTGTGATGGAGGATTCATATTCCTGAAGGCCGATACCTGGTAGTTCGCCCATGTGAGACTTGCATCTCGGCTCAACGGCAACGGTAATATATAACTACAGGCCTAAAGTCACCGTTCCGCATCAGTAGTAAAGTTCAGACCAGCTCAAATCGCCATTCGTTCACATCAACACTTTTCGGACTCACCTCCGGTCATCATGTCTGACGCGACAGACCAGCACGGTAAATTGGCGGCGGAGGGGCCGCAGCTGCAACCCGATGTGGAATCTCGCGACCGCGATGTCGACGACCTGGACAAGGCGATGACCTACGCCATTGACGAGATCGAGGAGCATTTTGACATCGAATCCGACAACTCGCCGTACCCCGAAGTCCGCGCCAACGTGCCTAACACGGACGATCCGACCGTACCCGTCAACACGCTCCGCATGTGGGTTCTCGGGGTCCTCTTCACCATGATCGGCACCGGTATCAACCAGTTCTTCTCGATGCGCTATCCTGGCGTCACCATCTCGTCTCTGGTGGCACAGCTCATCGCCTACCCCGTCGGCTGCGCCGTAGCCCGTATCCTGCCGGTGAAAAAGGTGCGCGTCTTTGGTCGCTGGGACTTGGTGATCAACCCGGACCACTACTTCAATATCAAGGAGCACGCGGTCATCACCATCATGTCCAACTTGTCTTTCGGGCCGTCGTGGGCCACCGATATCATCCAGGCGCAAAAGGCGTCGGCGTTCTATGGACTCGACACACCTGTCGCGTATCAATTCTTGCTCGGCCTGTCGATGCAGCTATTCGGGCTTGGTATGGCTGGGTTGGCGTACCGCTTCATCGTAGAGCCTCCTCATATGATCTGGCCCTCGACGCTGGCCAACGCGGCGCTGTTTCAGACGCTTCATGGTCGGGCGAACCCCATCGCGGACGGCTGGAGGATCACGAGATATCGGTTCTTCCTATATATCTTTGCCGGCGGCTTTCTTTGGTATTGGCTACCCGGGTATCTCTTCACCGGTCTGAGCACATTTGCCTTTGTGTGCTGGGCCGCGCCAAGTAAGTCCCATGTGGAGTTGATGATGGTTCCGATCCACTGACAAGAGCAGACAACGTGGTGGTCAACAACCTATTCGGCATGTCGACGGGCTTGGCCTACCTACCTGTCACCTTCGACTGGTCTCAGATCGCTTACAACGGATCTCCTCTGGTTGTTCCGTTTTGGGCCCAAGCAAACGTCTTTGCCGGATGGGTCATTCTCTTCGCCCTCGCAACACCCATTCTGTACTATACCAACACGTGGTATACCGCGTTCCTCCCATTCTCGGGGGCAGATACTTACGATAACACCGGCAAGATCTACAACGTTACTCGCATAGTGGGCAAAAACGGCAACTTCATCGTGGAAGAGTATGAGAAATACAGCCCTCTCTTCATGCCAGTAACGTTTGCGCTCAGCTACGGCACATCTTTTGCAACCATGACCTGCGTGCCGACCTACATCTTCATCAACTATTACAGAGACATCGTCGGTGCATTCAACCCAAGTCGGAAAAAGGACGTCCATACTCGCATGATCGAGAGATACCCGGACACGCCATGGTGGTGGTACGGCATCATGACCGCCGTTGTCCTGGCATTGACCATCATCGTGCAAGAGGTCTACAAGACCCAAATGCCAGTCTGGGGCGTTTTCTTAGCTTTCGGTTTGGCCTTGATCTACTTGATCCCGACTGGCAGTGTCTACGCCGTCGCAAACCTCAACAGCAATGTTCTCACCGTCCTTGGCGAAATCATCTCAGGATACGCCATTCCAGGGAAGCCCATCGTCATGCTCATCTTCAAGTTCTACGCCTACACGGGGCTCAGTCAAGCCATGATCTTCTCCTCGGACATGAAGCTCGGCCTCTACATGAAGATACCCCGGCGAACGCTGTTCGTAGCCCAGCTGACCGCCTGCATCATCGGCTCTCTTACGCAGAACGCCGTTCTCCTGTGGATGCTGAACCACGTCAAGGACATCTGCCACGAAAGCCAGCCCAACGGCTACACATGTCCGCAAGGACGAGTCAACTTCTCCTCGAGCATCATCTGGGGTGCCATCGGCCCCGCTCGGCTATACAGCGTCGGCAAGATTTACTCTGGCCTGCTGCACCTGTTCTGGATTGGTGCACTGCTGCCTGTAATGACATTCTTTCTCAAGAGAAGATTTCCAGACAATAAGTTCCTAAGATACCTTCACTGGCCCCTCTTCTTCGCCGGGACGGGCAACGTGCCTCCTGCCACCGGGCTCAACTACACTTCGGCGTTTGTGGTCTCCTTCATCTTCAACAAGTGGCTCAAAGGCAAATTCCCGCAATGGTGGGCAAAGGTATGTACCTCTACTGACACAATGGCTCGCCTCCCAAGATTGGGCGGTCCTTATACTGACATGGTAATGACAGTACAACTACGTCCTATCGGCGGCTCTCGACTCTGGCCTAGCGATTTCTGCCATCGTAATCTTCTTTGCTCTGGTTTTCCCCGGTGTCCAGCTCAGTTGGTGGGGTAATAACATTCAACAGTCGACAATCGACGGCCAAGGCATTCCCTTGAAAGCTATTCCGCTTAATGGCACTTTTGGCCCTACAACCTGGTCTTAGCCACGTCTTGTTCTGTTGTCCATCATCAGTCAAAGAATTTCCTGTACTTTCATGGCACTGATAAACCATGGTTTCCAGTAGTGAACCCCAAGAAGACACACTTAATACGACTAATTAACACATTGCGTCATAACACTCGCATGTCGCCGCTACACGTAAGCACAACACATCACAGAAACTGGGTTCTTGGCTTCGCACAAGGCCATCAAGACTTGCATTCATCTTTGGAGACGCGTTGGCGCCTGAATTATGTAGGTCAAGCAAGGCTAATGTTGTGACAGAGTGGCGCAACGAATCGAGCCCAATCATTAAACGCCTTGGGACTGGGGGAAAGTTGGTGATCCAAAGACAGGAATGATGCCGCCTCTCGTTGCTTCCAGACTTTTTCGATGACAGAACGCGTCCGGGTGACGTTTGAGAGTGAATCTGCCAACCGATCGAGTGCATAAAGAACAAGCGGCCGTGCGTAGCGTGGTGTCGATTCGTCGTCAGCGTCGACCTCGGCCCATTCGAGCTCCTCTGTGGGATCGAGCTGACAAGCAGCCATGAAGAGTGGCCACGTGAGCCCAGCTTTTACACCTGCCTTAAGCAGCATCGCGACGAGGCGCAAGATCTTCTTCACATTCTGCCGGATCACTGGTGTTGCGGGAGTGGAGTCGTCGAGGGCAGAGTGAAGATATAGCTCCACCGTCAGCCGCTTCAGCTCGACGGTATTCTTGATGATTTTGTCTTCGCTGTCGCTCTTCAGATGCGGCTGCTGAAGCAGAAATGTCAACCTCGTACGCTGGCGCTCGAGATCCTGCCAGCAGTCCTCCGCCGTCGCGGACGACGTATGGTGATACTTGAAGCTGAGCTCCGTAATCTCGCCAATGATGCTGACGAGGTGCGGCGAGCAGCCCATCCAGAGGTCGAGCCGCTCGTCCTCCTGCGCGGACCAAAAGTCATTGCCAAAGATGGGCTCCTCGCCGCAGGCGGTTCGTCCCATGACGTCGTGAAACGCAAAGTACCGCTCGGTGAACTTGATGATTCGCTGCCAGGGGCTCTGCTGCCGCGCCGCCATCTTAGCGGCGTCCGAAGTCATGCCTCGTCGTCTGAACCTGATGAGGTCTCGGGCCCCTCGCAGATGCGTGACCCAGCGCTTGTTGCATTCTGCAATGATTTCCAGCTGGCATAGCAGCATTATCAGGACGAGGATTTCCGAGTTGGCCGCAATGTCGATGGACGACTTGTTTTCGAGGGTCAGGCGCAGCGATCGGATGACCTTGGCCGAATAACTTAGAGCTACCGGCTGATAAGTGTAATCTGACCTCGCTCTGTGCGATGCGGCGAGGCCTAGTAAGGCGTGCATGAGGGCCGGCGAGGCGGAGGAGACGGCAAAGGGGAAGACGAGGGCGGAAAAGGGAGATTCGCTTTTGGCGCACGGGACTGTCATGGGACAAATTCGATCAAGGTAATAAGATAGCAAGTGCGATTCGGCCTGGCTGTCAAGTTGAACGTACTTTACCGGCCGTTTGATGGAGTCCAACTTCTTTCTCAGTGTAAGAGCTGCCGATTTGCGATCATCCGTGGAGCTGTCATCGCTGGAGAACGTTGAAGACTCTTCCCTCTCAAAATCGGCGATAAAAAAGTTCAGGAAGCCAAAAGAGTGGACGTAGGTAGGTAGACTCGAGTAGTTGTCCAGGGTCGAAAGCGTTGTCGCGGATTTATTCTTGTTATTGCCAGCAATCCCAGATTTCGACCACACCCCGGCCCTCCCAAAGGCGCGGCCGACATAGTCCGTCTCCCATTTGAGGATTCGGGCGTAGATGCAGTCGGCGTAGCCACGGGAGGTACACGGCCCGCAGTGAGGTTTGACCTCATCGCATCGGATCTTGTGGAGACGGCAGCGGTGGCAGCCGCGGTGGCTTCGTCGAGATACTTGCTTGGACGGGTCTCTCCTGCGCGGCATTTTCTTTTACTAGAGATTTGCGAGCGAGTTGTGGTAAGGCCTCGCTCGAAAGGTCGGATATTGGGCTAATGAAGACCGCAGCAAGGGGTCGATTGCTTTGGCGCTGATGGGATTGAATTGTGGATTTGACGATGGGGCGTGACACGGAACTTCAGGAGAGGATTCCGGGGAGACGGATGGGGAGGCCGGGGTTGTGAGGGGGCGCAGTTGTCCGAGTGATGGAGCAATTCGTCGGCTGACTAAACGCCGATATGGAGCCTGGCTCCGACTTTTTAATCATCGTCAACACTTGGGCTTTGAGATAGAGTTCACCGGGATGGCTGAGTTGTTAATCGAAGGTTCAGGGTAGGGAGAAACACCCAGATGGGAAAGCATTGGGTCCTCAAATTCTGGGAACTGCCAATCTTGAGGTGACTTGATGTTTTACTACTCACCTCAGACCAAAGCCAAAAGATTAAAGTTGAGCTGTTGCCCTACCTTATCTCGAAGCAACGTAGCTCAACTAGACTGCTATTGTCCGACTCGTTATGAGATAGATATGTGTAATAAACCCTTGCCAAACCATGGTCGAAAGTAATGAAAGGAGATCAGAACCGGTGAGAAGTGGTGATGATCTGTGTGATTGAAAGTGAGTACTAGTAAAAATGGCGAAAAGAAACTGTGTCCCCGTTGTTTTGATGGCTTATCGACTGCAAGTTCTCTTCGGGATGTCTGCTCCGCAACTGTATCATGAGCAGCGTCGCCCGATACCAATTGCTCTCAGGGATAATGCTGACTTCTGACAGTGGCACTGAGTTTAGAGCAATCTGCGACAAAGCGTCTCAGAGCGGGGTGACTTTCGGAGAGGTCAAAAAAGGACGGCCTAGGCGGTATATCTAAACTGTATCCCGTAGTAGCCCTTTAGTATCAGGTCTCAGGGACTTGGTTAATGTAGTGCGTGTCAGGGCCTTCTGTAGCTCTTCAAGGAGGGGTTGTGGAGATCCCAAGGTGCCATCGCGGGCTTGAGCATGACTCACAGCTCCACCCACGAAATACAGTGAGCAATGCCGCCAGATATCGTACTAATCAGCATAGGTCGGTTAGCTCAGTTGGTCAGAGCGTGGTACTAATATTTCACCTGAAATGTTGTGTAATGCCAAGGCCGGGAGTTCAAGCCTCCCACTGATCATATCTTTTGTCTATGTGACTGATTAAAGGTGGAACGTTTTGAGGTTGGCAACACCGCAATTCTTTTTTATATTTTTTTCTTTGTGCAAGGTTCAGATTCTCGGAGGTGCGGGGTCTTGAGCGCGGGTGCGCAAGTAATAGCAGGGGTTTAATGCAGCCAGCCGTATTCTCCATGTCCAAGTCGGTGCTGACTTACACCTGGATGCGGAAATGGTCCAAGAGGCAATAGAAAAAGCCAGCGATGAACGAATAACAGGATGTCTATTTATTCACTGGCTTAAAATTCAATAGAAGGAAAATAGCCATGTAGACCGGAAGCCAGATATAAAACCATGTGAAGTGAAGTCTCGGGCAGTTAGTTGCTTTTAACCTGTTTTTTCCGACACAGGGTGATTTGGCCAGCCTGTGACCCTTTAGATGCATAAGAGGATGCCTAGTCTGATATGTTGTAAACAGTGTGCGATAACGATAAGTGTCATCGAGAATGTCACCCCAGCTCCAATTCAGGGTCTCTCGTCCGACAAGCTCCAAGCTACAGCTCCCCAAAACACAAATTCAAACCAAATATAAAATTCACAAAACCCCCTTTAGCTCGCCCGACTTACCACTCCACAGTCCTCTCAAAACAATGCCGCCAACATGACAACCCCGCGCCCATGGACCCCTCCCCTCCTCCTCCGCATCCGCTTCACAACCTCCCTCCCAGACCTCGACCTCGACATCCCCTCCCCCTCGCAAACAACAGTCGCCGCCCTCAAACACCTCATCCGCGGCCGCCTCGCCCAACCTGATTCCCAGCGCCGCCTCCGCTTCATTCACCAGGGCAAGATCCTCCCCGACGCCTCCGCCCTCAGCGCCGTCCTCCGCCCCCTGCCGCCTCCACCACAACACTACCCGTCCTCCTCAAATCCGACAACGCCGTCGACGCCCGGCGCCGGTTTCGATGATCCAAAGGGGAAAGGCAAGGCGAACGCACACGAGACGGCGCCGCCGCAGAGGGTCTACGTGAACTGCAGCATCGGCGACAGTCTCACTGACGAGGAACTCGCCGTCGAAGCCGAGGCAGCTCTACGCGCGCCTTCGGAGCGGGGCGGAGCGACCGCGCCTTCCTCCGGACTAGGGGATGGACAGGGCCACGGCCAGCAAGGCGGCGGTTCCTATGGCACCCAAAGCAGCCACCACCATCACCACCAGCAACGTCCGACGCCGAGGGGCTTCGACAGGTTACTCAACGCAGGCTTTACGGCGGCCGAGGTAAACCAGCTGCGCCTCCAGTTCCGCGAGATCCGCGCGACCCAGTACACGCCCGACACGATGCCCAGCCCGGACACGATGCGCTCGCTCGAGGACACTTGGATAGATACCAATGCCGGCGGCGCATTACCAAGCGGTGGGTCGGGGGCGGGGGCGGACGGAGCCGACGGGAACGGCGGCGGCGGCGGTGGGGATGATGCATTTGGCGTCATGAGCGGCATACTAGACGTCCTTATCGAGGGTCTGATTGTCGGCTTCTTTTGGCCATTGGGGTGCCTGGGCTGGCTGTCGAGGGAGGAAAATATGCTCTCTGGCCGGTGGCATGATTTCATTGGGTTCGGTGTTACCTTGAGCATCATTATTGGCGTCATCAGAGCCTTCTCGGGCGATCGATAGAGCGAGGCCATGTTGGCTTACAACGTTCTTGTGGACCTGGGTATGGGGAGGGGTTATGCCTTCGGGCAGCTTGCATGAATGCTTTGCGACGGGTGTCACATTATGCTGTATTATACATGGGCGTCACCGTGGCTTTCTCGGGCAATCAGTAGTATGATTGCGCATTTTCTTACTAGGGGTTTGGGCGTTGAGAGATGGATGCTCATTGATTTCAGGTGATGGTTTCTTCCACTTTATTATACCAAGCATCAGGAAGGGAAGACCGGGGGAGCGCAGCATGAATCACATAGATAGAGACAGCGAAAACACAAAAAGGGCCATTATCTGCTTCATTGGTGGCCATGGAGAAAGCGACTTTTTGAGAGCCGCCACTCCGAATCCGCACACACAAAGATTCTACATGCATGGTATAAAACCTCGAATAACCTGCAAACGCCATGATGTCCCTGGGGCTACCTAAAAAAACAAAAGTACAACGGGCTGGAAAGGGGGAGGCGGGAGGGCTATTCGGCGACTGCCAGTAAAAAAGAGGTGGCCAAAGTCTTGAGACAAACCTTTTTTGAGTTTTACAGGTACAAACTCTGGGCCGCAACGATGTCACGGCGAATCTTGGCGAGACTGTCCTCGAACTTCTGGGTGAGCTCGTCGCTGCCCATGACCTTGGCGCCCTGGCCCATCTGGCGCAGGAGCTCTTCCAGGCGACGGAAGAGGCGGATAAGTGAGCCCTCGTAGGCATTTGTCATTTTGCTGTAACGTGTCAGTGGATCAAATCCAACGAGTGCTTGGGGGGGTAACGTACCAGATATCTGCAAACGGTTTGCCTTGTGCCCATGAGTAGACAGTCTCCATCAACTGCCACTTGAAGCCAGCCAGGTACTCCTCCTCATTGAGTTCAAGCTTGCTCTCCCGGCTGACCTTGGCAACCTGTTTCGCCTTGGCCTGTACTTCCCGATAGGGCTTGGCCAATTCCTCACGCAGCTGCGCTGTCTCAAGCTTCTCGTCCAAGACGAAACAACTGAGCGTCGCGGCAATGAGCTCAGGTGAGAGCTCGTTGAAGAAGCGATCAAACAGAAGCTCGGCAAGAACAAGTTCGTGACCCTCGGTCGACGAGATCTCGCAAGCGACACGAGCCTTGAGCTCGACAACCTCCGATTCGTTGAGGAAGCCAAGACGGCGTAGGACACGCTTGCGCGCCTTGAGCTCATCCATCTGGGCAATGCTGTGGAGTCTCGCAATCTCCTTCTTCTTGGACTTGATTTGTTCGCCGAGCTTTTCCTTCGCGCGATACTGGAGGTACAGCTCTGGCAGCAGCGGCGATCCGTGAAGTGGGTTGGTAAGAAGACGCGCCTCCAACATCTCAATCTTCCTCATTAAAGCTCTGAAAGACTCGTCGGTGATGCCCATGTTCTCGACGGGGTCCAAGATGGGCAGTCCGTCTGGGAAGCGTCTGTGAACCTCGCGAAGGGAGTTTCCGACTTCGTTGAGGGCAGACTGGGACTTACAGTCCTTTGGCATGAAGACTCTAATCTGACTGATTGTCTTGACGCAAGTCAACAGGCAAGGGATAATCTCGAAGCGAGCTCCATTGTCCGGCTGTTCAGGATTCGAGTAGGGAACCAGACCTGATGGCAGATCCGAGGTCAAATGTCTGGAGCCTTCGGCGATGGGTGCGCTCTTCTGGTCCACGACCATCATGACATCAATGAGGCAGGACTCCTGAGGAGGGTACTCGGGCTCGCCAGGCTTGCGGTTACGATCACGACGGATCAGGTTCGCCACGACACCCCAGCCGAAGTCGGTGCCACCAATGGTATTGTTGGTCTTCTTGGGGTCATGAATACGAACCAAACGGCCAGGCTGCATGAAGTCGGTGCAGTGCTCTGGGTGCTGGATGACAGCACGCATGTCGCTGGTGTACTGCTCCAGCTGGTTGCGAAGGTTGTAGTAGTCTTTGACGGTAGCCTCATCAGCGATGGACATGCTGTCCCTCTCTTGCTGGAGAGCGACCAAGTCCCGTTCCAACGCTGGTACGCTAGCACCTGTCTGGAACTGATGGAAGCAACGCTCAAGCATGAATTCAGGAGAGATGGCTTCGATTCTCAACAGGTTGAGAATCATGTTGTAGCCAAGGTAGAAGGCGGAGTTAAGACGGTCCTGCTCACCCACGACCATGCCGCGGGCAGTGTCAGGCTCCATCTTGTCGTCGATCATCATGATGACAATACCACGCGTATCCAGACCTCTACGACCAGCACGACCAGACATCTGGATGTACTCGGACGGAGTGAGAGGTCTCCGTTGAACTCCATCCCACTTGTTCGTCTGAGTGAAGACGACGGTCTTGGCAGGCATGTTCAGACCGATGGAGAAGGTCTCGGTTGCGACAAGCACCTTTATGAGCGACTCTTGGAAAAGAATCTCAATAGTCTCCTTCAAAATAGGAAGAAGACCAGAGTGATGCACACCAATGCCCTTTTGCAACAGAGGGAGCAGGTTCTGAATCTGAGGAAGCTCTCGGTCAGCCTCAGATAAGCTCTGAATGGCGTTGTTAAACACGGTCTTAACCATGGCCTGCTCGGAGTCGTTATTGAACTGGAAGTGGGAGATCTGCAAAGCCAGGTTCTCGACCTCCTTTTTGCTGAAGTTGAAGACAATGACAGGGTGGAAGCTCTTCTGCATGATCATGCGAATAATTTTGGATATGTCAGACTTCATGTCGGACGCCTGTCCACCCTTCTGGGTCTGTTTCTTTGCACCCTTGCCCTTCCAGCTCGCGTTGGCGTTGTTGGGGTCCTGTCCCTTGCCCGCCTCAATAAGGGCCATGGTCTTCTGGAAGTTGCCTTCTCTGAATACGCCCTTCTCATCGACGACCAAGAATATACCACTGCCGCCTGCAGGGAAGAAGTAATTCTGAAGGGGTGTCGGACGGAAATCGGTGTAGACAACGTGACACGCCTGGTGATGGATCTTGGCGATCCATTCGGCAAACTGGAAGGCGTTGGGAATGGTAGCTGACAGGAACACGTAGCGGACCTTATCAGGAAGAAGAATGATGGTCTCTTCCCAAACAACACCTCTGGTCTTGTCTCTCATGTAATGAATTTCGTCAAAGACGACCCAGGCAACCTCGCGCATGATCTCAGAACCACGGTACAACATGGAGCGCAAAATCTCGGTCGTCATGACTAAACAACTCGCAGTAGGGTTGATCGTGACATCGCCAGTCATCAGGCCGACGTCACCAAACAGCGCTTCGAAGTCTCGGTATTTCTGGTTGCTGAGCGCTTTAATGGGACTCGTGTAAATTACCCTCTGGTTGCGCTTCAGACATTGCGCAATCGCATATTCGGCGACGACAGTCTTTCCGGCAGAGGTGTGGGCAGAGACCAAGACACTCTCCTCTCTCTCGATCGAAGCGACAGACAGGGCCTGGAAGGGATCGAGCTTGAAGCTGTACTGGCGCGCGGGCTCCGCGGGTGGCTTATGCTCGGAGAGGGGGACGTATTCGTAGTCAAGATCAGGTGGCAGAGCGACTTGGTGCTGGATGTTGTGGGACAGTACAAGCGATTCGTCCTGGGCCGGGGTGAAGACTGCCGCGCCGGCAACCTCTCGGGACTGGGCAGTCTGGAAGGTGTCGGTCAAGACAGGCTGGGCCTCATCTTCCTTCTTCCTCCGCTTATCCTTATGGGGCTCCTGTTGTTCGTCAGACGAAGCGGCAGCGTCCTCAGCTTCTTCTGCATCCTTGCCATCCTTGGAGGTCTCGTCGGCATCGGGCATGTCGTCGTCCTCTGGCTGTTCGGCGACGCCATTTTTTATTCCGCCATCGGCTTTGCGCTTTTTGCTTTTCTTGTCCTTCTTACGCGACTTCTGAGGAGGGTCGACGACCTCGGTCTCGTGTTCGGGCTCGCTGTGTGACTCGCTTTGCGCGTCGGGTTGAGCGTTGAAAACATCGAAGAGCTCGTCCATGGTGGGCAATTGTTTGCCGTCAAGGGCTGAATTACGAAGTCGGGTGTCTGCGCCTTGTTGGTCTTATGTATGGCGTCAGGGACTCAAGGTTTGTTGGCGGTCCAATCGCAATGGACAAAATTACAGCCTTTGCAAACTGAAAGTACAAAGAGACGGGACGGAACACTGCAAATGCAGCGATGCGTCTCTTGGATTCTGCGGTGTGAGACAAGAGGCAGCTCCTCAATTTTGTAAGGTCCCAACAATGTGCGTCGGTCGCAATTCACAGGTGCCCGGGCGAAAAAGTTGGCGGGTCGAGCCAGGCAAGCAACGGAAGAGGCAGAAAAAAAATTCCAAAATGCATGCATGACGGTTGATGGGTCATCCAGGCACGGAAGGCGGTCACCCACCTCGGTAGCTTCGAAATCCCAGTCGCGGGACTGGACCGTTGGCTGCTACCTGTGGCTTGACATAGTCACGTGTGCTTACATAACTGGGAACAGACTTGGAGATCTCTGGAGCTAAGCCGGCTCACACTCTCAGACCACTCTTTTGGATGACTTCAACACCACAACCGCATCTCTCTTTACCCCCATTGCGCTTCGCGATCGCCTCATAACACACCGCCAAAGTAACGATAATCTCCTGAGTACTCCCAGGAGTTCAATTGACGCTGACCCGGTCTCTGTAGATGTTCGCCCGTGCCGCCGCTCGCGCGGTCCCCAAGACTCCCTCCATGGTCGCCCGCCGCGGCTTCCAGACCACCCGCGCCCAGATGTCCTCGCCCTACCACTACCCCGAGGGTCCCTACTCCAACATTCCCTTCAACCCCAAGGGCAAGTTCTTTGGCGTCGGCTTCTGGACCTACTCCTTCGTCGGCTTCTTCGCCCCCTTCGGCATCGCTGGTGCGTGCTTTTTACCTATGCTCCGGGCTTCGCCGAGATCGAGTACTGACGAGTTTCGCAGCTTGGCAAACTTACAAGCCCAAGGTTTAAGCAACCTATTACGTATTTTCTTGAGTCGATCGCCACTGTAGAGCATGGATTTGGTTGAAACGGAGGACGACTGTGTACACAAGCAGAAATAGAGACTTTTCGTCCTCAATGGATCAGCACGGGAACCGAAATCATGCTCTGCCGCCATATCGTTCTACGTGATAGGATGCGAATCGCAATACGGGAGCTACGCGACGCTACAGAGTATACTCGCACTGGAACAAATGAGAGATTCCAATTGACATGCCGATGATGAACGGCACCCCGACTGTGAAACAAGCCATCAACGAGGAAGAATGGACAGGTAATTGAAATTACTGGTATCTTTGTCTATTGTATAAGTTATTTTACATAGGCCGTTTCCTGACCGCCTTGTGTTTCTTCTGCTGCCCGGACATATGTCGGAAGATGTATGAATCTTTCCCGTCCATGAGTCTGGCAAGATAATGATCCATGAAGTCCGCTCTGTCCGGAGCAAGATCCCACCTCTGCTTAAAATCTTCGTACACCTCCAATACCTTTTCGTTATTTGTACATTTCATGAAGGCCCGAAGCGCCCATATCATGAGCCAGGTATCGAGTCTTAGACCCTGGACTTTATTGTCAATCGCCTCGAATAGCGCCTGCAAGACATTCTCCAGCCGTTCAGCTGTCCAAGGAGAAAAGGGAGATGCGCCGTACTTGCTGAATCCCTCGAATATGGCGAGGAAGATGCTGCCATGGACCGGAACTTCGAACTGTGGCATCTCGTCCAGAAACTGAGCAGTCTTGCTGAGGTTTCCCTTTGTTATGGCGAAATGCTTGATGAGAATACGGTACGTTCGCATATCCGGGGTCTCATGCGCAAGCTCTTGCAGCTTAGGTTGAAGCTCTGGTATCCTTTTGCTGACACGTGCAAACATGGAGTGGATCTGAATGACGGCCTTGTCCAACGTGGGATCCATCGGCGGTATCTTGGCAGCCGCGGAATAGCTGTCTTTCATATAGCCGTAAACCTTCAGCGCCGCATCCTCGTCTCCACATCTCAGGAAACTGGAGATGACACAGTTGAGGACCACAGTGTCAACCATCTCCCCAGCCTGCACCAATTCCTTGTATGCAGCCCGGACGCCGTCGGGGTCTTCCCGGAGCCCAAAAAAGTGAATGAGGCTGACGTGGTGAAAGCGATTGAAGCTGTATCCGCGCTTCTTCATCTCCTCGTAAAGCATCTCGGCCAGTGCGAAATTTCCAGCTTTGGACGCTGCATCGAATAGGATGTTGAAGGTGACAGAGTTTCCCTTAACCCCGGATAGCTTCTCCATCTCCTTCCACAATTGGAGAGCGGCCTCGGCTTCGGTGTCCGTGACTCTACCAACGTATCTGCTAGCCAGGGCCAAGGCATGGTTCCATTCACTCTGTCGCAGAGCGATCCCGCAATCCTTTGCATCGCCGATGAGGGAGAAGTAGCGTAGCATCGTCTGCGTCTCCTTCTTCACCGGTGTGCCAAATATCCTGAGCAAGCGATGGCGCAGCTTTGCCGGCATATGAATCATCCGAGGTTCCGGTAGCGCCGCGTATAGAGCGTGTATGGAGTCCAGATCAACCCTTTGTGGATATCTCATCTTGATGCTCACAGCAGTGCCAAGCTTGGTGACGAGCTGTCCGATATCTTCGTCGCCACGTAGTGCTTCGTAATATGAAGGATACTGCTGGTCCTCTTTCCTTTCCGATATCGTGAGCTGAGTAGGCTCCGGCTGAGCATATCTGTTGAGAAATGGATCCCGGGCGAGTTCCAAGTGTTCCTCGACTGTTCCAACATCTTCGTGCTCCACGAACCCGAGTAGAACCTCCTTGTTCTTTCGCAGGACGACCTGATCCGTTCGGCTAGCTGAGGCGGCGGCGGCGGCGGCGGCGGCGGCCTGGCTGTATGATTGAGTTCGTCCGCGGGTGGCCGAGGTCGAGCACGTCGAGGCACGGGGGCGGATAGAGAAGGGCGCCGGCAGAAAGGTCGACAGCAGCCACGAGGCTGTCCGAGGACATTGAGTAGCCGGTGGGCGAGTGCATCGCGCGTGGCCCCTATGGTGCTGGGACGCCGGCGCCCTCGAAGGTCTCTCGGTTCGGAGCTCTGGCCGGGAAGAAACTGCAGCTCGAGCTGCGCAGGGTCGAGCCGAGAGAATGGCACCGCATACGGACCCGTCTATCCGGCTAAGTACTTTCATGGGTTGTCGAGCATTGCGGCCAGGGCATCACCGTTCCATCGAAGAGCACGCGCTCGCTGGCGAGTAGGAAAAGGAATTGGCGTTTGGGTATTTGGTGAGCTGCCAGCTGCGTTACTAAAAGCTCCGGGATGATTGGGATAGGAATATTATTTCGCTGGTGAAATGCATGGGTAGAGTGGGGCCGACCGCAAAAGCCGGTGCCGGCGTTAGGATTGGCCGACGCTCCAAATTTCTGAGATGCAGTTCGCGACCGACGGAGCTCAGCACCTTCCTGGGGAGACGTTCAGTTAGGAACAGTCGCTGTGCCACCTCCGTCTCGATCTCAACAGTAAGTGCCAGATTTCCCAAGACATGAATTACTAAAAACCTAATAAACTTGTTAGATCAACATGGGTCGACAGATCAGGCCTGCGCGGATCTACCAGACCGTGAGCCAGGAGCTTACCACCAGAATCCTCCCCAAACATCAATTCCAAGAACCACCATGGTTCCAGGTCATGAGAGACATTCCCCCTTCCGAAATCCTCACAAGGCCGGTCACGGTAACGGGCACATCCAACCGCAAGCTCCGTAAGCCGCGCAATATTTTTAAACCTCAACCGATAGTGCACGAGGAGGACTCCTTACGGACGACGTTCTTCAAAGACCACCCTTGGGAGTTGGCGCGCCCAAGAATGATTTTGGAATCAGATGGCAAGGATTATCAGAGATGCGACTGGTCCAGGGGTCTCCGTCAACCTGGGCTGCCCTTGACCGGTGAATGGTGAGGCCATCCCCAATGCCCAGCTCCCTCCCCAGTTTGGAGCCCCAGCTAACATGCAGACAGCGTCATTCAGCGGCAGCTTTGGCTCATGCGCAACAGATCCCTTCCACGAGCAAAGGCCTACGACACTGCGAGAAAGGAGTTTTACGCATTGCGCCAAGAGGAGGAGATCGAGAAGCGCGTTGCCAGGGAGGAGGCGAGACACGTCGGAGCGTACTTTGGCAAGAACAGATTGCAGATCGCACAGGATCTGGAAGACAAGGAATACGAGGTCTGGAAGGGCTGGGCCAGCCACCAAGCTGTCGCGCTCGAGCAGCAGCGCAGTTCCACCTACGCCACCTTCGGTGAGGAAACAGAGGAAACCCCTGAGGAACCAGCAGCGGTTTGAGCGGAGAAGTCCGGGGCCTTGTAAGTATATGTACTACAAAATTCTGTATAATACCACTGTTCCAGCATCGAACGACGGCAGCGAACATAAAGGAGCATCCGTACCTGTGTTGTAACCGGTCGACTCGACTGCCGTGGTCGTCATGGGCGTGATGTTCACATCTCAAGAATGCTACAACGGGTCACTTGGTTTCTTCAAAATGCTAGTATATTGAAGTATTACTAGTGGCAATGGTACGAACACCTGCTAGTACAAGATCATTGCATGCATTATCTGACCTGGATGAATAATTTACGGCGATCTATTCTCTTCTACTACATGACTGTTGACCTCGTCTCGCCACAACAGTTTTTATATCCTTGACTCAAATACGCCGTCATCTCTTCCTTTTTACAACCATGCAACCCGCATTGGTAACACCGTATGTCTTGGCCACTTGATAATGTTGAACCAACAAGATATCGGCAATCCCGGTATAGTGGAACAGTTTCCCGGTCAGACTCAAGGTGCGGATTCTGGCCCACGACTCGATGTAGAGGACCTGCATGGCGTCCTCCGGAACGACGTAGAACACCTTGAGGAAATAGGCCACCAATCCAACGATGAAACCGGTAGCTGGACCATTGGTGAGGATGATGTCTGGAAACTGTTGGCGGCTTCTCGCGCCTTTAAAAGGGGAGGATAAGAGCAAGGGGAAGATCTGGACAACCGACATCAAGGCAGTGAAGGGCGTCGTCAGTAGGCTTTGGTGAATCTTCCTGGCTCTCGCAACGATGTGCTTGTCAAAGGTTCCCGCCTGCTCTTCACCGTGGGTAGTTCTGAGCTCGTCTTCAAAGGCATCCAAGTGTTTGAGTGACATTGAGTCGCCGCTAGAGATGAGATAGCGTCGATGCATGCTGGGAACGTTGGGAAAGTTGATTTCCATCATGGCTAACATTTCTTTGGTGTGGCCGCCTGAGCCCAATACGATTAGGAAGTATGCTCCCTTCAATAAGCCGAGGCTGGTTGACTCTTTTGCGGCAACATCGGACAAGTGGATGGGTCTCTTCAGACGAGACTGCTGGACTTGGAGATGACGAGCCTAAAGAATGTCATTACGGACTGGTTCTAGCAGAGTAGAGATGTAGCGCTAAATTACCGTGACGAAGACAATGAACAAGACAGCTCCTAGAGCCAGAGTTGAGAATGAGGCCTTCCATGATGACTTTAAAATAAGAGCAAGGCCGAGAATACAGAAAGCACATGGGATGCCGATCAAGGTAGATGCACCCGCCATGGCGTCGTCTTTCAGATTGCTTTATATCTGTGCTCAAGTGCCATGCCTCATTACGAATATGCTGCTGCGGCGTGGCTCGAGTCTGTAACAATTAGTGTCAACAGTACTTCGTGAACAGCTGTTCTTCGCCCTGTAGGCGAACCATTACTTACAGCTGACCTCCTGTAAGTCAATGATGTTACTTTCCCTCCTATTTAGCAATTTCTTGGTTGAATGAAATATCAACAGCGTTTTGATTGTGTTGAAAACAACAATTCTCACTTGTCGCCGAGGAATCAAAGGTCCTCAATTCATGAGATGGACAATCTTCAAGCGCTGGATGTTAACGCACAGCTGGCAAAGTCGCTGAGGAACCTAAATTGTGGGGATGTGATTGGGTCCAATTGAACCGCCTGCATGCTTTGTGCTGCCCTGTGTTGTGTCGAGGGCGCTGGACTGTGAGCTTCCGCCTTGCACCGTCAGTTAGTGCAGCCCACTAGGAGGTTCCTGACAGAAAAAGCGGATGACCTCATGTGCCTGCTGGGACTTGACGACCCCTGTGGCTTCCCCTGCTTTCTGCCAGGAACACGCCCAGACCGCCCGGCAGAATCCAGAAAGTTCCGGGCTACAACAATATCGAGCAAAGACATATCGTCAACCTGCATAAATGCTCTGTGTGGCCCGAGGAGCCTTGAACCTCAAAGCGCCATGGCGAACTTGAGAAGCGGCAGGCTGCTTACCTGCTTTTACTGCGGGAAGCGCTCATCAACGCGATACGATGGCCTGATTCGAGAGTTCCTGTGCCTGAAATGCGACGCAACCAACTACTTGGACGAGGTAAATAAATAAACCCACGGCGCATCGCGAGTCGCGGTTGCATCTGACAGTCACATCAGCGCGGAGACATCACCGACCCTCCCGTAGCCAAGACAACCTCGACGCCTGCTGCGACGACGTATGCGATACCACGATCTCAGTCTCCCGACTTTAGCAGCCCATCACAGAGCATCTTCTGTGCGACATGTCTCAAGAACCAGCATTTGTTCACCAGCTCCCTGGCACAATACCTACCCGAAGACCCAGATCACCCCGACTATGTCGAGCTCGAGAGGAACATGTACAAATTTCGCCGCCGACTCGAACAGCGATACCCCCAAATTTGCGCCCAATGCGAACCCAAAGTCCAAGCTCAGTTGGATCAAGCTGGCTATACGGCGCGGACCGACCACTTGCGACGCATGATGGATAGGAGCAGGAAGGTCCGGGTCGCTCCAAAACAATTGACGTCGCTGGATATCGCGGCCAAGGTGGGCAAGTGGCTCTGGTTTGTGGGAATCTCTTGTCAATACCTGTGGCATGTCGCGTCGTTGTCTGTTGTCTTTGCGGTGGACCAGAACGAGGGACCACTGCGCGATCCCGATGCCGAAACAACAATGGCTCAAAGGCTGTCGCTCGCTCTCACACTGCTTCTCCCTCACCCTGAGAGGTTGATATACTGGAGTCTATGGGCAAATGCTGTGAGCATCTGGTGGAATCCAAAATTTGTCCAGGTCTTCCGCGGTTTCTCTCGCCATATCCTAGGTCTGTCGCACTGGTATACCTTTCAGGGGCTCATCATCTTCACGAGATTTCTGGCCATGAGAATGACCGAACTGAAAGGCGGTCGATCGGCCGAAGGGAGCGCCCAGATGAGCCTTCATGGACTGATGGCTCTATTGATGTTGGCTGTAAGCACTGCTCCTCCCAGTGTTTTGAGATGCTGCTGACTTCATGTTGTAGATATACATACTCGCCCAACGATCTGTACACGTCGACATGACACCACTATTCCAAAACACCGGAACACCTGCTGCGTCACCACCGAGACCGCAACAAGCGCAAGCTCGAGAGGATGACAACAAGAACATGGCTAATCTCCTCGACGACATCCTGGCCGAGTCCAGCCCGAGGCCCGGGATTCCTCCGAGTCCAACGAGTGTTGGCTCAGCTTCACCAGCACTCTTCCAGCGGGAACTGCAGCACCGATCGAGCAACCGAAACATTGGCATTAATACTCCTCATAAGCTACCACAGCCCCAGTATTCGGAGGAAATGGACTGGTCCCCGACTCAGTCCAAACACCGAGCCTTTAACGACTTTGGACCTCCGAAGGCCCCGAACCAGGTATTTGGGCAACCAGATCCAGGCCCGAACTCGAGCCCGTTCTGGTACAAGGTTCCTCCCGCGCCGATAACACCGGCGCAGAAGCTTCGCAACGGTCCCAAAGTGTTGACGAAACCGGTGGAGAAAAAATCCATCTTCTCAACCGGCAGGACGGATGCGTCTCAAGCGCGGGGCGAAGACGCGAACGGCGACGCGGGCAGGGTGGCATTCGCGCAGCCCACGTTCTTCGCGCCCTCGGCATCGAACCCCAGCGATCCACGCAGCTCCCTGGCCGATCTACTCAATTCGAGTTTCACGCTGAGCCTAGACGACGACGACGACGAGGGAGAGACGACGACAACGACGGAAACAGGAAATAGGCACGCCGAGCCTGCGCTCCCCGGACCCTCGGTACGAACGGTCGGTCTGCGTAATAACCGCCTACTGGACGTTTTCACCTTGGCGATCCTCCTCGGCGCGTGGCTCCACGCGACGTCTGCATCATACCCGTACAGCCGGGACGTAATGCTTGGCGCCATGCTGCTAAGCATGACCATTGCCATCCACCTCACCGGCGACGCAATCAGGGACATGCGCAACGAGAACACGCCCACCTGGGCGTCCATCATCAACACGTCGCTGGGGATAGCGGAGCTAGCGGTGGCATGTCACTTTGCGCTCCAGATCTGGAGCGATCGGACGCCGACGTCCGGATTACATGGCGCTTCGGTCATTGGTGCGATACTCGCACATGAGATGTGGAACGCTGCTTGCTAGAGACGGTAGATCCCGTTTGGAGGTGTGGAGGGAGAAACATCAAGAAGAGAAACTTGGAATGAGTAACACGAAGCATTGGGTTGGCATTGTTTATCGGCGTTTGTCAGACTTTGGGTATAAGGCTGCATAGGGGTACATAGTAGAGCATTGCCCGGGCGACCACAGGGAGTTTTTACAACAGAAGAGAAGGTTTTGCTGCGTCTCTCGGTTGGTTATTGGTACAGTGGAACTTCGTCATTAGATAGACATTGATACGTCGAACGGTGTCACGCTCCGTCGGGGTGGCCTAAGGGGCTTGGTGAGATGGGATTGGAAATGGGATTATCGATCACTGCACACTGCCGCTGTTCCACGCTCTTTTTTCCCTCTCCTTTCTTTTCGCCCGCTCTTATTCTCTCTCCATCTGTCTCTAGAGAAATGTGACTTGTTAGCCTCTGCGAGTGGTGTGGTCCAGCTGTCTGTTTGGCACCGCTAGCCCGCCCATTAGTGGTGCGACGCGCTTTTACTTTCGGTCGAGTCGGGTGCGCCGTTGAGCAGAGCTTACACGGCTGACCGAGACGGACGGATTTTTACTCGGCTACCCTCCGAGGTAGACCGACGCTACGGGCCTACGGCGTAAGCTAGAATTTTACTTTGATACTGCTCCAAGCTAGGTCGTGTGCTTGTGTGCTTGATGGGGGAGCTAGCACACGCCAGAGGCAACGCCATCGCGTCGTTCATCGCATGGCTGGACTCGCCTGCATGCCGTCGGAGTTGCGATTGCATAACGCTACCGTGTTTTCGTGCATCGTGGGCTTTGGGAGAAGGGGGGGGGGAAAGCATGGGGGTTTATTTTCTCGGACGGTGCACGCGAGGCGGCGAGGGTCGTAGAGGGGTTCCACTAGTTTACGGTCGGCCGTGGGAAGCAAGATGCCCAGGATCATTGTCGGCATCTCAACTTTTTTGGGCCTTCTAGGACAGAGACCCGAAATTGTGGACAACTGAGAGTGAAGCAAGAAAGTCCGATAGACGTTGATGAGAAATGCGGGTAGTCTCCGCCTGCGGTGGGACGCAAGCCCGCCCGTTCGCGAGGTTACCAGACTTAACACCGAGATCGTTACGGATCATCCCTGGTCAGCCTTCATTGAGAAAGTCTGACAGGTATCCGCCGCTCGGTGCCGAAAAAGGCGAATGTGGCCGGTCTCCGCGAGCCCTGTCGGCGCCAACCAAGGGTCCTAGCTCGGTGAGTGGAAGCGGCTTTAGTTGTATTATTATCCTTGACCAAAAATAAAATATAGTGCAGAGAGAATTTTATATTGCGAAAAAAGTTCATTGTGCACCTGTATACATTATAGTCGCCATAAAGTTACGGATACCGTAGCCTGAAAACATTGTGAACGTGTTCGTTTTCGTGTGATGCTTGCGGGGGTTGTTCAGTTGTGTCGGTATTTCCGAGTGCGAAAGTTTTTCTTGATTTGAGGCTCGGTAGGGCAAGCCAGCGTCACCGAAACCGTGACGGAGGCGGCTCGAGTGTACAGGAGGGCAGGCAAAGGCTTCAAATGTTTGGCGAAGAGTGAGGTAATGCCGTCACGTTGAAAGCCTGGTTGAGACGGAACTGGGTTGGTTCGAGTTGGAGTGTTTGCTTTTTTCCGTCTTTTGCGTCAGCTCAGGTACACCAATGTACCTACATTTCTTTCCTCGCCGTAGGCCAAGGTAGTTACCAGGAATTCGGTACAGAAACCCCCAAGCCCACCTCGTCCGACCCATGCGTGGGATTCCGTACGGCTTACGCAGCCTGACAGACTCTGCTGAAGCCGCGGATGTTTGCACCATAAGACCTGCTCGGTCCCTCTGAGGGCAAATGACGTACCAAACAGGCTGGCACTACGTAGACAGTGACAGGATGCCATGGTCTGGAATGACGACGAAGCACGAGGGGCCGAGAGCAGAGCCTCCCTTTGTGCCTGCCATAACTGTGCATCATTAATCATCATTAATACTATTCACTAGATGCCATGTGTTTTGTGTGGAATTGAAGCGAGTCCAGTGAGAGACGAGGCAGGGCCAGGCCTGGAATGATCATTTAAGAGTCTAGCATCTCATACCGAACTCTGGCGCACCTCTGCAGCGGTTGCAGGTCGACTGAGGCGGGAAAGAGTCATGCTGCCAGGCATGGAGATCAGTCATCCAGCCTCCGTACGTCGTCGGCGCTCGATCGACGCAAGACGAGGCTGTCCGTGTGTGGCTGGTTGACGCCGTCTCGACTCTGCCCCCCGCGTCCGCGTGACATTTCCCACTAGCAATGACATGGCACGACAGGACGCAAGTGGAACAGCGGCCTTGACCCGGGGTGATGCAGGCGATGCAGGCGATGCAGGGCGCCTGTCTCTGAAGGGGCCAACCACTGCTGGACAACACCCATGCAGTACTCGTAGTCTGTAGACGTCGACCACACGACGCGCCTGTTGATCGCTGATCGCCCATGGTAGTGCGCTTATGGGAGAGTGATATTTGGAGAATCCCTGCCCGACTCTTCCCCCTCACTGGTCCAGTGACACGTGAGTGGTTGGAGACTGGTACGATGCATCAACAGCACAGTTTGATGTAGCTCGACCGACGGACTGTTACGAGCGGGACCAGGCATGTTTCTGAGATGCGACTCTTACTCGTGACTGGCAAAGTCTGGGGAAAGTCGGCGTCTGCCAACCAGTGCACTGTGCCTTACTCCATAGGCTGTTGATCCTTGGGGTTCGCGTTGTAGCGAAGCAGCCGTAATAGTAGGTAGCGTGGACGAACGCGCATCGCTCTGTCAGCCGGGTTTGAAGGGCCAAAAAAAACCGCCACTCGCGGAAGACGGGAAGAGGAGATCACCGATCATATCAAGTTTTGAGTTGAGATAGAGAGGCCCAACCACGCCGTCACGCCATCTCTGTGACGCGGCGGCAGAAAGATCAGTCGGTGCTCGCCGCCTTCCCTTTTCCTTTGCCTAGGTACCGTCCTCGTCGTGCGCCCCGTCGCCCCGTGGCTGAGGGTTGCAGATCATCTGTGGCTTCGTCAGCGCTCAGATCATCGGCGGGTTTTTTGCTCTCTGCCGCCGTTTTGCTGGTCTCTGCGCTTTCCTTTCCCTCTCTGTTGGCTGGTTCCTGATCGCTTGGCGTCCCGTCGCTGTTGTCACAAGTTGTTATGCTGTTGAAAGCAGTGCGAGACTGCCCATCCAGCCATCGTGGCATACTCTCACAGGCCTAGCATGGGGCGTGAGGATGCCAATGCTTCGTTGCTGCTTCGTTGCGCCGCCAGCGGATATCCATCTTGCCAGGTTGATGCGAGTTATGATGTTGCTGTGGATGGCATCTTCAGTACGCTTTGTGCTCCCCTCTGGAATTGTGGTACTAAACTCCGAGGGAAAGACGGTCGTGCAAGCAGGCAAGTTGCTGGATAAGAGTTGAAGGGATGTCGAGGGACGTGCCTCGCATTTCGCAGCAAAAGGGTGCTAAGAATACGGTATTACCAACCTTACCCTACCTTAGGTATGCCTAATAAGGGATTAGAAAAGGTACGTATCGCAGTCGAGGGCAGGCAGTCTGTACCTCTCCTTTTCCTCGCCCTTCCCAAGGTTTCTGTGTACGTACCCGAACTCCCAAACAACGGCCTTTCTGCCTTTCCAGCTTGGCTTCCACGGCCTGCGGTGGCCCCAAAGCTTACAAAGTCAGCTCGGCTCGGTGGCCCAGTGGGTGTCGCGGCGTCGCCATCCCAGAGTCGCACCTTGTTTGTTTTTGGTCTAGTAGACGTACCCTTGCTGCGTCCCCCACACTGAGATCTGATGTATCTCTAGCTGTGAATCGGGCGAAAGATACATGGTCAGCCGAGTCTTCACTCTTCCCGGCCTCTCTCTGGCCTGAGGTCTGCATTGGCCAGGTCCAGCCCACCTCGTACTGGTCACCTTGGGCGCGTCGCATTTTCCCTTTTTTGATTTTGATTTTTTGTCCCTGTCTGTCTCCAGCGCCCTCCAGTCTGAAAGTGAACTGTCCTACCTAGCCAGCAGTCAGAGGTGTCGATGTACCTACCACCTACCACCTGTGCAGGTACGGCAGCTCTGGGCAGGTACGTCTCTTCCCCAAATTTTGTGATGCCAACACCCCACCCCTCCTCCTTTTTCTCCCCTTCCTGGTCCTCTCTTCCATGCTCCGACCTCCGCCTTCTAAGTCCGTCTCCCATTCACTCAGTGCCATCACCCTTCACCCATCAAAGTCAATCTTTTTTTTCTCCTGCCTCACCCTCCCCTCCCTCCTACCAAAATTCGAACCAATACTTGGGCCTTGAACCTGAGACAACCCCCAAGTCAGATCAACAAGAAGAAAAAGGTACGTAGCGGGCCTTCCCCGTCATTTCCCTTCCACTGCTGCAGGGCAGGCACACAAGTACCTTGTCACCAACCCCAAGGCCTACGGGTACTTGAGCCTTCTGGTGCTGGCGCGCTTCCTCCTCCACCGCACCCACGTCCCGCCCACCTCACGCACCGCACCGTGGACCATTCATCCAACCCATCCCACACATTACGATGCTCATTTACTAACCCGCTCCTCCCGCGCGCACCCAGGGTCCTCTGCCTCTTTCTATCTCTGCCTCACTTCTACAGCCAATACCAGTCAACCGTCCCAATAAACCCCCGAGCACTCCCCATCTCTTTCTCTCTCGCTTCCACAACTGGGACTCCCAAATTCGTCACCGAGAAACCTTGCGAAACCAACTGTCACCTGCGCCTGCGAGTGCGACACCACCATACAGACCACCCTAGCCGCGACTCTCGACAAGATGGACCTCAATTTCCAACTTGCCGCCCGTCAGGTTTCCGCCTGTGCTCTGTAGAGACACGCAAAGGGACATTTTTCAACACTGCCTCTTGTCCCACGGGAGGAAAAAATCCGATTACACGCTTTTCAACACTCCTCAAAAAATAACTACCAAGCATCACCGCACAGCGCTGTGCTCACACGACCTCTTACCCTTTCCTAACCTTTCTCCGAACCCTGAACTCTACCGCCCACGAACCCCAGAAAGCATACTTTGACGGCCGTGGACAGTCACGCGATCAAGCTCACTCCACGATCACTCCACCCACGGCTTACACCAAATCCCAAACAATGGCTGGTGCCGTGGTCTCAAAACGAAGTGCGAGACAGTTTCTCGAGGACGAAGGCGGCCACCCTGCAGAACATCCCACCTACCACCCCGCGAGACGCAATTCCAAGCAAGAAGATCCCATCCCCATTGAACTGGCCGAAAAGTACCAAGTAAAGGGACCCTCGCGGCAAGGATCGCGCGAGTCCGTTGCCGGCTCCGACTCTACTTTGGACATTTCCATACAAAAGCAGATCATGATGGCGATGGAGGACGAAGCCCAAAAGGCCGCAACTCCCGGAGAGAAAGTTTTGGCGAGGCGCGAGGACGGACTTCTCAAGGTCGCCGAGCAGTCAAAAACCCCCCCGGCCTCACCCTCGTCCCCTGGCATTGAGCGAATCTTACCCATTGACGGAAGGCCTGTCAACTTTGGCGTTGTTGTCCCTGGAGTTTATCGAAGCAGCTACCCCAAGCCTGAGGACTTTGGCTTCATCCGTAATCTTGGCCTCAAATCGATTGTGTAAGTCTTCTTGGCTGTTCAAGTATTCCTGGGCCTTTTGTACTAACCAAAACTTCAGTACTCTTGTCCAAAAAGACGATGTTGACGAGCCTTACACTGCTTTCATGTCCAGCAATGGCATTCGTCACCATGTCTTCAACATGAAGGGCACAAAGAAGGAAGCCATTCCCATTCGTACAATGAAGGCCATTCTCCGGCTGGTTCTGAATAGAGAGCATCACCCTCTTCTTATTCATTGCAATCACGGCAAGGTATGCTTACGGACATGGGCAAGTCTCCAGATAGTACACCCACTAACATGACCATAGCACCGCACTGGCTGTGTTGTTGGCGTGGTCCGCAAGGTGACCGGCTGGGAACTCAACACAATTGTCGACGAGTACCGGGCATATGCCGAGCCCAAGATCAGAGACTGTGACGTTAAGTACCTCACCGACTTTGATCTCTCAGATCTGTCAAACCTTTTCGTCCATGAAGCGAATATGCGGTTTCGGATCCGGCACTTTATGCGAGTGACGCTCTTCACTGTCTTTGTTGTGTTCGTCTGGTTCATCTCAGGGCATAGAATGCAGACCACAGCCAGACGAGTCAAAGAAGTGAGGTGATTGACCCTCTCATGGACATCACAGACTCTGGGCCCTTTGCATGATTCTTGGCATTGGGCAGACGTTCACCGGTGTCTGAACTTGGTGGAGCGCAGCACTGCACGGTGCAGCATTTCAGAAGAAAACTGGAGGCCATCACCCCAGCATCGATACCTTACACGAAGACAGCAGAAGACCAGAGAGCAATAGTGAAGGGCAGGGAGAGAAGGCTACTACAGCACCGGTGAGAGGATGATCGACGAAATGAGTCGAAGTATATGAAAGGGCACAGGAGAACAAGGACACACAAAAAGTTTGGTACATTGGGACAACCGCCCAGAAATATGCAGCACAGACTGCCAGGGCAGGGTCGGCTACTTCATTTTTCCTTTGTATGGATAGACAGAATACCGGGGACTCATCAAGAGCTGAGATGTCTCCTTTTGGCGTTTTACTCGAGACTTGGGAGGTCATCGACAATGGCATTTCATCAAGTACAGTTTTCTTTTCGGCTGTATTGTATTACTACCTTGGTAGAGTGGGTTGGACAGCTGACCGTTAGGAGAGGTAAATGACATACATCTCTGCAAACGCAATGAAAAACAGTCACAGTAACTGGATTGTGCATTTTCAAAGTTGGTGTACATGGTATTCTAAAAAGTCCATCTTTCTCATCTAGTTGCCGGCTCTCAAGTCTCTCTACCCATACTACTACTGCCTTGAGGAAGCCTTGGCTCTCCGAGGGCTCATCAAAAGCAATAGCATGATGTGTCGATCCATCATCCCCAGACGCCGGCGTTTCGCGTAACGGTGTTTCGTCCCATGACTCGACACCTCTCATTATCCGACGGGCTTCTCCTATAATCGTACAATCTTTCCTATACAGTCAAAACTACTAATATCCACCTTGGCTTGGCATTTCAAGTATTTGCCCATAACTCGGGCCGTGCCAAGACCAACCACCCGGCAAAAGAACGGCAGCAGTATGGCAGAAGTTCATGAGAAGGAGCAGACGGAGGAACATCACGCTCGTCCGCCACATCCTATCCCTTGTCTTTCTTCTCCGCACTCCCGCCACTGGTTTTACCCCTCTCTCTTCCTCTCTCTCTCTCTCTCATGACTCCCCGCCCCAGCGATTCCTCTCTTTCCTCTCTACCTCGTCCTTCTCCCGGTCGCCATTGGCGTAGACCCACGCGCCGGCGGCCGAGTTTGCGAAGCCCATACCAATGGCGGTGCCGCGGACCAGGCCTCGGGCCGTGAACTTGCTGCGAATAGGTTGCCGGCGGCGAAGGGCGAGGAGGGCGTAGAGGCCCGAGAGGGCGCAGGTGAAGCCCGCGCTATCGGTGGGGAAGCCGGCGAGGTTCACGTAGCTGCTGAAGAGGAGGGCTGGCGCGAAGGAGGCCGGGAGGATCTTAAGGGGGCGGCCGTGGAGGGCGCCGATTAGGATCGCATGGATTGCTGGCGGGAGGGGGTTTGCTGGGGAGGTGGTGATGAATGTGTTAGTGGGGGGGGGAGGGAATGGAAGGGTTGAACGGGGGAGGACGCGTACTGCCATAGTCGTGGATCTTGCTAAAGATTGATGTCTTGACGTCCTCCGTGTCTGGTGCGCTATTGTCGGATGCCATAATTGCGGCGTTGCTGGGGCTATGGTGACGTCGGCGCAAGACTTGGTTGATTCCGCGCTCGGAGAGGGAAAAAGAATATCGTCACTGATTTTTTGGAGTCGCTGCTAGGGGAGCTTTACCATAGGAGTGCTTAAGGTACCTACCTTACCTAGCTTAACCCCGTATAAGTGACGTGGGTTATCGATAAGAGGAGACCCTGTTCGGATGAGTCAGCTGAGCCTCATACCCAATCAGCTAGTCTGCGGTGCCGGTACGCCGGGGTGTCTGTCAATTTCGACCTCCATCGAGTGGATTAGAAGTTGAACAGTGTCTAGTTCCCCCAAGCTGGTCGGAACCATTGCGATTTGGTTCTCTTTTTTTTCACCTCCCTCTTCCGAGATAACAACGCGATTCCCTGCGTCGTAGAAATCAAGTATTCGACGACGAGTCCTTGACGCTCTTCAAGAGCTAATTGCAAAAAAGACCTCAAGTCAGCGAGAGCTGTCTGCTGCAGCTGGTGCGGGGGAGCATCAAGGACGCGGGCTCCAGCCTTGCATCGCCTATCTTGCCAGATTGGCATCACCCACCACGCAACATCGCATCATCCAACGAATGCGCGTAGTACGACCGCAACGTTTCTCTGTCTCCCAGATCTCATTACAGCGGTCCCATACAGAATATCGTCGATCGCAATAACTACTTGATTCCGGCCACCCTATAGCGACCACCTCGGTCCGACCTAGCAACCATCTCCACACCAACCAAAACACACACATATACACAAAGCAACCCGTCGAACCATGCCGAGCGCAACAGCCTCGGGCGCAGACACGGGCGGCGCCCGCAGCCGCGAGCACAACCAAGGTAACCAGGCGCGCGCGTACACCGTCGACCAAAAAGCCGCCGTCCTGCGGATCCGGAAATGCTCGCCGACGGCCTTTTACGACATCCTCGGCATCGAGGAGGTGAAGACGACAGTGACGGAGAGCGAGATCAAAAAGGCGTACCGCAAGCAATCACTCCTCACCCACCCGGACAAGAACGGGCACGAGCACGCCGACGAGGCCTTCAAGATGGTCAGCCGCGCCTTCAGCGTACTGGGCGACAAGGAGAAGCGCGAAAAGTTCGACCGCTTTGGCACGGATCCCGATTCGAGGTTCGGGCAGGCGCAGGCGCAGAATCCGTTTAGCGGATTTGGTAGGCGGCAGGGCGGTGGAGGAGGAGGGGGAGGGGGAGGAGGTGGTGGTGGTGGAGGTGGTATGGAGGAGATGACGCCCGAAGAGATGTTCCAGCGCTTCTTTGGCGGCGGCGGGTTCGGCGGTGGACCTTTTGGAGGTGGAGGTAAGAATGAGCAAGCCGGAATGAAAGATTGAGCGAGCAAGGCGGTCTTTGCTAACGACGGCGACGCAGGTTTCGATACGGGACCTCAGTTCGTGTTCAACTTTGGCGGCGGTCCGGGATTCAGGGTACACCAGTTCGGCGGGGCGCGGCCGCGGAGGAGGCCACGCGAGGCGACGGAGCAACAGGGCGGCGGGCTCTCGACGCTCATGGGCCTGCTCCCTATCCTGCTACTCTTTGTTTTCCCGCTCATCTCCAGCCTCTTCAGCGGCGGCGGGCCCGCGGCGCCGAGCATCGTCTACGACAACCCCAAGGGGGCCTACACGCTGGGGCGGACGACGCCCAAGCTCAACGTCAAGTACTTTGTCAACCCCAAGGAGGTCGAGTCGTTTTCCAAGGGGAAGCTCAGCCAGCTGGACCAGACGGCGGAGAATAATCTAGTGCGGACGCTGCGGTTCGAGTGCGAGAATGAGATGATGGCGAGGCAGCGAATGTATGATGCCGCGAGCGGGTGGTTCTTCCAGGACCCGGATAAGATGCGCAGGGCGGACGAGTTTGAGATGCCTTCGTGTAAGAGGCTGGAGACGTTCCGTGTGGGGAGGTCATGAAGCATGAAGTGCCGTACGGTGTTTATTTCTGTAATATGACGTCTAGAAGGGAGGAATAGAGTCAGCAGGGGAAGAGAGAGCGCCGATGAGGCGGAGGGGCATTTTTGTATGAAATGGAAAGGCTCGGAATAGCTGAGAGACGGACCCGGTTCCCGGTGGGAGTACACATTTTTTTCCCCGTCCTCCTTTCCTTTTGGCGTTTTTTGGGAGGCTTTTGAGATTCATAGCATTGTTGGGAAGCTGCCCGTCAGGCATTCTTCTCCAGGCCCTTTTCTGCCATCCTCGCGATGCAGATGCAGTATTCTTCTCATATATTCTTCATCCCTCCTCACGTCCTATCCTATCCCTCTGAAACGCGATTCGTTCTCCACGACTACCCATCCTGGTTACTAGTTTTTTTTTTCTATCCAACAATTTCCTATCTGTTGCGGGCACACATGACTTTCTCGAGATGATCCACAACTACAACTTTACCTTACTGCCCTGCGACACGATGTTGGAAGCATTCCTATTCCCCACAACGTCGTGGGACCGTCAACCCACAGGCACTCCAGCAGCGAATCCCTGTTCGACTCAACATCCCCGATGGCACAATTGGCTAGCGCGTCAGACTGTTAATCTGGAGGTTGGTGGTTCGAGCCCACCTCGGGGAGTTATTCAGTGGTTAGATTCCACAGCTTCGGTTGAGAACACTTCTTTTTGTCCTTTTCCCCTTTCCCCCTGTATTTGGGAAGGGGGGGGGAGAGGGGGGGCGACCTGTGCTCCGTACAGGGTAGTGAGTGTATCGAGCCTATCGTGGATGGACGGGATTATGAAGTGATGTGGCGGTCTTTTGTTGGTGAAAAGGATTTTGACCAATTTTGTCTTGTTTTTGCGACACTCTGTTGATTCCTCCATGTGAATGGCTTGCTTCGCCTTTACTGGTATTACATACTAGCAACACTTCAGATCCAAGTCTTGCTGCCACATGGTGTTTATGATTTGAAAGCAGCACATGTGTTACGAGTCCGTAGTTGCATCAGTATAAAGATTTACATCTCCACGACACCTTCCGGAGAGGAAACACGTCTGCCCGATTCATCCTCGTTTCTCCAGCCACGCCGGTGAAAGTTGGGTGGATTACATTCGCTGCATATTCTAGTATCTGGGTTCATCCGAGGTAGGATAAGTCGTTGAAGAGCCGCTTGGTATCATCCGTCGGTGGATTGGGACGGTTCCTCAAACTCCCCGAGACGTTGTGATACCAGTAACAAGCGCAAAATCCGCATCCGCAATGGGAAATTCATTTTTAAAAGACTTTTTGTCTTCCAAGAGGAGATCTGAGCTCTGCAGCCTTTTCTCAAACTTGGGTCCCCCCCCCCCCCGTCCTTGTTTGTTGATCGCAAAGGGCTTCGCGGAATTATCGGAATCGGGGAGTCTGGATACCTGACGGTGCAGGTGTCTACCTCGCCGCCTAGCCTCTGGTGGACGCTCTCATATCATTGCCGTACTGATATCGGCCGCCGAGGTCTCCGATGAAAGAGGACGGGGGATGGCCGGCGGTCGCAGTGGTAGCTCTGCTGCGCCGGATCGAATGGCCCGGAGCTGGCCATTCGAAAAACGCAAGCGTAGACTCGAAACAACTTAATCCAAATGTCATGAAGACGGAAAACGATAGCTTCGTCACGAGAAATTGAATGTGACCTAGAGATGGATAGCTTTTGTGACAATGGTCGCCCGGCCCACCCCCTCCCACCTCCACCACCCCCCCTTCTCCCAAACTTACGAACCGATTATGATAGTGGTTCGGCAAGAAAAGAGCGTGAACCCGCTGAATCAGCTTTATCTAGAGAGGTTCATTGAGGTAGCTGCAGGTAATTGCCGCTGCGCCGAGGCGAATTCCATCGACTGTCACCATGGAGAAAAAGGCGAATCCGGTGACCGTTCCTGCACGAAGTAGACCTCCGGCCCGCCCGTGTCGTCGAAATTTCCGGAAGCGGGACGGCGGAGTAAATGCCCCGAGAATCGTTCGTGAAATAGAAAGTTTGTTTATTGAACCCGGATCCGAATGATGAAGTCTGATCTCGTGACTCCTGCGCCTCGAAACCGGGCGCAGCTCTCCTGAGTGCCGGGGATGTATGGCTCACGCCTCAAGGGTAAACTTGGGTGCTGGGAGGGCTGTTATGGAGATGTGCCCGCTTAATAACACTTGAAACGAGGAGAGGGACGGAAAGAAAAGGTTTGCTCAAAGTTTAGACTATATACGGAGGCCTCTGTTGACCGACAGCTCCTTGCAGTCCCAAATCGGAACATTACTCAAAAGAAGCATCTCTAGATCAGGCTACATACAGGTCAACGTGCCTTCTCTGAGTAAGAGATGAGTAGTCGCCAAGTGAAATAGAATGACGGAAAAGATGCCACGACAGAAGCTTTGCAACTCATGTGTCTCCTCCAGGTAAGAAAAAGGACGCAGATTGCATCAAACCCACCCTCACCTAGCGTCAAACCGTCCCATGCGGTAGGTAACGAACGGGCACTATGGGGCACATTCGAGAGATGCGGTGCCGAGAGGAGGTGAGAAGGGGGGGACGAGAGATCAGGAATCGAGATAAAATCGACTGCCATGGATTCCCGGAACAAGGTTCACAGGCTTGGACAATGGCCTTGGTGTTAGTAAAGCCCACCCATAATGCTTCGAACGAGATTCATGCCACCGGGGGTTGTCTCTTTTCTCCCAGGTCTACTTGGTCAATGGGAGGCTCGTTGGCTCGCAAAGCTGTAAATCCAGACTATGCACATAGCCTCGTGGCAGGAACCGGCGTGTCCCCCGTCTTTGACCCCGTCTTGAAACGGAGGCTCGGGCCTCGACGAGTTGCAAAAAGGGCTGAGGGTTGTGTGAACTGTGGGTGGGCTATATGCGCGTACACAAAGCCCTGCGAGCGAACAGAGCTTTTCCACGACACTAACGTGGTAGGCGTTGGCATCCCGCAGTCCGCTGCTAAGGGCGGTTGGCAGATGGAACTTGGACGGGCGGAGGGCTTCTTCGTGGTGGACGGAGGGGCGGGGTCTGTCCCTGTCCGGATAGGTCACGGGCACGGAGCACCGGACGGCAAGCTGCGTCATTGCGCGGGGAGCACCCATGAGCAATATGGGTAAATCGGCCGGTACGTACCATTTGATGTGTGGCTGAAGCTGTGGACGCCACAGTTTACCCCCACTGGGCAACGGCGTGGGTACCTCTTCCCAAGGGTACCGTTTCTTGCTTTTTTCTATTTCCACTCGCCGTCTCTGGATGTTCCATGATGATTGATTCAATCTAGTCTCGGCCGTCTGGATCAGGCCGTAGGTGAGAACGGCTCTTTTGTTTTGCTGCCCAGTCATATCTCGGTACCGCAATGTCGTCCTCTGAGCATCAGACAGCGGGCGGGTGGTTGGCGGTGGATTGCGCGCGTGTTGATCGAATGGACGCGCAAGCTTTCGGCGACATGCTGTGCCATCTTACCCGGTAGCTCGACAGGAAAGCATCTAGGGGAGCTGCAAATTGTCGAATGGCCATGTCGTCGTCACCGTGCGTTTGCCGAGTTCGCCATATCCGCTAAAGAATGCCCATGTACTGATTGTGCTGTTCTTATCTTCCCACGGAATCAGCCATTGGCCATGACATTGGGCCCTATACGATGCTTTGCTGCATTGTAGTGAGTAGGTCTCATATGATTCCTGCAACGCTGCGGCCTGTATGCTGTTGCCTGGCGACTCTGCTTTATGGACGGAGTAGACGACTCGAGGACGTATTCAAGGATGTTCCCATGGGGTGACGTCTAACCCGGGCCAGTCAATGAGCACGTTGGAATTGCCGCTGGCTTCCGTCCCATAGGTGTCTGTCTGTATTGGAACCAAGCGCTCAGCGCTCTACGAGAGAACCTCTGGTCGCAGCTGCGGTTCCCTGTCCGCGTAACTCAAAGTGCTTGTGCCGCGCCGGGCCTGCGTCCAGAGGGCCCACTTGGTCGTGCCGCAGCGGGGAGGCGATGGTACAGAGTAGGTGGTGAAGCGAGACGGAAGATGGTGTTAATCGTTGAATGGCTTCTGGGATACTCAGGGCTGGAGACGCAAGGCAGGAATGGCAGGTGCTTCTCCGTAACAGCGTTTGTCCGAAGTCTTGGATAGCTGGCGTCTCTGCTGCCCAGACTCGAAAGAACACCGCCGGGTCCCAGTTCAAAACGTCGAGGTGTAGTAAACCTAGGAGAGGTCCGCTGAGGACTTGAAGGAGAAGAGGGAAAATGGGGAAACTGGAACGAAGAGGGGGCCACAGTCAGCGGTACGTACTGCTAGAGGTACCTTACGGAGGTGGGGAACGAAACCTGGAAGTGTAAGGCGCACCGCCACTGGTGCATGCCCGGCCAGCGTTGCGCCGTGTGTTTGCGTTGCGTGGGCTTCCTCCGTTACGACGGCTGCTGTGCTGCTTGCTCCTGCTGAAGTGCACCGGGGTTTGCTTGCTCGTTGCCGCCGCAGCTGCTGCAAGCTGGTCTTGGCTTCCATTGCTTTTGGCTTCCCAGCAGGTTCCGTTCCAAAGTTCCTCGGACTCTCTTTCTCCCAAACTCTGGCAACCTCAAGACATTTTGCTTCATTCACTTGGCAGCCTGCCTTTCACAGCATCCGGAATACACCGGGCCTCAAGAGCCTACCGCTTGACTATCTACACCACCAAACGGTCCCGGGATTGCCGTTGGACGGATTGTCTCTTGTTGGCTGCTAATCGCTTCCAGCGCAGTAATTGAGAGGTTTCCATTAACAGCCCACTACGAATGACGACACCCACTGGAGCTTCAATCTCACGCTCGCTCTCGACCTTGCCCAGCCGCTTGCTGAACATTCCCAACCTCGCTCGCAGCTCTCTCGACCGTCGCATCTTCTTCAAACCGAGCATACCCTGATCTCTCATTAATTCTCTTTCCTTGCGACGAGGGTCAGCCATCCCAACGAACCCATTCCACTGTACCCCTCCAGTCCGAGACCTCGGGACCCTCGTCGACATGGTTACCCGCAAGCCCGTCCTCAACGAGACCTCCCTCGAGACCAGCGCTGCCCCGCGTGTTGAAGACATGCGAAAGGAGGTCTGGAGGACAACAGACTCACCGTCTGACGTGGACAGCGTTTGGGACGATGCTTCGCAGCAAAAGGGCGCTGCTGCTCTAAGCCAACAAACGATACCCCACGACATTCCCGAGTCTCTGAAGCCTGGCGGGGTTGCGGCACAGGGGCCCGAGATGACCAACGGAGTTTGGAATGACGTCGCTGGCCACCAACCTTCAACCGCAGGCGAGCCAACGAGCGATTTTAACGATGTACCGCTGGTGTTACGGCCAGGACCACCACGTACACGCTCCGACACGAACCCATTTAAGCGGAAGGACGTCCGTAACGACTCCAATCCAACATCGCCGCCGGCGAACGGTACCCCGACTATGTCCCCGGCGCAACCACTCTCTCAGATGAGCACCGGCGAGATCAGTAATAATCCATGGCAGCCGGCCCTCGATCATCACGCTCAGAGAGCAGCCGCGGCCGACGCCCCGCAGCCTCTGCGTACTCAGAACAGCGGAGAGTCCGAGCGCGATGCTTGGGCTGCAACCCAAGAGCCAAGATTGCCCGCTATTTCGACGTCTCCTGCACTGCTTTCGCTCCCCTCGGAACCCACCTCACCGGCATGGGACGACCTGCCAGAGAACCAGACAAAGAAGCCAGTAGAACTGCCAGCAGCGTCAATTCCCAGCGATGAAATTGCGGACCAGAATGCCTGGGACGACCTAGGCGGTCAGAACAAGGGCAAGGGGAAGGCTCCAACCCCCGCTCCCGTTGGTCTCCCTCCCACAGTCGAAGACGGTCCCATGGATGATTGGAACCTCATCGACGTGGAGCCGCCAGCTGGCCCGCCGCCAGTCAGATCGCAAGCGCCAGACCAAATTCGCGAGAGGTCTGAACTGGTCACTGACGACAAGGTAGCGCCAGCATTGCCCCCGCGGAACGATGATGAAGCGCAGCCTCCGCGCCAACCCCCGCGGCCTGTGGATGGCAAAGCCGAAACATATCAGATCAAGAATGTCCGTTGGCATGACCACAGTGCTGAGAAGAGTCCTCGGGTCTCGCCAATTCTCGTACAGAATGCCAACGGCCCTTGCCCGCTCCTTGCTCTGGTCAACGCGCTTACACTAACGACCCCGTCATCTCAGTCGGAAACGGCCTTGATAGAGGTCCTCCGCTCCCGGGAACAAATCAGCCTCGGTTATTTATTGGACGCTGTCGTTGATGAGCTGATGAGGCGAACACAAGAAGCTTTGCCTGATGTGTCCCAGTTGTACGATTTCCTGAAAGGGCTTCACACGGGAATGAACGTTAACCCACGTTTCGTTCCCACCCCCGAAATCATCAAGGCCTTCAAACGCACCTCCTTGACTCACCTACACCCGACCGAACGGGACGACTTGATACCTGGAACTTTCGAAGATACCAGAGAGATGGCGCTGTACGCTGCCTTTGCGATTCCGCTTATCCATGGGTGGCTGCCCACTAAAAATGATCCGGCCTACTCTGCTTTTGAGCGTCAGGCCGCCTCTTTTGAAGACGTGCAAACGCTTCTATTCCGAGACGAGGAGCTGCAGGAAAGGTTGGGAGAGCTGACAGAAGAGGAAGAGCGGATATACTCAGACATACAGTCGATAAAGGCATTTTTGGAGACTTCAGCGACCCAGTTGACGCCATCTGGATTGGACGTTATAACCAAAGCCATGAAGCCTGGTTCTTTTGCCATTCTCTTCAGGAACGATCACTTTTCAACATTGTACCGACACCCTGCGACGCAGCAGCTGCTAGTGCTTGTAACTGACGCAGGATACGCCACCCACGATGAAATTGTGTGGGAATCCCTGGCTGATGTGAACGGTGAACGAACCGAATACTATTCCGGTGACTTTAGGATTGTGGGCGGAGAGCAGCCGCAGGGCAATTCCCGGGGACAACCTACCTCAAGAAACAATGCCCAAAACCGACCCAGAATCGACACGAGTAGCGTCAATGATGGAGACTGGACTACTGTCCCCGGCCGCGGCCGCAACAAGCATCTCGAGGCGGCAGCACAAGGTGACGAGATGCCCCTGTCGCCGAACCACGAGCAAGAAGATCGGGATCTCGCCCTCGCGCTTCAGTTGCAGGAAGAGGAGGAACAACGCCATAGGGCAGAACAGTCGGCCCGTCGACGCGAGAGCCAGCTTAGCGAGCAGTACATTGAGCAACAAGCCCGATTGCAACAAGGCCCAACGAGCAGACGTGCAGCTGATAGGCAGGCGGTCCGGGCCGGCGTACACAGCAACAGCAACAGCAACTTGGCGGCTTCTCGCGGCAGCCGCCGAAACTCGAGCACCAACATTAGCAACGCTACGGTACCGCCGACGTCGGGTCGCCAGCCGGGGCAACCGCCTCAGATGGTGCGGCCGCTGGTTCCTCCCACGGTTCCCGCACGCCGGCAAGGTGTGAACCGACCGGCTGACGAAGGCCTGGATGATGCCCCGCCGACATACGAGCAGGCGCAGGCGGCTGCCAAGTACGAACCACCTCTCGGGCACCCTCACCATCATGCGAGTAGTCCTGCCAACCGACAAGGTAACGGCGGGGCCGGGCCGTCATACTCACTGTCGTCCTCGAGGCCGGGGATGGGCAGCGGTCGTGGGCGTGTGCTTGGACCTGGCGGAGTGGTGGGAAGTTCGCAAGGAGGAAGAGAAAGGGATTGCATCGTAATGTGAGCGAAAGCGGCGCTCCGGCGCTTTGGTGATTGGGGCGTTTTCGTGTCATTTGAAATCTCCTGCAGGGCATGGACAGACTGCGGCTCTGCCAAGCAGAGTTGCACAAGCCTTTTTTTTTTTTTTTTGGTTGGTGGAGACGGGGGGGGAAGGGGGGGTGCGGGGGGTGGGGGGGTGGGGGGGTTGGGGGGGATTTGGAATGGTCGGGAGGGGGTGGAGAGAAGGGGGCTGAGGAGAGGAGGGTTGCACCAGCCTTTTTTTTTTTTTTTTAAACTGTACAAACAATTTTTTTTTTTAAACAGCGGGCGGCGTTGGAAACATGACTCTCATAGGATCGATAGCTGATGCGAGATCATATTTGGCGACGTTGGGGGTCCCTCGGAATTGTGTGAGCTCCCTCTTTAAGAAAAAAAAAAAAAAAAAAACGGGGGCGTGGGGGTGGGCGGCCGGGCGGGGGGCGGGCAGCCGGGGGGCGGGGGGGGGGGGGGGGGGGGGGGGGGGGGGGGGGGGGGGGGCCCTCGGAATTGTGTGAGAATCCTCTTTAAAAAAAAAAAAAAAAAAAAAAAAGGTTCCTTAGCATATTCCTCGAGCTGTGGTGGATGCTGCAAGGGGTAGCTGTGGAGAGTGCACAGAGGAACCTCCCGATTTGAAGAGCAGCTCAGGAACCCCCACCAACAGCTTGATTGAATGGGGAAAGCGGTCTGGAGAAACGTGGGCAGACCTGCAGGGGTCCCAGCGCGTCGCAGAACGGCACCCGGAGCCGCCGCCACCACTTTCCCTTGCTGTCATTGATTTTGCTCCCATTTAACATTTCACAGCGGGGGTTTGGTGTACGAGGGAAAGCATATCACACGTCGCAGTATTCATGAGGGTTTGCTCAATTGATTTCTCCTTTTGAAAACCTTTGCGCTGTCTCTCCCAATTGCCTACACTTGAATCGTCTCAGATACATAAGAGAACGAACAGGAATGTCACTGATCGAGGGGTGGCTCCCGCCAACGCGGGAGAACTGGGAGACCATCACGACGGTGTGGCAGCTTTCCTGGCCTGTGGTACGCACCAGCCCTTGAGCCGTTGGATCAATACATTTGTGGCTAATCTGTGTGTACATCTTTAATCGAGGTACAGTTCGGCTCGCTGCAGTATGTCATCAACTGGTACGGCATGGGCAAGACCTCGGTCACGAGCCGCCTCAACATCCCCGGCCGCCTTGCGTGGTTCCTGATGGAGATCCCGGGCGTCACGGTGCTGTTGTACATTATGAATATCCTGCCGCGGCAGGTCGGCATCGAGGATCTGCCTTGGCAAAATAAGGTGTTAGCTGGTCTATTCGTACGTCCACCCAATCCCCGGCCTCCCCTTGAGGTTATATAGAGACCAATGTTTGGCTGACAGAGTAACGACCAACCAGACTATACATTACGCCTACCGCGCCGTCCTCTTCCCGATAATCCAACCCTCCATGTCCCCAATCCACGTCCTCGTCGCCGCCTCCGCCGTCCTATTCCAGCTCATGAACGCAACATGCCTGGGAAGCTACCTCGCCGCCTACGGCCCCACGACAGCCGCAGCCTGGGACTCTGCCCTCGGCCGCGGCGGGATCGCGCAGTTCGTCGCAGGCATCGCCGTCTTCTACGTCGGGCTGACGCTAAACTACTTCCACGACGAGGAGCTGCGCGAGATCCGCCGGACGGAGCAGCGGCGCCAGGACAAGATTGCGAAGCAATCGAGACAAGAGGGCAAGGAGATGGTCAAGGGCGTGGACAAGCACTATCGCTTGCCCGAGACGATGCTGTTCCGGTATATGCTGTACCCGCACTACTTTTGCGAGTGGGTGGAGTGGTTTGGGTTCTGGATGGCGAGCGGTTGGAGCGTTCCGGGCAGGGCGTTTTTCCTGAATGAGATTTTTGTCATGTTTCCCAGGGCGAGGAGCGGGCGGCGGTGGTACGTTGGGCAGTTTGGGGAGGAGAAGGTTGGGAGGAAGTGGACTATTATTCCGGGGGTTTATTGAGGTTCGTCTTGGTGGGGAACCTTGCGAGTTCCCGCGATGGTCTGAAGGATTTAAGATGCGCAAGACATTTGCCATCAATAGAGTGGTGGATTTGAACGCTCGAATGCCTCTGAACAACTGCCATGTTATCGAAAGTTTTATCGACCAGAGAATGTGAAGGTTCTGCGTCGCTTCGCTCACGGTCCCGTTCGTCTCTTCACACCCTCGCTCCAAGCCCCCGGCTCTCACCCTTTCCCCCTCCTTTTTCTATCCTTCCATGTCCTTTAATTCTCCTACTCAGTTGGGTACCACGCTGGGTAGGGTAGCGAAGCATGAACGTGGTCGCTCGAAAGCATATTTTGACGGACGGATTGCTATCGGAGAAACGATTTGCTGATATTACTAGATGTTTGCCTCCTCGAGAATGATCTTTACCGCTACCTTTTCCGTACTTTCAATGACACATCCATCTGAACAGTAATCTTCACACTGAGTTAAATTAGAAACCCGTGAGATTTCAGCTTCGTCAGCCAGGAAGGCAGCAGGTTTCATCAGCAACTGTTCATCAATGGCCGCAATGTCCATAGACTCCCTCCCAAATGAGATTCTTTTGCTCATCGTAGGAAACCTCGAAAACATAGTTCCCCGCTCTCCAGGCGACATCAAAGAACTAGAATACAAGCGAGCGTCTTCAGATAACGTTGGACAATACCGGCCATTGGTACCCTTCAGCCACCACCGCATTCGCAAGGACCCAGGGAGAAGAAATGACATCCTCAACATGGCGCGGGTCAACCGCCGGTTCTCGGACATCTGCGCCGAAGTTCTGTACCAGCGTATCGTCGTTTTCGAGGACCGCTGGTGTACGAAGTCGCGCAGCCTAAGGAACACACTGGCCGGATCGGGTGCCAAGCTCCAGCAAAAGGTCACACATCTGCTGGTCGACTATTCCGACCATTTCCAGCATGGGGAATGGTCAATGATGAATCCGCTGAACCTCTCCGGACTGAGGACCCTCGAGCTGGCCGGCCACGAAAACTCCGTAAAGAGGATCCCGTCACAGCCCCTGGCCCACTGGTTCCGCATCATCCCCAAGCTTTCCGGTCTCGAGCGTCTGGGGTTCTGGGGCTTTTACAACTTCCTTCATGACTTTCAGGCCGCAAAGATGCCCGTCTTGCCGCGTATCACGGACCTGTGTCTACACGACTGTGACCTTGCCGTGGGCAGACTCAACCCGAGGGAGGATTCCGCGGTGGCGTGTGACTTCTTCGGGCGCTTCCCGGCGCTGCGCAGCCTGGCCATCACGGAAACGTGCGGACGCTCCGGCACGACGGCCCAGGGTGGGACGTCCTGCGCTACGACGCCTTTGCGCCGTTTGCGGACACGTTGGAGACCTTTACCTCGCACACCAGGGGGCCGGGGTGGTTGAGGGTCGACTCCGCGATGGCATACCCCCTTCAGGCCTCTGAGCTCAGGGCGGTGAAGCATTTGAAGGTGCCGAGCCTCCTGGAGCTCATGTGCGGCGGCGTCGACGGCGAGTTTGAAAAGACTGTCGAGACGATTGAGCTCATCGACCCCGACTTTGACCTGGGCCATGCGCCCCGGGTGCTGAGGGGCGGTGTGTTGCATGGACCCGTCTCGTACAGTTGGCGGCCTGTTCGAATCATTCGGGAGCTGCTCAAGTTCCTGGTGGGACAATGCCGGGACGTGTACCAGCGCGTTCGGGTCCTTGACATTCGGAGCATCAATGAGGTGGTTCTCAGGTTTCGGTATAGAATGACGGAAGAAAAGGATGACATACGTGGTGTCGTGGCGCGTTTCGCAAAGATTTTCGAGGAGGAACTTGGCGTTGTTTTGTTGCATTCCTTATCCTGATGGATCCTGATGGGAATTCTCTAAATAGCAAATGGGCGGCCTTCCTCATCCGTTTGTGTTTAGTTCAACAGTATCAAACACATGAAGATATTTTATAAAAGGCATTCGAAGGGTGATGACATACGCGACAATCACGGATATGAGCACTAGGAGGATTGCAGGTTGTAGGATATCGAGGGACTGACTAGTTGTTAAGGTACCTTGGTAGACATGTCGTACCTGGTGCGACTTACCGCTAGACTTGACAAGGACAAGTGGTAGAAAAGAATCAAACATGGTGAACCTTCTTACTTATTTTCGTGTTGTTTACCAGGAACATTGGGGGATTCCCGTGCGAGTCTATTTACGATTGAGAACGACATCGAGGTTATTTCCCGAGATGGACTCAACTCTACGCCCCCGAAGCCACTATTTCTATCGAGCCTAGTTGATTGTAGGTAGGTTATGAAAAAATAGCAATCTTTGGAATCTGACCTGACCTCAATTTCAAAAGCCGTTGGATAATTTGCAATCGTTCCAGTCTTTGAGCAATTGTCAAGGCCATGGTCATTAATGACCTGACGTCTTCTCGAGCCTTTCTTTTTGACCCAGTCCTACTACCTGGATAGGAAAGCTCGGTTCTGCTATTTGAAAAAGAAAAGCTCAGAGAATCTCGATGTGAGCTCTCTTATCAATCCTCTCGAGACATGCACTTGGCTTGTCCCTTCATCAATATTTAGACGATATCACCATACTCTTCGCCAGCTCAGGCGCTTGGAGCTTCTGAAATAGCAATCGATCGAGGACCTCTTCAAGCCAATCTCGAACAAGGCCGCCTTCCATCGAGTTTGTACATGACGGGGAAGACAGAGACTTGGCCGCCTTGCATGAGGATGTTCGAAACGAGAGCCCGAATAAAATTCGGGGTCTCGTAGCAATGATTGAAAATAATTTTTGAAGGAGGTGGCCAAAGGTTCGGGTTGTTGATATCTCCATTCTCTCGGCTCACTTTCATGGGTACCAGGTTGCGCCACACGTTCTGGGGCAAGCTCGCCAGGTCATTGAGGACGTGAAAGAACGATTTCAGCGGGAGCTTGGTATTGAATTTTAGATATGACGAGTTTGACGATTTCTAGACTGCCACATTATCAGCCAGAACTCTCGCACAAAAGGAATTCCGTGTGGATGGGCGGTGGTGCGTTGGAAGAAACACCACCAAATGGCCTCGCAATTGAGTTGAAAAACCAAAACATGAAAGAAATAGGGAAAAGAACTGAACCACTTCTTGTCGGTATTGTTGGTTAGAGTATGTAACTTGAGGAGGAAGCAATTATGACCAATGACGTGGTCAATATCTGACGGAAGAACCACGTCCTCAAAGTAATTAATAGTGACGCTGCGTTATACTGTGTTATAGTGTTGTCTAGCAGGAACAATGCTGCAATGTGAGTCTGAGAACCCCTAGTGCTAAAGCTAAATATCAGACATCGGATGTAAGATGCAGAACGGATGCGAAGAACTAACTTATATGCCGATGATTGGCAGACTTAATGACGCGCGGAGAGGATTTGCGAGACCACTAGAAGACACTGACATGTTTCATTGCCAGCACCAAGAAACGAGGGGAAGAAAGATCAAGGGGCCGATCCTGGTTTGCTCCAAACTCTAAGCTACATTACCTTAGTCATGCGAAGATTTACCCCAACATTATAAGACGTCGAGGGATTGCAGCATCGTGGCATCGAAGAAATAACTTCAGCTCTCCGCATCCCAGATTTATTGGTCTCCAAAAAAAGAAACACTGCTCAAGATGCACTTGACTTATCCTGACCTCGTCCGCCGGCTCCACGACCTTGAGCGTCTCGCCGAACCCCCGTTGGCCGGAGAGCGCGGCGGGTGTATGTCAAGCTATGACCGGGCCTCGCGCTATGACCCAAAGGAAGACAAGTACATCGACTGGGACGCCAATGACGATGGGCGAGGCATCATCCGCGAAGAAGGCGAGTGGGCAGTTGCCTTTGAGCAGCGGGGTCCTGGAGTCATCTGGCGGACCTGGTCCGCCATGCCTGATGTTGGCCGAATCCAGATCTTCATCGATGACGCGCATCACGTCAAACCTGTCATTGACATGCCTTTTCGGGATCTGTTCGATCGGTTTCAGGGGATGCCACACAACTTTCCCTCGATAACGCCTACCCTGTCGAGGGGTCGAAATTGCTTCATCCCTATTCCCTACAACAAGTACGCCAAGGTCCGCCTTGGACCTGGCTGGGGGGCATACTATCACTTCACTTACACTTCGTTTCCCAAACACACAACACTGCCGCACTTCAATGGCAATTTCGATCGAGAGGCTTGTCTAGCGTTGGCTGCTGCCGACCGCGAACTCAGTCGCCGTGGTTGGTCAGCGCTGCCTCGGTCAAAAGGCGACACACTGGAAACATTGACTGTCACCATCCAACCTGGGAAGAGCCATACTGTGCGGGAGCTGACTGGCAACCGAGCAATCACTGGCATGCGCGTGGTGCCGTTGGACCTCGTCCAGGACTCTCACCGCACCGCTCAAATTCTTCGAGAGCTCGCTATCCAAATCACTTGGGATCACGACAAGTCGCCAAGCGTCTGGGCGCCTCTGGGTGACTTCTTTGGCAGCGTTCCTGGCATTCAGACTTATCGTTCCTTGCCTCAGGGCTCGACGGACGGTGGTGGGTTTTACAGTCACTGGTTCATGCCATTCTCCGATCGCGCCGAGATCATGTTGGTCAATGATGGCAAAAAGGAGCAGAAGTTGTTTTTCACCATCTGCCACCGCCCACTGGAAAAGCCCGCGAAACACATGCTTCGTTTCCACGCAAAGTGGCACCGGGATGCCTTCCTCGAGAAGCCCATCAAAGAGGGCCGCGAGATCGACTGGCCCCTCTTGATGTTAGATGACGGCCCCGGACGGTTCTGCGGCGTGCAAATGCACGTGTGGAACCACTGGAAAGATCCCAAGGTCCCGTCAAAGGACTGGTGGTACGGCGTCGGCAGCGAGAAGTCGATCGACTGGTGGTGGGGCGAGGGTGACGAAAAGTTCTTCGTCGACGGTGAAAAGTTCCCGTCAACGTTCGGCACCGGCTCTGAAGATTACGTGGGCTATGCGTGGGCGGCCGAGCCGCCATTTCCGACCTTCGACAGCGCATATGCCTGCCAGCCGTATATTGAGCTGGATGCAAACGGGCACACATCGGTCTGCCGCTTCCATGTTTGCGACGACGTACCTTTTCACAAGAGTTTCGAGGCCTACGTCGAAAAGTACAAACCCAACGACTGGGGTCACAGAAACAAGTGCCTCTATGCTGTGGTTGCTTACTGGTATCAGAGGGCCGGTGGCTACGATGCATATGAGCGTGTGTCGGTAAATGAGCGCTATCTCCAGGTTAAGGAAGATCGCGACCGCCCAGTTGGCAAAGGTGGGGAAGACCTCTGAAATCATGATGAACAATGTAGTAAAGTGTATGCTCTCTAATTGACACTACGAGTTGCAGGCATCTAGGGGTGGATCATAACGTTCTTCTCTCCAGTTGCGGTATTAATAGTGGTGAACCACAAACTTTGGAGCTGATACTTTCAGACTATACGGATATTATGCCCACATGTGAGTCGAATGTGTGTGGACCATCTGGCCCAGGGTGTCAAGGGCCGGCGGAGTAAACCAAACGGCGAGCAGAAACTCAAATCGGTCGAAAGTGAGTGGCCACTGTCGGCTCGGGTCGGGATCTCATCTCGTAAGCGTCGGTTTGAGATTGCGACACTTTCTGCCTCGTTCCCACGTCATCTCCCAACCTGTGGAGCTTTTCGCATCCTACCAGGGACGTATTGCCTTATTCTCATATGCGCCATTAAATTACAACCACGGGTTGCGTTGTAGTGATCTCGGTACCAGCACAAAACTGTTCCGACGACTGTCGAGATTACAGCAGAAGTTTGCACGGACGACGGGGTTCACCTACCACCCGTTCCAGTCAACCGGGCCAACTGGCTGGTAACTTGAGCCTCACAAGCATGGGTGCGCCTGCTGGCGGATTCAAGTATCAGACAACTTGATAAGCTTCCCGGTGGGAGGCCAAGGTTGCACTTGAGCGACAGGGTAGCCACGGAAGGGGCTTTCTGAAGCCTAGCAAGCCCCGTAAGAATCGGCCAAAGCAACCCTGGTACGGCGAAAGGACACCCCGTTACATGGGGTGACCCTAGTCACCCATACGACAGACTGCGAATTTAATGAGTTCCGATGTACCGGCTCATAGAAAAGTCCGCGCAGCTGTGGTCCAAGAAATGAGTAGGTATGGAGATGGGTTGTATTGTCTAACTTGGTACTCCGTAGAGATTCTGTCACACCTGGTGAGTTCAACCTATCTGGCAGGGGTGCCGCGGAGCTTCTGGATCGGGGGAGCGGTTTACGGATACACCTCAACTTACCCCCCCCCCCCCCCCCCCCCCCCCCCCCACCCCCCCCCCCCCCCCCCCCACTCACCCAAACTTCAATTATTTTATTATGTTTGTTTTTTTATGTTTTGTTCTTCTTCTATTATCACTATAAACACCCACACCGACTCTGCCCCACCCGCCCACCGGGAACTCGACCTACCCCTATCCACCCACAATGAGTAATAGATTCATGTTCCTATTATGTTCTTACTCTGATGAATACGTGCTCCCAATTTCTATCAAAATGTCCACAAGAAGTCTTGGAATATACTCTTAAATCCTCTACTAACTGAGCCCTAACCCAAGCCCGAATCCTAACTACCAACTATAACTGTTATTAATCTTTAGTCGTCTATATTATTATCAGGATACTTACATGTCTCTGGCATGATTCACTTAATGTGGTGGACTACAGTGCACGGGCCTGGGGGGGTAGGCCGAGATTCCAAAGGGGGGGTAAGGTGAGGCGACTGCAGGATCGGGGGGTGCTCACCCACCCGACTGATCCTTCCACCTCACACTCATTACAAGTGACAATGGGGACAGCCAATTATAAGGGCCTAGAAGGACCAGGGACAGATCCCAACGGCTGCAACGGAATGCGAGAGTTTCTGCGGAAAAGTTAACATCATGAGTTGAACCCAGCAGCAATATACAATTTCGAGCAGCCAAATGTATGGCGGCCTCTCTGATAAATTGATGATAAGGCATAGCCCTTCCGCCCAAGTCCATTTACCCTGGACAAGAGAATTGGCAGGACTCGACAGGTAACAGATAGATAGCCGGACCACGCTGCGTGAAACCTAAAGGCCGGTAGGCGGGCTATGGGAAGATGAGGCATTCTGGCAGGTACGGTATAAAGTGGAAGAGAACGCCGTCCCAGTTTGAGAAAATCAGTACCCCTGGCCAGGTAATAATGGACGACTGCAAACGATGATATCGAGCAAGCCGTTTTTCATGTTGGTCAGAGAGGTCCGGGTGTTGTACTGGAGTTGTCTGAGTTGCGTTGTGATATTGGTGGTTTTCTTTAGTTACAACTCGTTCCCGCACTTCGACATCCACTCGATTCAGTCTTCGGGAAAGAAGACCAGCACGCAAACGAAACCTGAGGATTCGTCAATTAAGAGTGGTGGAAGTAACGAGGATGGGATGTTTGACCATGGTTCCAACAAGAATGAGACGTTGGATTCAGAGAGGTTAAAGGAACTGAAATATGCAATCATTCTCCCGACATATGTAAGTTCTTCTTATTGGGAACGTTTAGAGTCCAAGTGCTAAAAGAATGATACCCAGAGCGATCACATTCCGCTTGCGATCGAATTCTTACAGTCGTACATGTGCCTTTGCACTGACCACTCGGATATCGACTTCCACGTTGTCGTGTCAGACTCGAACGAGGTCACAATGTTCCAAGATGCGATGAAGAAGTTGAAATCTTGCGGGCCATCCTTTAGCATTTTCCCAACACCTCCAATGAACATTAACGGGCCGAAACCGAACATCAACATAATCAACTTTTTCGACATCCTTCCCCCGGTCTTCCACTCCATGACCACCGGCAAGATAATGGGCAATGATACCTCGGCGGTACTGAAAGAACGTGGAAAGTACCAGTACCAGACGATCAAGAAGATGGCGGCGGCGGCGGCGGTGGATCTTGATTACGACTATGCACTATGGCTTGACTCCGAGGCCATTGCAGTACAACCCTTCAGCATGCGCCAAACGTTTGACACCTACGTGAAGGCGCCCACAATATGGAGGTCGCAGATGACGAATGACGATTTCATGCGAAAAATAATTGGCAGTGCGGCCGATGTGCTCGATCGATCCTTGGATTCATTTGGCTCCGACTTTTGGAACCTGGAGAGTAATGAGTGGATTTTTGAAAAGGCCGTCTTCAACGATATGGTTCAATATGTGGAAAAGGTTCACAAACAGGATTTCTGGACGGCGTGGGTCACGCATGGCGGACCATTCGAGGTGAACCTATACAACATGCACATCCAAGCACGAAAGTTGGAGACTACGGACCCTCTGTTCACCAAATATCGTATCATTGAAACTGAAAGAGAGATGGCGAAGTTCGGCATGAGTAAGTTTTTGATCTATTGTTCAAAGCATTCTTGAGTCTGACAAGCTCCCCTAGTTGACCCAGCAAAAGCCGTGATCGACGCTATAGTAGGACATGGTCTACTGGAAGTTGGCTACAAGCTGTTGGCAGTCCCTGAAATAGGACCGAAATTTTCATCCTTGTTGAACGAATACGGCGAGCGGCTTCTCCGCTTCGAAGATCTTGACGTCGGGCCACCAGAAGTTGTTGATCGATTTTTGTTGGACACACCGATATATATGTTGTGCTCGGGAGCTCCACCATTGCATAGTTGGTGGGAAAAGAGGAAGAAAATATTTGAGCCAGAGATTGTTCATGAATAATACCCCATTTGCTTTACATCACCAGGTCTATCGGCATTCGGAATGTGGCCGATGCGGAAGAGTGACAAGTGCAACATGTGGCGTCTTACGCCAAAGTCTAGCTCTTCAAATTAAGACGGGACACATGACCACTGGTGCCATTACCCCATGATACGGCGCCCGTAACAAAAATTACCTTTGCGAATGGTTCAAGTCGAGAGCCACCAAAGACGCAGCGCCCAGAATAGGCGGGGTTGCAACGACAGTCTTTCCTCCTCGCATAAAATCGGTCCCAAAAACCTCCTTAGGGCCGTTCGTGGCCATGTAGGCTGGCTTGCCGTCTTCCGACAGGGTAAAGTCGTCAACAAAGGCGATGTTGATGGCCAGAGCCTTGACAGGGCTAGCAGTCGTTCCGCTGGCGAGGGAGATCGGAACTGTGCCGAATAGGCCTTGACAAGCTTATGAAATAGAGTTTGTTATCGCCAAGGATGTTCGTTAAGCCACATGGCAAGAACATGCTTTTCCCTTTGCGAAAACTTCACACAGTTCGCGTTGACTGCCGCTTTCCCGATGCTTCAACAGGGAACACATCGGCGGAACTCCTCCTCTCGCTTGACTTGACTTCGTTGGAAGGGGCGGGAAGCCGTAAGGCGACTTATGCACTTACTGAAGTACGAGGCCGAATGCGAGTTGTACGACACCTTCAGAGAGTCGACGGCTGCTTGCTTAAATCCAGGCTCTCGGAGGAAGTATATTATATCCGTGTAAGTAGAAAAACAGTCCTTTATCGGCTCGAGCACGGGGCTAAAGTATTTGGCAACGTTTCGTGGCGCCAAATCAGGGGACGGAGACCGTTGGGTCCACATTCTAGTTGTCAGCTAGTCGCATATTATCGCCGTACTCCATCGCCATATCGCGTTCGCTCCAATTATGTCACAGGGAATGCGTTCACCAACATGACTTGAACGGCTTCGTGTCCAAGACCTTGTTCAATTTTCGGAGCCCCAAATCACTTTGATCCTCTGGAGATAGACGTTTAGAATATCTCGTCAAACACAATCAAAATGGCCAAGACTTTTACCTTCCAAGACATCCCAGTCAAATCGCCAAGCTTCGGTGCCATGGGCCTGAGTTTCGGCATGGGAAGCAAGTTAAGCCTCGAAGAAGCTGAGCACGTGCTTCTCCAGGCGATTGAGCTGGGATGTACCCTCTGGGACACATCTGTTGGTTTGCAACTCAAAAAAGCGTTCCTTTTTATTCCTGCGCAATACTCCTTCTAATGCGCACATTTTCTGAGACGCTGATGGCGACAGATCTTCAACCAGGTTGTTTACGAGGCTGGTGTCGACGAGAAGCTCTTAGGCGACTTTACCAGAAAACATAACGTTCGCGACAAAGTTCGACGTCTTTGAAGCAAGCGGTATCACCAACTCTACTTCCCACATAAGGAGTGCATTGAGCACACAATCGAGAGGCTCGGTTTCACACCTGACCTCTACTACCTTCACCGCATCGACCCTAGTGAGCAATCAGTGAAACCAAAAAAAGGGAGAAAGAGGAAACTTTGGATTACTGGTCTAAAGACACACCGCTCGAGGAATCGACCACGACGCTCAATTAAATCAGATAGGCTGGAAAGACCAAGTACATTGGCCTCTCTGAGTGATCAGCGGCAACCCTGCGCGAGGCCAACTCTAGTTGGTAGCACTTTGGAAAATGCTCTGACCTTTAACAACGTATAGTTGCCAATATCGATGCTCTCCAAGCTGAGAACTCGGCATTCGAGACCCTCCACGAGGCCGATGGCTTAATTGAAGCTGCCAGAGAGCTTGGAGTGGCATACGTGGCTTACAGCCCACTGGGTCACGGGTGGCTTGTTGATGATTTCTAATACAAGAGCCCTGACGACTTTGCCCTCCCCGATTTTCGTCGTGGAAGTAGGTGAAAACAAGCAAACCGAAGTTCACGCAACGACAGAGTGATAAAGACACTACGTGGAGGTCCCAAGTTCCAGGGTAAAAACCGTTACAAGAATAAGGCCATCGTTGACGAGATCAAGAAGCTCGCCAACCGTAAAGGATGCAGCCTGCCTCAAATTGCCCTTGCGCGGGTTGATGCTCACCGAATGATTCCCATCCACGGCACAACCAAAACCAAGAGACTGGAAGAGAAGTGGGTGTCGAGGAACGTCATTTTGACAGAATAGGAGGAGAAAGAGATGCAGAATATAATCAATGCGGCCAATCCACATGGAAACAGACACAACCAGAAACAGCAGGCCAGGATCGGCCATTGGGCCAGACATGCGGTAGACGAAATTATGTTAATTTCGACACCACTTGAAATGCTGTCGACATTGCCATGGGATGTGACTTTTCAAGTGACTAGATCATTTCGAGAGTATTTATGACACTCTGGCATTACCCTTATCGCTTCCACGACTCATCAAATGTCTTAGTGCCTGATTTTATGCTGTCTAGTACCATGCGGGGATGCTTGATGACGGAAAGGAGGATTAATACGATTGCGTATGAATTTTAACTCGGTGGTAGAAGAAATAGTAGAATATCAACATTGAAATCATAATGTGTTAGTTCCGACTGTTTGTTGCCCTTCTTTGTAGTTCAAACATGTCTCTACAGTTGATATGATCAACTGCTGGCAGTGAATAGTGGCCTTCAGATCAAAGTCGACTGACTCTATCTCTTCAGAGGACAAAGAACAAGGCGTAAATTAGGGAACTGGAACTAGGTGACATAAAAGCTTCTCTCTCGGGCAGTCTTCGTCCAATTCTTGTCCCATAGGCCAATCTCGAATAATCCAACTCTTTGTGCCACCAGACCAGGCCTTGAGTGCCAGCTGAGAATGCTTCTGGCCATTGAACCGTAAGGTATCTCCACCTGAAGCAGCCCGATCTCAGCCAAGTCGTCATTGTTCGGCAAACTTGTCCAAGTGCCAAGTCTCAAGCAGGACAATTTGATCTCGGGCAGCTTATACAGACTCATATCCATGATGACGACGCCACCCGCCGATGGGACTGAACGCCTAGTGAATTTGATGGGACTGATGTTTTTCTTGAGCATGGAATACCACTTGGGGACCCCAGCTTTATCAACCGAGTATTTGGTGAGAGATTTCTCGGATATCACGATCTCAACGGCATAGTTTTCAATGCCTAGAACACCCCACTCGAGCTCGCCAAACTCATAATTACTCTTCAGGGACATGCGGCTAAAGACAGGACAGAGGCTTTTAAGGAATTGAAAGATTGTCTAGATCTCGGCCTTTGGGGTTCAAATATTGAAACCCAATTGGCGGAGGTTTCTCCGCTCGTCTATTGGCGCATGGGTATCGCACGTGGCCATCGATAGATATCCATGACCATGACGGTAACCATGTGAATATCTGTTCAGACTGTGCTATCGGGACGGGATCGAATGTGACGGAGATCTTGAGGAGTGCGGGCCAAAACTCGTTGCTCGTAGACCTCTATACCTCTATTCCTCCACAACAGTCCTCTCTCCAGATCGCAATACCACGTCCCAGCTACAAAACAGCTAACGTCTGGGTCGGGCCTGTGGATATTATGTTCAAAGTGCGCCGCTGAACCGGCGATCGCGGGAAGTTGATCTTCCGGCTTGCGGAGAGACCTCCCAGAGTAGTAGGCTTCGACGACGCGCAACCAGTCTTGTAGCCACGGCCGAACCCGCTCAAAGCTTTCAGCTAGCATCGTTCTGTCGGTTATCCGGCCCTCTTCATACGTAATGGCTTCATCTTGAAAGGAGCATCTGTGCGAGTTACCCATTTAAGCTTAGAATAAGCTTCGGAGCTTATCGAAGTGCGGCATTCCCAGAGCACTTGAGTCTTTGTGAAGTAAATGACTCGTTTTGAAAGTTGCCTTTCTTGGAAACACCAACCGCGTGAGAACAAAGAGCCGCTGGTGATTGGCTGATTCCAGTCCGCCAAGTAGAGTTGACAGGTGATGGAGAACTTGGCCTCCGCTTGGTCAAAGGCCTTGCGTATGAGGCCATACTCGTACGCTGGATTGGCGCCTCGAGGTAGGAAGAAATCTCCTCGTCCATCCTTCGAGCCAGATGCGACAATGGTACAGATAGCCATTGAGTGGATGATGTCCATCAGTGGCAATTCGCGGTTCTTGTCGGCAATATCGTCTTGAACGATACGCAAGGAATCAATGCAGAGCCACCTCGTGTTAGGCTTTCTTGTAATCTTGACGGCATGCTGAAATGTTGGGGATTATTCATCGTGACGAAGACTACTTGATATGATCTGCGGTAGAGTTGCAGTTGTCCTCTGCGACACATGGCTGGGATCTCCCCAATAGTGACTTAGTGCGGTGTAAGAAAGCCCTAAACCGCCTTCATCTCACTTCAAATCAGCGGAGTTCACCAGAACGATTTTCTCTCAGTCCTTGCCGACTCGCACCAGTCTCGGAGGTGAAGCAAACTCTGTCTTCACAAAAAGATTCCCTACATATGAGCATGAATCCAAGTGGCTTCTCATGCACTCATCCAGCCAAGAGTTAAGGAGTCTGAAAACTCCAGGGAAATCCGATTGTGTGGCCAAAGGGGAAGCCGATGTAACAATGACTGGCTTGCAATCCGATTAGCGCTTCTCGACCGGCTCAAAGTTCTTTCAGCGCTTATACCCAAACAAACAAATTAAATATAAGGTTCGTATTTAATTATTTACCTTATTTTTTGCGCTATATTTAATTATTTAATAAATAATTAATAAATTTAACTAATTTCCTAATTAGGAATAAATAAAGTTATTACGAAAGTTTTTATAATATTAATTTATAAATTTTATTTTAATTAGCTTTTTTAATTAAAAAATTAACTTTTTATTTTTATAATACCGCCGTAAAGCTAGTTTTTAAGATATTAAACCTTTTTTAATATAAAAGATTTTATTAATAATTATTATAAAATTAAAATTAATTTCGTAAAGCTAAATATTTTTTTGTAATTTATTATTATTATTGTTACGGCCAGCTAATCGTAATAAGGTTTATATTAATAAAAGTCGGGGCTACGATACTCATAAACAATAATCATCGTAAAAATAGCTTTAATAAAACTTATTATTTATAAATCGTAAAATAAATAAGGTTTTAATAATTAATCGTAGTTTTATTAAATAAGTTTTTAATAAAAATAACTAAAAGCGATCGTTAAATCTAATATAAAAATTAATTATTAAAAAAGCTATAGAAATTTATCCTTGAGCCTAGCTTAGGCTATCTTATATATAAATCTTAATTATAAATATATCCTTTATAATATCTTATTTATTATTATTTAACCGTTTATTAAACGGTTATCTATTTTATATTTTTATAATCGTTTATTTTATTTATTTATAAGCGTTTATTTTTTATTTTATTATATAATCGTAATTATATAACTTATCTATAGTTTTTTTATTTTAAAAGAGGCCGTCTAAGTTTTTATTATTATATATATAATATAATAACCGCCGTAGGTCTTATAAAGCAGGGCCTTAGTTTAATAATACATATTAAATTATAATATTAACTCCTCCTTTTAAAAATCTAATCTCTAGGCTTATAAATAAGTTATTTATTCTTAAATTAAAGAATTATTAAGTATTTTTATTAAAATATATTAATACTATATTAAATCGAATTAAAAAATCGAAATCGTAAATAGCTATATCTCGTCGTCGTTTATTATATATTATTCGTTTCTTTAATAAAAGTATAAAAATAATACCGTATTCGAATTATCGTTTTTAAATAATTTATTATTTAGTTCTTTTTAATTCTAATATTTACGGAATATATTATTATTTAAATATTTTATATAATACTTTTATTAATATTATTTATATTTATAAATTTCTTAAGGACTGTTTTTTATAAATCTTAATTAATAAATATAATAAATCGTTTAATAATAAAATCCGATCGTTTTAATTATAAAAAATAAATAAAAAAGTCGTGGTTTTAAAAAAAAATTATAAAGCTATAAAAAAAAGCTAAGGCTTATTAAAAAGTTTAAATTAAATTAAATAAGTCGTTATTTAAATTAAAACGCCTTCGTTTTTAAAAATAAATAATATTTAAAAAGAGTCGTATCGTATTAAAAGAATTTCCTAAAGATACTAAGAGTATTTCTTTAGTAGCCTAGGAGGCGTAAGTTAATAATACTTTTAGTATTATTAATTAAGACGTTATAATAATTAAGAATTTTAGGTTTAAGTTTAATTTTAATATTCTTTAAAAAGCTATTAAAAGTTTTAAAAGTTCGTAATAGGTTTTTATATATTATCTTCATATCTATAATTTTTTTATTTAATAAAATACTCTTTACGTCCTTCCTTAGTTTAATAATTAATAACTTATTTAATTTTATATTTTAATTTATTAAATTTAATAATAATACGATCTTTAGTATATAAGCCTTTAAATACCGGCTTTAAAAGTAAAATATAAAAAACTAAGTAGTATCGTATCGTATTTAAAAGTTTTAATTTAAAATTAATTAATAAAACTTTTTTAATAATTTCGAAAGGTTTAAATTTTTTATAATTTAATTTATTGTTTAGTCGTTTTATTTTAATATTATAATAAAAAAGGTATATACTATCTCCCTTTTTTAAAATTAATTTATTAATTTTTAATCTATCGGCGTATTTTTTTATCCGTTATTATATAAATTTAAAGTCTAAAAAGGCTTTTTTTTAAATCTTTTTAAGTTTATTTACGTTTATTACGGCTTTTATAACCTATAGTCCTTTACGTACTTTTTTATATATAATTAATTAGAATCCGTAATTAAAATAAAAAAGGGATTTTTTTATATTTTTACTAATTATATTATTATATATAAACTAAGCTATTAATAATAATACTATTTAATTATCTTAATTATAATTTATATAATAACAGAAGTATATTTTAAAAATTTAGTTAATTTTTTTCGTTTATCTATCGGTTTATAAATAAAAAGAAGTTAATAATTTATAATTTATATTAAATTACGAGATTAAAGATTTTTAAAACTTAACGGTAAATAGCTTATCTTTATTAAAAACTATTTCTTTAAGTAAACCGTAATTAATAATAACTATTTTAAAAAAGGTATATATTAATTCCTTAATATTATTTACTTTTTTATATAATATAAAATAAATAAACTTAATAAGTCGGTCGATGATAATTAAAATATTATTATATTATATATTTATAAATAGTTTTTTAAACTTTAATAATTTAATAATGAAATCTTAAGAGATTAAATACTATACTTTTAATAATACCGGTAAAAGTTATAGCTTTTTATAAGGCTTATAAAGGCTATTTTTATTTTTTTTATAAATATCGTAGTTTTTAATAGCCTTAACGACTTCTATTTTTATAATAGTTTTATTATAATATTAATAAATCCGTTTTTATATTTTTATAATACTTTAATAACCGTATACTTAAATATTATAAACTTTTATAATAAATTTAAAAGTTATTTTTTTAAACAGGCTAATATTAACTCTTTTAACTATTATAAAAAGTTTTATAATAAATATAAAATTATTGTTATCGTTATATTTAAAAATTATTTATATTTTTTTAAGGACCGTAATTTAATAATTAAGTTATTTATTAAGAGCGTTTATTTTATTATTTTTTAAACTTTTTTAATAAATAATTTAGAAATTAAATTTTAATAAAAATTCGCTTTATCTAATTTATTATTTATTTAAATTTTTATTTATTATAAAATTCGTAAGGTTTTTATAATTTATATAAATAGTAACTTTATATTTAATTTTTAAAAACTATAGTTTTTATTTTTTAAAAGTTTTAATTATAATTATTAATTCTTTATTATAAATTTATTAATTTAATTCTATTTTATTAAACGTTTTAAAATAAAATATATAAAAGTAAAATACTTTTTATTAGTTTTGTTATTTTAAAATAGCTTTTATAACAAAATCCGAAGCGTCGGTCTCGATTTTAAACGGTTTTTTTAAATCCGGAATTATAATTATTAATTCTAAAATAATTAAATCCTTAACTTTATTAAAAACTTCTTTATATTTTTTATCCTATATAAAGGTTATATTTTTCTTTATTAAGTTATTAAAAAGTTTAATAATATTAATATAGTCTTTAAGGAATCGTTAATAAAAGTTAATAAATTTTAAAAATAACTATACGTTTTTAATATTAATAAGTATAGGCTAATCCTTAACTATTATTATTTTAAATACCTATATATAGATTCATTTTAATATAATTATATAATTAAAAAAATCTATTTTTTATATATAAAATTCGTATTTATTAAGCTTAGCGAAAAGCTTTACGTTTTAAAATTTTTAAAATATTATATAAACGTATTTTTTATATATTTTAAAATTAAAAAAAAATAAAGATATTATTAAAATAAACAATTATAAAGATATCGATATATTTTTTAAATACGTAATTAATTATTATTTAAAATATAACGAGTACGTTAATAAATTTAAAAAGTATAACTAAGTATTCGTAAAATCTTTTACAAATTTAAAATACCATTTTTTATTTATCTTTTTTTTTAATTCTAATTTAGTTAAATACTTTTTTAAAATTTATTATAATAAACTATTAAGCTCCGTATAATATTTCCTTAAGTTCTATAATAAAAGGTAATAAATAGTAATTCTTTTTAATAATTTCGTTAAGTCTTTTATAATCAATTATAAATCTAAACTTTTTTTTATTTTTCTTAAATATAAAAAAAATTAGTACTTTTATTAAAAAAGATAATAATTTAATATAACCCTTTTTAAATCTATTATCGATATACTTATTAAGTTCGTTATATTTAAATTAATTTATAAAATATAGTAAATAAAACTTAAATTATATTCTTTTTTTTAATTCGATTTTTAAATTTTAATTATTATATTTTAATAATCTTATTTTTTTTTAAAGCGAATAGTTTTATATAAATCCGGTACTTTTTAAATATAGTTTAAAATAAATCCGATCCTCGATCGTCCGTACCGGGTACGAATATCCTAATAGGTTCTATTATTTTAATAAAAGCGATATATTTAGTTTATTTTTATTTAGGGAATTAATATAAAGGCATACAGAATTAATATAGAGGCATATACCTTACAACGGCATACATATTTACCATCGTAATTAGCTTAAAATTATAATACATTCCTATAAAAACAATAAAGGTACTTATAATAATATTTCGATAACTTAATAATTCTAAAGCTCTTACTAAATAGTATATACCTTAAATTATTCCTTATAAAGTATTTATAAAATCCTTAAGGGTAATAAAAAAATAAATAGATAATTACCTTTACTTTAATTTTAACGTTAACTTATAATAAATTATTTAAATAATAAATAAAATAATATAATCGTAAATTCTTTTATTCGCTATTATTTAATATTATTTTTTACTCGTTTTACCGCTTCTAAATATTAAGTTATAACGGCCTTTTATTTATATAACCTTTTATTATCCTTCCTTTATTAAGAATACTAAACTAACTTTTTATTTACTATTAAAATTAATCTAGTGCCTAACTAGAGATTAAATAGCCGGCCCTTTATAAGCTCTTAACTAATAATAATTTATTACGGCTTCCCGGCAGGCGGCCTTACTTACGGCCGATTAAGCCTTAACTATTTTATATTACGGTAGTTTAATATTAAGATTATTAGCCTTGCTAAGGTAACGTAAGCTTTATAAAAACTTATTATACTATATTTTTTAATTTATTATAAAAAAATATTATAATTTTTAAGTTTAAAATCTAATAATAAGGATTAAAAAAAGACGTTACTTAAAATTATTACCGCAGGTAAACCTTTTATTTATTAAAAGTTAATAATTCCGTTATCTTTAAAAAAATCTTATAATAATATAGGATACTTAGCTTAACTAATATAAAATAGTTATTATTATACTCTTTAATAAAGGATAAAAACGGCCTCTTTTTAAAAAGCATTACTTTATATATAAGTCGGTATTACTTAATAATTAATCTAAAATATTTTAATAAAACTATAGTCCGAAGTTTATTAAAATATTCTAAGCGGGGGCCGAGATAATCCCGGCCGGTAAGTATTTTATCTTCTATATAGGCTTAGTAAAAGCATAGCTCTTAATTATTAATTATATCCTATATAACGTCGATAAGCCGATATAAATAACTAAGATTATTAAAAAGGTAGCCTTTAATATTATTATTACTTAACTTAATACTAAAAGTAATACGAATATTAAAATTTTAATATTAATAAATAAAATAGCGAGCTTATTATACTCTTATAAATAAGTATATTAAATATAAATATTATAAAATCGGGCGTTAGTTATCGAACTTATTATAAAGCTTTTTCCACGTTTTCTTAAAAAATTACTTTATTTTAATAAAAATAATAAGCTTTTATATAATAAATACCCCGTAATAAATATACGAGATAGCTTAATTTATTATCGTATTAATATAAACGTAGTCTTTTTCGCTAAACTCCATTACTATTTATATTATTAAATAAAGATCCTTTTTATTAGACTTATTATTATTATTATTATTACTACCGGCTTTAATTTACTTTTATTTAACTTTAAGTATAATATTAAAATTAATATAGTAAATATAGAGCTGTTACTAAGTATTTAGAAACTCTTTACTAAGTACAGCTTTTATCTATTTATTATAGTTTATAATAATAATTATAAAGCGACGAATTAAGTGTTATTTAATTAGTTATTTTATATTTTTAAAAAGAAATCGGAAGCTTTTTAACCTTTTATTATTAATAAAACTAAATATTATATTATAAATAGATCTAAAGCACGTCTACCTAGTTATTCAAAATAATAAAAGCTTAAAGCGATTAGTATTATAAGTATTATCGAAGTTAATTATTTCTAAAAATCGCTTCTATATTTAGAAATAATAAAAAAAGGTCTAGATAAGTTTAATAAAGCGGTCCGGCTTATTATTAGCCTACTTAATAATATAAGGAATCTATTACTTATTAAATAACTTAATTAATACGGCCGTTAGTAAATAACTATTTAATTTTTCTTAGTTTAAACGTGCTTTAACGTTATAAATATTATGCTAAGTAAGTATAGAATCCGGGAATTATTTTTATATAATAATACGGACGTTACGTACTTAAATATTAATATGACGGTTTATATTTTTAATAAAATCCTTAATAGGTTAGGTAAGCTTTTAGTATAAAAGGTAGGTAAATACCTTAAGGCTTAGTTAATAATTATATTAATTATAACGAGGGTTTAGTAAGTAATGTAAAAACTATTTCTTTTCCTTTTACGCTTTTATAATTATTTATTATTAATAGCCGTACTTCCGAAACCTTTATTGTTGGATACTTACGCTTTTTAAAAGACCAGGTTTATTAAATTAATTATATTAAAACGAATATTATATAAACCGACCTATCTAAGAGGTATATTTATACCGCTTTACAATACCGAATCCGTTAGCTTTTATAAATATATTAAGTTAGTTAAAAAGGGCTTTTACAATAGGCTCTAGGCTACCTAGGATCGATAGGTTTAAAATAATATTTAAAAAAGGGGAGAAGGATTTTTTAAATTAGGTATAATAAGAAGCTATAATTTAAAAAAATAATAGACTTAAAGGAGGGTCTTATCGCGGAGGTAAATATAAAAATAATAGGTTTATTTAAGAACCCTATGTTTTTTATTAATAGCGGTTTAGCTTATATTATTAGAAAAGGGCGGTCGTTAACTTTTTATTAATATTAATAACTTATTAAATAAGTTTAAAAGTATTATTAAAATATTCTAAAGTATGTTATTAAAGGTTTTAATAATTATTATTAAAAGACGATAGACTCCGCTCTAACAAAATATAAAAGAAAATAATATATTAAGTATTTTATATCCTTTTTAAAAAACGGCGTATAAAATAAAACGTAAATTTAAAATACTCGGTATTAAAAGGAGAGGCGTTACGGCTAAATAAAAATTAAAATAATATAGTAAGTTAAAAGGAATCGGTTTTATTAAGGAAACGGCGCTTAAAATAAAATCTTAATTCGATTCTAAAATAATAAGGCTAATAATAGGATAATAGTCGTATTTTTTATAATAGCTTGTGTTAGAATAATAATAACTGGGACTAAACGTACGGTATATTGAGAGTAATTGAATCTCTGTTTAGTCACGTGGATATTCCGATACGTAACTAGCTCTGGTCGCGTATGTAGATATATTCCGAAACGCTTTCCTTATTATACGAATTTAAGAAGATTATTATAGAATAGAATTACTTTTTTAATTATTAACTTATCACCGGGATCTATATATATATCCCCCCTAATCCGTTTAATATTAATTAGTGAATTATATCGGATAATTTATAAATTAGTTAGTATGAAAAGATAAGATTTAAGCTCGTGGATTAAGCTGTGCGAGCTTTTTATGCTTTATCTTTAAACTGAGATTGTGTTGCCTTATTAATAAAACTAAGTAAAAAAAGTTTAGGACGACTTTTAATTTTAATTTTTATATAAAAAGAACTCTTTATTGTTATTTTGAAATAGAACCGGATAAAGAATTATTTTTATATAATTAATAAAATTAATAGTATACGTTATTGTATAATAAATTTAATAAGATATCGTACGATTCGATACGATTACTACTTACTAAGACCATATCGGTATTATCTTTAGACCTTTAATTATTAAGAGGGAAAGAGATAGAACTAGCTTAATTAAAGATTAGAGTTAATACTTTAATAGACGAATCTTTAACTGAACTAGACTCTAAACTATAAGCGATATAAACGTATAAAGACGTTAGCGATAGGAGTGCAATCCTTTTAAAAAACTAGATTAATATTATTAATTTAGTATTTTGGGATAACCCCGTCGACCTCCGTATAAACTTATTAAACTTATAGATAACTATTTATTTCGTACGAGCCTTAATAGACATTATTTAACTTAATTTAATAAAAGGATTATTATAAACTTCGCTCCTTAAGGATTTTAAAAGATAAATAAGGGATTACTTTTTTTAAATAAACCGTATTTTTTTAAAAAAACTCGTACGAATCTTTAAAGATAATGATCTTCTTATGCTAATAAATAGGAATTATATTAATCGATTTGTATAATTTATAAATATTTTTGAGGAAAAGTTAAAGGAGGCTTTATGATAATAAAGTATATAGAGATTAATCTCTTGTATATCGATAATCCTTATACTTATTCTTTTGCTGCTATAGATTATAGCTTAAAAAAGAATTAAATAAACGTATAAATTAAAACCTGTTAAATTAAATACGACTAATTAATTAACCCCGAGCGAGTTTCCTAGACGAGTCGTATAATAAACCCTATTAAGAGTAAAATTTTTTTAAAAAGTCGAAACTTTTTTATAAATACTTTATTATATAACCTTAGATTAAAAAAAACCTATATTTATATACGACCTTTTATCGAAACGACCGATTTAAAATAGCTTATATAATCCTATTACGATTACTTTATTTTAAAAAGGATAGAAAAAAGAAAGGAACTATATTAGGAAACCGTACGATATTTTTTATAATAAGGTCTAAGTATTTATTAGTTTTTATTATCGTTTTAGAATTATAAAGGACTAATACTATGTAGTTTTTTTAAATATATTTACCGATCGTGCGGAAGAGTTTTATTTATATTATATTAGACTAGATAAGAAATAGGACTAGATTTATAATATATTAGATAGCTATTTTAATATTAATATTAATTATAATTTTTACTAGACCGATTAGATAATATTTATATTCGTACGAGTGAAAAGGGAAAACTTAGATAAGATATTTATAGAGGTCCTAGAGATGCTTTTAGATAAATTTTAAATTGTATAACGTGCTTTAAGAGAAAGATATTAGGGAGAAGTTATATTTTATATAATAGTAATTAAAATATGTCGCGGTGTTTTAGAATTAGAGTTAGCGATGATTTTTTAAAAGTTAATATATAAAGCGTTCTTTTTAGACTTATGGGTATCTATTTAAATGGCTATAAATAGGACTTTTATATTATACGATATTAATTAAATCGACCGCCGCTATATTTTAAATTTTTGCCGCTTTTAGAAGCTATCGTATAATTATTTAAAACTACTTTTTTTAAGGAAGCTACCTTAGGAATTAAGGAATAATACGAAACCTTTCGTACGATTATTTAGCTTAACGCCTTAATACTAAGGGTTTTTAGATAAGAAGTGCTTTATGTATAAGAAGGTAAGGTGCTAGTTTCGGAACTACTTTATAAAAGAACGTAACTAGACTAAAGAATAATTTTTTTAAGACTATTTACGAATATAATAGAATTCGTACGACGAGTTCGAGGTATACTTATTAGAATATAAAAGCTAATTAAAAGACGCTTCGTACGATAAAGAAAAAGAAAATAGTAACGAATTTATTTTAATATACTTTACGATATTAATATTTTTATATTATACGACGGGATAAGATGTATTTACTATTTTTAAAATTACCGATATTTAATTTTTTTTATTATACAATACGTATTTTACGACGTATTAAAAGGAACTATAAGATATAGGAGTAGCTAAGTTTTTAATAATAGGGAAACCTTAGCTTTAAATATATTTAAAAGAGTACCCCCGTACAAAAATTAATTAGAATTTAGGATCTATAAACGTATAATTCGGTGCGATTAAAAGTATATTATCTATAAGGTCGGTTAAGATTAAAAACCCTATTGGACGAGTTATTTACTACATCTTAGATATTTTAATACCCTTTTTATTTTTATTATAAGATATAAACCGTTTAAGGGCGTATTTTAATAATATAGATAATATTATCGTACGACGAGACGGTACGACAATCCTAATCCTAAGGAAATAAGGATATCTATTTTTTAACTTTAGTCGTACGGAAATAAGAGTGTTTTTTATAAAGGGTTAGCTCCGAAGATTATATCGACGTTTTAGGCACCCTCGTACGGATCGACTATACCGACTCCTAAAGGATGTTAGGTATAATAATATAAACGAATCAATCTTTTAAAAAATTTAAACCTTTTATTATTATTACTAATTATACGACCTAATACCAAAAAGATTTAAATTTTTTTTAAAAAATAATTATTATTTTAATTACGAAATTGTTATAGATGTCGTACGACTAAAGAATAAGAATATCTTATATATTATCGATACTAAAACTAGCTTTTAAAAAGTAATATTTTTAAAATTATTTTCCGTATGAGATACTTAAAATGTACTATATAAATATTAGATTTATACGTATATAAGACTATTAAACTATATCTCGCACGACCTTAAGATAAACTTTACGTTAATAAAGTTTAGGATATAAGCGAAAATTATAAGTATATTATATAAAGAGATGCTAATCGAAGTATATTAAGTAATAGGAAAAGTAAAGAGGGTATATATACCTTTACGACGAGTATACGAAATCTTATTTAAAAAACTTAGTTATAATACGGATAAGAAAATAATTTTTTAAATAGTAATTAAGGCTTTAAACGACACTATTGGACTTAATAGAATTATATTAACCTTATTAGTCTTTAGAATATACTTAAGGATTAACTTCGATTTATTACTCTTATTAAATATTATATAACGGGTAGAAGTAATTTAAAAAGCTATAAAAATATTTAGAATAATTAAAATAGATATTAAGATTAATCGTACGATTAATATTCGGAATAGACTTAATATTTAAAAAGTCCTTTTGCTACTTTTTTAAAACGACGTTTTTATTTAAAAAAAAAACTAAAAGTAGATAAGACTTTATAAGGTTATGAGTATTGACTATATAATAATTACGGTGGATATAGTTAATAACCCTACTTAGTTTCGTGCAATATATATTAAGCTATACTATTAAGAAAAGGCTATATATAAAGACTAAGACCTAAACTAAAGAAAAGTTTAATTATTATAGCTATTAACTTAACTAAGGTTAAGAGGGAGGCCGAAGAAGAAAATAATATAATAAGGCCCCGTACGATAATCGGCACGACTCTACTTAATTTAAAAAAAAAAGATAATTACGATTTAATTATTAAGCTACGATAAGATAATATTATTACGACTCTTAAAGGACCGTACGAAAAATTTAATACTATTAAGATCGACGCTTTTATTATTTAAAAGGTTTTTGCTTTTATACGATACGATTAAAAATAATATAGATTTCTTTATATTTATAAGATTAAAATAATATAAGAAATTAAAAATAAATTTATAAAACTAATTAAAAAATTAAGATTAGTTATTTAAAGGTATAGGGACGAAAAAAAGGAAAGTATCCTTATATAAATACCTATCGTTTAAAAAATAAGCTAAAGATTAGTTTTAGCTCTTAGTCTTACTTTTATACGAGATTTTAAAGCGTAAAGCGAACTACGAAATATTATTTAAGCCTATACGTAATCATACGATAAGTTTAGTAAGACTATCGTCGCTTAACTCCCTAAAGAACTCTAAGATAAATACCCTAAGGGAACGCTATTATATATCTTTAAACCTTTATACGGATTAGTAAAGTTAAGGTTATATTAATATAAAACTTATTATACTTATTATATCGATAATCTCGATATAATATAATTATTATACGACCTATACTTATTTTATACGACAAAGAATTTAAAAGATTTTAGGCTTATAGTAATATAAATTAATAATACTTTTAGTTTTATTATTATACGATTTTTAGAGAAGGAGGAGGAATAGTTTAAATTTTATAACTTTTATACGAAGCTTAAAATAATTCTAGTTTAGGACTAACCGATCGAATTTAATAAAGGCCGTATTTTAATCTTAAATAAGGATATTTTATTTAATTAGAAAGGATAAATTAAATAGCTTTATACGATCGATAAAATAGTACCCGATATTTTTTAATAATACGTTATATAGCGAGTAAAAAGGATATATATATTTTTTATATATTAGCTCGAAGCTGTATATGACTTCTTAGTAGCGGCCTAGTCTAAAAAACTAACGTTAGAAAATATAAACAATTTAAATGTACGATTATAATAGTAAATTAATAATTTAAACCGAGGGTTAAAATATATGCCATTGGATATGTTTTGTATAAGTATTTATGTCTTTATCGATAAATTATTTATTAATAACTCTAACTTCTTTTTTTAATTTGGATTTTTAATTATTTTTAGTAAGGAAACTTTTTGTATAACGATAGAGTTTAAAATTAAAAGGAATATTATTTATTAGAGTTTTATAAAGTATAAACGTGTTATACGAAGCGTTTTAATAAGTAAGCTTTATGGAATGGTAATTAGGTTCGATAGTACTATTGCTATTCGTACGATATTAAATAATATCCTAAATACTTTTATGTGTCCTAGGATTCCTTTTGTTATCTATTTTGACTCTCGGTCGCTGTACGAATGCTTAGTTAAATTAGGTATTATAAACGAGAAAAGATTTATAATTAATATAATATTATTGAGGGAATCGTATAAAAAAAAAGAAATCTTAGAGGTAAGATAGATTAATAGGAAAGATAATCCGTCAGACGCTTTTATAAAGAAGTCTCTAAATACAGTACTTAAACGACTTATTTTAATTAACTATTTAAAGATTAGAATTAAGGTATATGTAGATAAGTTAGAAAGAGAAGAAGAATATACTACTAGTCGTACGATATAACTAGTATGTATAGAGATTGTTTTTATTTTAATTAAAAATTGTTTTATTATTTATATTGTATGCCTAAGTATGTATTTATTTTATCGATCCTTTCTTATTATTTCCTTATCGCACAAACTAAACTAAAAACCTTAGATCCCTTACTTTAATATAATAAGATACTTTTTAGCAATTTTAATACCTTTAATCGTAAAACGATTTTTAATCGCACCACGAGGACGATTACTACTAAACCGACCTTTACTAAACCGACTTCTACTAAACCGACCTTTACTAAAACGACCTTTACTAAGACCGCTATTTCTATTATTATTATTATTCTCGTACGAACTACGATTAACATACTCGCAACGAGTATTATGAGATTACTAAACGTATTCAGTATAAGCTCCGTTTTAGTAGTTATAAACTCATACGTACTTACGGAACTAAGTATTAGATTATTAATATTTCTAAATATAACTTCGTACGATAGAGCTACGGGATTAAACTAAAATAGCTCGGAAGTAAACCTTACGACGGATAATACGAGTAAATAGGAAATAGAGATCCTCGTTAATAGGGAAACGTATTTAAATATCGCGCGAGGGTATCTAGGTAACCTAGCGCTTTTGATTTTGGAAAGATATTAATATAAATTAAAAAATAATAAGGAAAAGACTATACGAATATTAATATAAAGAGAGATTATAAGGTTACGATTCGGACTAGATTTAATAAGTAGAGTAACGTAACGAATACCTTAGGGATCCGTATAAACTTTAATAGCTCCTATCGGGGTAATAAACTGAGTATTCTAGTTACCGAGAACGAGCTGGTTAGTAAGAATAAAAGATATATTAACTCGTACGAAGTTAATATGGAAAGTTATTATTAATATATAATAGAAAAAGCTTTGTTATTTAGGTTGTTTATGGAATTAATATAGAGGTAAGAAAATAGAGGGCTAAAAGGGGGGCAGAAGCTGCTTTTATATACCCTCTTATATAAATACTTAAGTGAGTATTTATAGAGGTAGTGAATTAGTATAGAAGGTCTATACGGGTGATTTACTATAGCTACTTCGGATTAAGTGAATTAGTACGATAATCGTATATGTGATTTACTAATGAGTTTAATCTTAATATCGACTTATCCGTTAGTTAATAAATAACTGTTTTGTTTTTATTTAATTATATAACGGATTGTTATTATATTTATTTAGGTTAAGGGCGTAGGAGTTTTATTTATTGTTTTAGAAAATAAGTAACTATCGTCGTATAATAACTTATTTATTTAGTTATTAATTAACTCGATAAGACGATAATTAGTTTAACTTAGTTATTAATTTAGGGAATGGCGTACGTTTACTAATAAAAAAAAAAAGTTTTTAATATTAGAATAATAATAACTAGGATTAAACGTACGGTATATTAAGAGTGACTGAACCTCTGTTTAGTCACGTAGATATTCCGATACGTAACTAGCTCTGGTTGCGTATATGGATATATTCCGAAACGCCTTCCTTATTGTACGAATTTAGGAAGATTATTATAGAATAGAATCACTTCTTTGATTACTAACTTGTCACCGGGATCTGTGTATATATCCCCCTTAGTCCGTCCAACAGCTCGGTTAATAAGTCGTTAATTAAGTCATTATATAATTAAAGATCGCTAACTTTATAAAATTAGCCGATATTAAAATAACTACCGATTAAAAAAGGAGATAATAATATATTTATACGTTAGCGTTTTAGAGGATATATTATATTATTAAGGCTATATTCCGTAACTCGGCGGCATAGATTATGCCGGGGTTTAGCTATTAAAAGCAATATATATTAATATTAAGTATAAAGACTACGATAGTAAAGGAAATTTAGAATAAGGAAAATATATAGGAGTAGACCGGCAGAATCTGGATGTATTAATAATAAAATTTTGAGCTAATTAGGATAGTAGATGTGCATGCCGCTGTAAGGTGCATGCCTCTATATTAATTTTATATGCCTCTATATTAATTCCTTTTATTTATTAAATATTACGTAAGACTTGTTTAAACCCTTTTCCTTAAGTCGTTTAATAACTAAATCTATTTAATAAAGTTAACCGGTTTTTTAATTTATTCGTAGATTATACTTTTATAACTACGAGATTCTTAAAATAACGTCAATATCTTCAATCTCTATAATATCGTATTTTAATTATTTTAATTAATTATTAATATATATCATAAGGTATATAGTCTCCTAGTTAATATATCCATCGTTATAATTAACTTATTCTTTTTTTACCGTTCGTAAGGTATATAAGTTCGTTTTTTATATTTATAATAATTTATATTTATTTACCGTTCTTAATAAAATAAAGATTCCTTAAGCGCTATTATTAATAATAACGTTTATATCGTATTCGTTTATTTAAAATTTAAGTCGTAAATATTCCTTATCAGGGAGTATTATAAAATATAAAAACTTATTTATTTTAACCGCTTTTTATTATTTTTTAATAATTAATATACTTAGTTTTTTAATATCTTAAGGGCTAGTACTCGTTCTTTTTTTATAAGCCGTTTATAATTAATTATTAAATCAGGACGCCTCTATCTTTTAATAAATAAATATAATATATTAATAATATCGTAAATATCATTCATTTTTTTGTTAATAAGTTCTCTCCCCTTAAGAAATAATTTATAATTTCTAAATATTTTAATATTAAATTATATATTTAGAATATATTGGTTATATAGGTAATCTTTTAAATCCTTAGTAAGCTAATTTAGTTCTTTTTAAAAGCTTATAAATTCTTATTATTCTAACTATTTATTTAAATCGGCTTCCTCTTTAATAATAAAATCGTTAATATTAAATAATATTTTATAATCGATTTTTAATTAAATATATCGTCGAGCGACGTCGCAAGGTTTATTTAAGTTATAAAACGATTATTAACTTATTAACTATTCGTAATTTAATATATTAATATTATCTAAAAAGGGGTCGTAATCTAGTCCCTTAATACTAAATTCCATAAATATATCGTTAATAATTTCTTTACTTAAATTATCTAATTTAATATTTTTTTTAAATATAAAAAAGTTTTATTTTAAATAAAGTATATTATTTTTTATTATTATTTTAAATTATTTATATAATCGCTATTATAAAATAATAAAGACTATTGCTATAATTAAATATTAAAAAATATAAACGTTTATTGTATAATAAGCCTCGTTTAGTTCCTTAATATATTAATAATAACGTTTTTTTAATATCTAAAGTCCGTATATTAAATATATAATATCTATTTTTTTATTAATTTCGTATTTTAATTAAAAAAAGTCTTTTTTTATTTTAGTTTTTAATCGCTTTTAAAATCGTTATTAAAATAGGGCGAGTATTATTTTTATATTTAATTACTTTTTCTTTAATAATCGGCCGGCTTTATAATAACTAATTAAAATACGAATATAATCTTCGTTATAATCCTCTATTATTAAAAAGCGTTATTCATAATATTAAATTATTTTATTAAATATTTATTATATTATATAAATAGATTTATTTAAAATTTATATTTTATAAGCTAAGATCTCGTTTTTTAACTAAAATAGGTCGTTTTTATTTTTAATTACTATCTTTTTTTTAATTTACCTCTTATTATCGTAAAAGTTTACGCTCGTTTAAGAAAATTAATAAGTTATATTTTAATTATTTTATATATTATTAATAATATTTAAATATACTCTTTATTATAGTTTTCAATAATTTTAAAACATTAAACTACTTTTTATTTATTTATTATAATAAGGGTTCTATTAAAGGGTTTCTTAAGGTATTATCTTTATTATTTTTTACTATCTTAGTAAATAAGGTAGTTATCGTCGTAATATATAGTCTAAAAGAGTAATTTATAAAATATTTTTTTAAAAGTGATATTAATTTATTTCTTAAGGATAGGTCGTTATTAAATTTGTTTAGGCTATTTATAATTTTTAATTATATATTTTAGCTTATTATAATTATAATATTTAAATTCTTTTTTTTAATAGGATTAGTCCCGTTTCGTTATATTAAAGTTTATAAGTCTATTATATTATTTATAAATAGTAGTTTATTAAGGGTTATTATTCCCGTTATAATAATATCTTTAGTTAAAGTTATATTAAAATTACTATTAATATTTATATTTTAAGTTAGGTTCTTATCGTTATTTTTTTTTTTTTTTATAAAAACGGTTATTAATTTTAATTATAAGTTCTATATATTAAAAGAAATCGTTTAGTTTATTAATCTTAATAAGTTCGTTCTTAACCTTATCTTTTAATCTTTAATAAAATATAAAAATCTTAATATCGTTAATAAAATTAAATTAAGTATTAAAATATCTAAACTTAACTAAATAGTCCTTTATTAATTTAATTTATCAAAGTTATAATATATCGCGCTCGATTCATCGTTTTTTATTTAAATTTCAAAAAAGCGATTTAAAAACTTTTTTAAACTTATTAAAGTTATAATAAATATTTTATATTTCGATAAAATATTTATTAAAAGTCTTTTTCTTAAAATACTCTTTTTAAAAAAATTTAAATTATTTAAAAACTCGTTTTTTAAAAAAGCTAGCGGCGTATACGACCTTCTCGATTTTATTATTAAAATCTTTTTAATAAAAGTTTTAAAAATTTTTAATTTAAATTAAGAATCTTTTTAAAATTCTAAAGGTCTTATTAAAAATAATAAATATATTAAATTTAAATTTTTATTATCTTTTATTAAAAAAAATAATAATAATATTAATAATATTTTAAAATATATTTACTTAATCGGCGAGGTTTAAAGCTTTTTAACGTTTACTTTTAAGTTTTTTAAATATAATATTAAATATTTTTTATATTTTAATAATATCGCGGTCGTTTTTAATTTAAGCTTCCGTTAATTAAACGGTATTAATATTAAAAAGTTTATTTAATTTTTTATTACATTTAATATTTTTTTAATAGCCTTACGTATCTAAGCGTATATTATTTAATTAAGGATTACGTTTTCGTTAAAATCGAATTTAATATTAAGCATTTTTAAATCTTTTTTAACTTAAAAGAGTTTAGTATTTAAAACCTAAGGCTATTTATTTTTATTAAAAAAAAATTAAATAAATATCGTTCGTACTATTTAATAAGTTTTTATAAAATCGATTTACTAAATAAAAATAATTAAAATATTATAATTAATTAATCGTAATAAAATTTATATTAATAAAAATTAAGGCTATAATATTCGTAAATAATAATCGTTTTAAAAATAACTTTAATAAAGCTTATTATTTATAAATCGTAAAATAAATAAAACTTTAATAATTAATTATAATCTTATTAAATAAGTTTTTAATAAAAATAACTAAAAGCGATTATTAAATTTAATATAAAAATTAATTACTAAAAAAGTTATAAAAATCTATTTTTAAGCCTAGCTTAGGCTATTTTATATATAAATCTTAATTATAAATATATCTTTTATAATATCTTATTTACTATTATTTAACTATTTATTAAACGGTCGTCCGTTTTATATTTTTATAATCGCCCGTTTTATTTATTTATAAACGTTCGTTTTTTATTTTATTATATAATCGTAATTATATAACTTATTTATAATTTTTTTGTCCTAAAGGAGGCCGTCTAAGTTCTTATTATTATATATATAATATAGTAACCGCCGTAGTATTACGACTTAACACGCATTGCCAGACCAAGGCCCTGCCCTACAGGACCTACAACGGCTACTATACTATATATATAACAATAAAAACTCAAACGGCCTCCCTCAGGACAAAAAAACTATAAATAAATTATATAACTACGATTATATAATAAAATAAAAAACGGACGCCCGCAAATAAATAAAACGAATAATTATAAAAATATAAAACGGACGACCGTTTAATAAATAATCGGATAATAATAAATAAGATATTATAAAAAATATATTTACGATTAGGATTTATATATAAGATAGCCTAAGCTGGGCTTAAGGACAGACTTCTATAGCTTTTTTAGTAATTAATTCTTATACTAAATCTAACGATCGCTTTTAACTACTTTTATTAAGAACTTATTTAATAAAATTACGATTAATTACCGAAGCCTTACTTATTTTACGATTTATAAATAATAACTTTACTAAAGCTATTCTTACGACGACTATTGTTTATAAGTATCGCAGCCCCGACTTCTGTTAATATAAACCTTACTACGACTAGCTGGCCGTAATACGTAGGTCCTATAGGGCAGGGCCCTGGTCTGGTAATGCGTGTTAGGTTATAACAATTGTAAGGATTATAAAAATATTAAATATAAGTTTATTTAAAATTAAATAAGTTAGTTAATAGTTAATTTATTATTAGATTAAATTAAAGACCGGCTAAAGGATAATTTATAAGTAATATTAATTAAGCTTAGGCGTATAATTAATTACTATTTTTATTATTTAAAATATTAATTATTATTAATATTATAAGTCTTTTATAATATTCTTTAAAATCGTAAAAGTAATAAAAATAATTTATAATTATCGTAATAAAAAAGGGAAAAAAGGATTTATTATCTCGTTTATATATTATTTTTATTAATAATTATAAAGCTTTTTTTTTATATCGAATAGCTAATAGTTTTATTTAAGTATAATTTATCTTTTTTTTAACTATTTTAATTTTTATTTAAAATAAAAAATAATTATTATAATATAAAATAAAAAATCGCTTAATTTAATATAATATTTATTAAAAACTTATTAAATATTAATAATTAATAATTAAAAATATTTTTATAAATTAAAATTATTATTAAGAAATAGCTCCGCCCGTTCTTTAAATATATATTTAAATTAAATAAAACAAAGGATATTATTTAATATTAAAAATTAAAAAAAAAGTTAAGATATAAATTAATAACGAATTAACCGTTAATAAAATAATATTATTTATATTAATTTTAATTACAATATTATAATTTAAAAAGCCGTAAAATATATTTTTTTTTTAAAAAGTTTATTATATAACTTTTTTTATTTTTTAAAATAGTTAATAAAATACTCAAGACTTATTATTATTTTTTATAAACGGTTATAGCCGTCTTTTTTATTTTAGCTTTAATATTTTATTATTTAAAAGTAAAATAACTTAAATATTGTTTTTAGTTTAGCTAATAATTATTAATTATTATTATTAAGAACGTTATTAATAAAGATCCGTTATTTTAAATTTTTATAAATTTAATTAATTATTAAAAAGGTATAAATCTATTTTTTTTTATAAAAAGCGCTATATTATAGAATATATTATTATTAAATATTAATATAAGCTTTTATAACGACTTTTTAAAAAAAATAAATATATTATTTTTGTTAATCTTATTATTAATTTTAAAAAAGGCTTTATATTATTGAAGCGATAAGTAAATAAATTTAATAACATTTTAAAACTTATTAATAAGGCCTTTAGTATATTAAAAGTTAAGATCTTTTTAAAATTATTTAGCGTTAATTAGTATATTTAATTTTTATTTAAATGTTTTTTTATTATTACTAAATAAAAAAGCCTTATTAATAAGGTTAAAAATATAATTATAGTATTTAATTTTTTAGTTAAAAACGTCTTCTTAAGTATAGGTATAAAATAATATAAAATATAAATAACCTAAGTAAATATTATTATTTAAAATATTATTATAAATAATTACTCCGATTTAATTATTTAATTTTTAATCGTTTATTATAAATTTTATAATTTAAATAATATTAACTTTATTATAAGTATTATATTAACGTTATAAAATAATAAAATATTATATTTATTATTTAATATAATTTAAAAAATAAATAAAAACGGCGATAATAATATTCCGTATTAACGAGGTTTATGAATTAAATAATAAATAGACTTTTATTATTAACTTCCAAATCTTTATTTTAATTATATTTTTCTTTTTAATAAAGATCCTATTTAGCTCTTTTTTTATATTTTTATATAATAATAAAAATTCGTTAATAATATTATAATTTAATTAATAAAAAAAAATTTAGAAATAAAGATTTTAAAAAGTTATAAATAGGCTATTATTATTAATAATATATTTAATTATTAATTCCTTAATTCTCGTTACTTAGCCTTTTATAATAATATTAAAAATAAATTTCTATCTCTTTAGTATAAAGTCGTATTTTAAAGATTTTAATAAATATAATAACTTATTAAAATTTAAATTTATTATTTAATATTTTAATTTTAAATAAGCCGTTATTAAGTTTATAATTATTATTTTAAAATAAATAATAATACTTATTTTATTATAACGACGATAAAATTAAAAGATTTTATTTTAATTATTTTTATTATAAATTTTTTAAATAAAGACCTTTTTTAAACGGATTTACGATTTTTTTAGTTTTACGCTTTTTTATAATATTAAATTATTATTTATAAAAGTTTTTTTTTTTAAATTATTTTTAAAAAGGCGAGGAGGTTATTACGAATATTAAGGTCGGTTAATAATATAAAATTAACGTTTATTAAGGTTTATAATTATAAAGTAATCCAAAGCGGTTATAGTATATTAAAAATCGTGCGATTTATTATTAATTAATTAATTATAATATAACGAATCGATTAATATATAATTTAATTAATTTTAATAATAATTATAATAATTATAAAAAGTTAAAAATAGTAATATATAATTTCGTTAGTTTTATCGATATTAAAAAAAAAGGGTATTAATTAATTAAAAAGGTTTTTTTAAATTTTAAATATTAAAGGGTATTAAATCTAACGCTATATACTATTTAAGCTTTTTTTTTAATAATAATTATTAATAATATTTTATATAATTAAATAATATAATACCTTATTTATAATTATAAATAAGGAGTCGTAGGTTCGAATTTTATTATAAAAGTTTATATTATTTATAATAAACTTAGCGGTTTATTTAAATAATATATATTTTTAATTAATTTAGCTTTAGATTTTCTTTTTTTTAAACGATTTTTATTTAATTAAATAGGTTAAATATAAGGCCTTACGATATTTAATTATTTGACTTATTGAAATCCTTATATTTGATTATTTGTTTGATTTATTTGTTTGATTGATTTGAATGGGTAGGTGCGCTGAGTTCTTTGTCTTGCTGTATAAGTCCCAATCGGTCATGTAGATACTTGGTCTCTTGGAGATCGTATCATAGTGGATGTTGAAGCAGAGCTGGCTAACACAGCCACGCAAAGACAGTGTCAACAACGGACCAGGTTCTTCTTTCCCAACAGGACGCAGAGCGCTTGGGAAAGTAGAAACGTGGTTGTCGACGTGCCTCAGTACGGAGAAATCCGCTAACTGCGAGGACTTTTTGGGCCTCGACGTAGTCCATTTACTCTTTAGAACTCCCTTTCTTGTCGATTGTGACTCCACTGTGCTGCCTCTGCCCTGCTTCAAGAGCGTCGTAAATCAAGGTAGAGAAGTGACAGCCTCGTTAAGCCGAGAGCTGCATTCGTTTGACAGCTTCATCGCAGATCTAGAGAAAATGCGAAGAAATTGAACCTGGTTCGAATAAGGGTTTCGGTATCTTCAAGCATTCGGCGCATTGGAAGTTCTTTGATGATTCCCCGCGAGGGTATTTCTCGACTTGAGCCATGGATGATTAGCTGGGGAAAAGTTTCGTAGGTTTATTCAGAAAGTCCTATCCACAACTATTTGTCAGGTAACGGGGACGCCAGAAAGTTCAGGCCATCGTCATGCAATTAAAGCCCGTTGCTATTTTGTCATTAATGATCCAGAGTTACCTACGAGGAACAACGAAAACTGTAGCTGCAGCTGGATCGGGTGAGAATGTTTTCTTGTCTAAATAAAGGGCGGAGAATCACATGGTTCGCCATTGCCTATTGTAGGCTAAAGAAACATGCAGTAGTCTCTCTGCATGACTAGTTTTCTTTGGGAAACGAACTAAGTTTCCACTGGTTAACGATGTCTAGGATGGTTGCACAGCATGTCCAGCTGCTCCCGCAGGTCACTATTGTCATTGATGATACCCTACCCAACAGGGCAATTGACTGGTGTTACTCTGCCAAGCAACATACGAATCCACGAATCAGTCAACCACGCTCTGATAATCCGCTTGTCCTACGATAATCGACGGTCACAACGAAGACCACGACCCTATGGCTCTAGCCTCCGACGTTTAGGTGCAGCCCATGTGAACAGAATATTAAGTACGGCTACTGCTATCAGCTCACCTATGGTTTTCAGCCCGGTATCCATAATCCTCCACTTGGACCGTTGTGCCTTAGGGATGTCATTCCACGCAGTATATGTATAGTCTTTATGCCGATAAGCACATTGTTCAAGTTGAACACTCTATTTCTAAGGTTTCGAAAACAGCAAGTCTAGCGGCTACATCGCTTCCAACAGCTTCTTTATTGCCCGGTGTCTGTTTGGCTCTTCTTTGTCTGCCCTCTTTGTACACGGGTCTTTATCTGAGTTCCTTGCCATAATGAGTTTGCAGTAATCCTTCCCAATACTACTTGCGTCATTCTATAGTTGGTCCTCGGAATCAACGCAAAACCGAAATGGAATAGTATGTGGCTATCTTACTATCTCTGCAAATTTACATGTAGGTACCTAATCATGGATGAAGTTATTCCCGTCTTTCAAAAGACAGTCCGCATGAACATTGGTGGCGGGTATTCCATTGATGTCTCAGTGACGCCCAGCAGCCCTAATCTACCATTAGACTAGGCAGACCAGGATTCGGATCAATCCAAAGGCATCAGCATCGTGGCGCTAGGTGTCGGGCAAATGTGGGGTGGAAGAGCTTGCTGGCATACTGAAAAGTCCTGTTTGAAATAACTGATTTATTTGATCAATCAAAATCGCTGGAAAGTAAACTTGCTAAGCCTACGCATCAAGAACGCCATTGATTCTATTTAGGAAAGAAAGAAGAAAAAGAAGAAACAAAACATCGCCGCTTAAGCGTTGACGCAAGAGAACTTGGAAAGTTTGAAGAATCCGCATTCGCCCGTCGTAGTCTTCCAGGCCTGACAGTTGCCGCAAACACGGTCCACCGTAACTCTACAGAAATGATGATAGCCGCGGCCGTCGACGCCGCGCCAATTCGAGGTCGTCAGGCCTCGGTCGGCGCCGGGGATGCGGGCCGAGACGGTGGAGCCAAGCTCGATGGGGCGGGCGAGGCCGTCAAACGTGCTATATCCCGGGTACCAACCGTCAGTTCAGTGCCTCATACCAGACCAAACTGTCAAGAACGATATTTTTTTTTTTTTGGAAAGGGAGATGTCTTACGCTGTGCACTGGCAATCCTGGGGGGCGGGGCAGTTGCCGCGCGCTACGAGCTCGGCATTCTGAGGAGCAGGCTGGGCGCTGGGGGCAGCGTAGGCAGTCGAGAAAAGGGCAATTGATACAAAAACGAGTGAGAACTTCATTTTGATGGAAGTAGTCTTGAAAGAGTGAATTGAAGTAAAAGGCCTAGGTGATGTACTGAAGGAGTAAAGGAATGAAGTTGATCGAGCTTGGACTGCAGCTCATTTGCCGTGAGACCTCAACGGTCATCTATATCTTTCATTTCAGATGTCATCCCAGCGGCTCGTCTTGGCTCATTAAGGTTTCCCCAAAATCGTCTAGGAAGACTGCGATGAGACGAAACTAGTTCGATAGAGTTCGGATTGACCCGAAGCTCTAGTACGCCTCGTCTCATGTTGGATCCAGCAATTTCCTCGTGGGTGGCGCCGCTGTGAGAGCAATCCGTTCTTTTTCATGAGGCAGGAAAGGAAATTTGATTGATTGCTTCAGACTATCGTATCGGAGGGCCCGGGGACGTGCGATTGCGCAGCCAACATTAGGTCTAGCCTGTCTTGCGAGTCAGGAAATGACCGAGTTGCTGGCAACTCGGCTCCAGAAACTCGGCTAATTTGGGCCAAGTACGAGATTATATGTCGAGAATGCGAGATGCGAAAGTCAAAGAGTGCGAGTTGTAGCCAAGAGGTAATTGCGAGACGCTGGTGGCATATCTATCTGGGTGCGTCCAACCTTTTGAAAAAGTATGGTCATCGTCCTTTTGCAGCACTGAAGGCACGAATAATTACGCTGAACTTCTTGGCTGGAATTCGTTTCGTTTTCTACACGTATCATATCAGACACCCGGTTTTCCTTTAATCGTAGAAGCATGAAGTATTTCAGTATATAGCAACTCTATAGAGTGCGAGTGCTCCACTCTGATTTGACATTCCCAGTATTTCTGAATTAGGCACTTGGTCATGTCAAAGTCGGTCGGTTAAGAGTCCTCCTGGTAGTTGTCCTCGCAGTTCGAGCTGATCGTGGTGGTTTGGTAGGATGTGCTAGTGCATGTCTCTGAGAAGTCGCCAGTCGCGACTTGGACAACAGCAATGGCCAGCAGGGGGAGAGTAGCAAGCACAAGCGTGATGAATGATGTGATGACAGAATAACGATGAAAGAGGGTAAGTAGCAATTTTGTGTTTGTAATGGAGGTAAGAGGCGAGCTACTAGGAGTTGTGATGTGCTCTATATGCCATACTAGTTGAGCCGACCCTTATGCCAGGTTTGGCCTAGTGTGATGGAGGCACGGTGTCCTCGAAGAGAACGCTGCAAACCCTGAGGAGCTGCTGAGTCACGATTACTTCTGAAGCTTGAAACATGAGGTGGAAAAGCTAAATCACTTGAAGCTCGCATTAGTCTTGCCGCGCAACGCGTGGACAGCAGAGTCGGCATCAGTTCGCAGGCTGTCTCTCAACTTCAGAGGCTGATTTCGTCCCCGACGAATACAGGGTGCGGCTTGATATGAAGTCCAGCAGGCGCTGATAATGCAGGTATCAATTGTCTCTAAATTTCCTAAAACTCCGACGGGACCACCCTCTCTTCACCCCAAGAGCTCGTGCAGACCTTCTTCCCTCAGCGTCTCTCTCACTGCCTCTAGAACCCTCGCGTGAACCGACGGCGGTGCCGCAATGAAACCGTAGTTGGCCTTCATTTTCCGTCCCGCGACGAGATTGACAGGGTTGCCGTCCACGTCCGTAACCTTCCCGCCCACCTCCTCGAAAAGCAGCATGGCGCCCGCGTGGTCCCAAATCTTGGCAAGTCGGTCGCGCCGCCTGTAGGCCCAAAACGTGCAATTCGCCTGGCCGAGACCGAGGACCGTCCACCGCAGCACCCAGCCGAGCAGGTCGTTGCCCGGGTACGCGACGCCGAGGCGGTTGGCGACTTTTTGGTGGATCCCCGGCGCCCCCGATTCGGAGCCCTCGATGCAGGTCACCGAGACCAAGGATTGCGTGTCCACATCGGCATGGCGGGGGATCTTTGCGGGCGCGAGATCGATTGGGCCTGGAAGCGGCCGGATAAATGTTCCGTGCCCTCTGACGGCGAACATGATGCTGCCGGTGCCGGTGGGGTCGATGGAGTCGTTGTTGATGGGCGCTTTTGCGTCGGCCGAGAGCAGCGGCAGACCGACGATGCCGACGCTCTGCTTCCCGTCCTCCATCAAGCATACGTTGATGGCGTAGAGCTCGCCTCGCACAAACGTCTTTGTCCCGTCAATGGGGTCGAACACCCAGAAGCGACCGGTTGGTGAAGGATCGCTCAGGCCGCACCAGTCAATCATGTCGCACATCTCTTCTGGGGACGCCGGCAGCTTGCATAGTGAATCGGCCTCCTTGTCGTTCTCGACCTGCTGCAGCAGTGCCCATACGGACGCGAGGAGTTCGGGGTTTTCGCGGAGGTCGGCGGCGGACTCTTCGCCCACAAACTTATCGTCGGGGAAGGCGGCGTGTAGTGTGCTCGTCAAGAGGGCCTGGATGGCGAAGTCGGCGACGGTGACTGGGCTGAGGTCCTCCTTTGTCACGACGCCCTTGTCATCTTTGACGAGGACGCGGCGGCTGAGCTTGGCGCCATGCTGGATTGCTGCGATGGCAGTTGCCAACTCCCGAGCGTACGGTCCGTCCATGGTCGTCGTTGAAGGATGGGATTTGCCGTGGAGTGAGATGAGATGAGGTGGGTGGTGGTGAGGAGTCTCGATGATAGGTGGGGTGGATTTGACAGCGCTGATCGTGCAGAGTGGGTTCAGTGAGTACCTAGGCAGTTGATGAGTCAGACGATTGATGTGGATGCTGATGAGAATGCAGAATGCGGTTGCGGTTGTTCATGCAGGTTTGACGTTCGCAACCTAAAAGAATGTGGTGGTAGCCGTTGATGTCCTGGCATGAGAATGTTTGAATGCAGTTTCTGGAATGGCACCGATGATGTCAGACCACAAGGTTAGGCGCTCTTTTTCCAAGTGCCTTCCCGACGCAAATTTTGCCGGGAGAACTCCGGTGACGTGGTAAGCTGTGGCCCCGGCATCGGTGTCGGCAGCCCCGGCTCGAAAAGCGGGCCCCGTCTCCGCCTTCAAAAGCTTCAGATCCGACTTTGAGGGGCAACAACATTCAATATGGTAGGAGCTTATACATGATGCATGAAGGGTATCACAAGTTCGTCGCTGCTGACCTATCTTCGTTACCAAGTTGAAGTTGAAGAGAGTCTACTGAGTGCCACTCCTTGCCCAGAATCTCATTTTGGCAGGCCCGAAGTGCAGGTTTGCATGATGTATTTCACTGATGGAACATCTGGTAAGCAATACTGCCACTCAAGTCAAGGCAAGAGAATGTCACTTACTTTCTTTCCACGTGCGTCGTTTGTGGAACAACACGCCACGCAAATACCACAGCCGGGCACACCACACAGCTACCAATGCATCTCGCATCGCCCGGTCCAAGGACACGAGAATGTTGAGGCTGTACATGCCCGCCTGGGCTTCCTCCACTGCCAATCTCGATCCGTTACGGTCGAGCCAGTCAAAGACTTCATTGTTGCGCCGAACGTCAAATAACAGCTCTCGCGCCTCGTACTCAATCCTGTTGTTCGCCTTACGACCTACAAGCCACGCTTTACACTCGCTCTTTCCGATTTTCAGAAATTTGAGCCCGATGCTACCCAGACCGCTCCGAGATGTTGGTTTAATGTAGTACGGGAAAGCTTCTTGAATGATGGCGGGCGGGCGCTCCAAGTTAAAGATGTGCCTCGGATTCGAAACGATTTCAGGAGCAAGGCCGGAATCGTAGGCGCGTTTCTTGATACTGTAGTCGATACGGCTGAACTCCACCAGTGTATCAGTCTCCCGCAGAAAATCTATCTGATGGTTGATCTCAAAGATGCCAGGCGCGTCGATGTTCCGGGAGTTGGCGGAATGGATGTACCGGCCTGCCAAGCGAAGTGTGTCTGGTGGAATGCCCTCTTGGACGGCAGCAGCGTCAGCCGCGTAGTCCGGCGGCAGATCCGGATTGGCGTGGGATTCAGCCATGTGATTCTCCGATCCCTTCTTCTTGGTCTCTACGGAATAAAAATATTGTAGTGAGACTTTGGTTATCGAGCTGCTATGAAGAAAGATTATGCAGCCGAAATAACACCTTGGTCATGTTACTTGTTGGGTAAATTGCAGTGAAATGAAAGCGCAGAGGTCGAGCGTGGTGGCATGGTTTTGAAGGTTAATGAGGTCATGCGCAACATCAAATGAGCCGTGAGAGGCCCAAACAGCAAGCGTTGACCGGGCGTGCTTACTGTACGTGCAAAGAGCTAATCAATTGGCTCGTTGCTACCGCTGCCTAAGCAGGTGGGCGACAAAGAAACATGGGAACGCTACGTCGTGCGGAACTACGGCAAACGCATCACAATTTGATTGGGTCTTGTGCTCTGTCAGCAACTCGCCCAATGCGTGTGCGGCATATTTGAAATACCGCAACAACGAAGTCAGCTGCGCTCACGTAGTTGCCCGAGTTGTATGGAAACTCAGTTTTGCAAAGATGTATGGAGTTCAAGACAAGTTGCGCCATTTCCAATCACCCATGAATCACTTGAGGTTCCGAGTGATGATCCGCCAACTTTTGTGTTCTGACTTCTTCCATCAGAGCATGCGTTTCAGCCTAGAATTGTATTCATTGTCCATTTCGCGAAGTTGATTTAAAAGTTGTTTTTACTTGCACTTGAGGTTATATCAGCTCGGTGTAGCAGATGGCTAGTGTTGTTATCAGCAATACCTTCAGCAAAGTTTGGTCTAGTGCAACGGACTAGTGCAACGAATGCAATGAACGTTCTTTGAGAGTGACACTCAGCCTCATGTTGATCTCATGGCAAGGTAGCAATTGAATCTGTGCGATTGCGGAGAGTTTACAGCCCCAAGCACTTGCTCCCATATGCGTTTTTGTCAACTCAATAAGACGGACTCGCAACAGGGTTGTGGATTCTGGTCCAGCAACTGTTTAATGTAAGGCCAGACAAGGGTGCTAGACCTCTAATCCCTTGCGGCAAAGTGTAAAGGGAATGGCGGCGGTAGAAGATGCTTTTCCTAGATAGCAACGTCTCTGCAACTGTACACTGGCCGTAGGCCTTCCAGCGCTTATACCCAAACAAACAAATCAAATATAAGGTTCGTATTTAATTATTTACCTTATTTCTCGCGCTATATTTAATTATTTAATAAATAATTAATAGATTTAACTGATTTCTTAATTAGGAATAAATAAAGCTATTACGAAAGTCTTTATAATATTAACTTATAGACTTTACCTCGATTAGCTCTTCTAATTAAAAAATTAACCTCTTACTTTTATAACACCGCCGCAAAGCCAGTTTTTAAAATATTAAACCTCCTTTTGCGTAGAAGACCTTATTAATAATCGTTATAAAGTTAAAGTCAACTTCGCGAGGCTGAATATCCTCTTATAATCTATTATTATTATAAAAATCGTAAAGATATTAAATATAAGCTTATTTAAAGTTAAATAGGTTAGCCGATAATTAATCTATTATTAAATTAAGTTAAAAACCGGCTAAGGGATAATCTATAAGTAATATTAATTAAGCTCAGGCGCGTAGTTAATTACTACCTCTATTATTTAAAATATTAACTATTACCGGTATTACAAATCTTTTATAATACTTTTTAGAATCGTAAGGGTAATAAAAGTAATTTATAATTATCATAGCAAAAAAAAAGGAGAAGGACTTATTATTTTATTTATATATTATCTTTATTAATAATCGTAAAGCCCCTTTTTTATATCGAATAGCTAATAACTTTACTTAAGTATATCTTACTTTTTCTTTAGTTATTTTAATCTTTATTTAAAATAAAAAATAATTATTACGACGTAAAACAGAAAATCGCTTAATTTAATATAATACTTATTAAGAACTTATTAAATATTAATAACTAATAATCGGAAATATCCTCATAAGTTAAAATCATTACTAAAAAATAGCTCCGCCCGTTCCTTAGGTATATATTTAAACTAAATAAAACAAAAGATATTATTTAACATTAAAAATTAAAAAAAAGGTTAAAATATAAATTAATAACAAGCTAACCGCCGACAAAGTAATATTACTTATATTAATTACGATTATAATACTACGATTTAAAAAGCTATAAAATATATCTTTTTTTTAAAAAGTTTATTATATAACTTCTTTTACTCCTTAAGACGGTTAATAAAGTACTTAAGACCTACTATTATTTCCTATAAACGGCCATAGCTATCTCCTTTACCTTAACTTTAATATCTTATTATTTAAAAGTAAAATGGCTTAAGTACCGCCTTCAGCTCGGCTAACAGCTACCAGTCGTTATTGTTAAAAACGTCGTTAATAAAGATCCGTTATTTTAAATCTTTATAAACTCGATTAGTTACTAAAAAAATATAAATCTATTTTCTTTTTTATAAAAAGCGCTATATTATAAAATATATCGAATTCTACTTTATATCGTTATTAAATATTAATATAAGCTCTTACGACGACTTTTTAAAAAAAATAAATATATCGTTCTTATTAATTTTATTACTAATTTTAAAAAAGGCCTTATATTATTAAAACGATAAGTAAATAAATTTAACAACGTTCCGAAGCTTATTAATAGGGCCCCTAGTACGCTAAAAGTTAAAATCTTCTTAAAATTACTTAGCGTTAATTAATATATCTAATTCTTATTTAAATACCTCTTTATTATTACTAAATAAAAAAGCCTTACCAATAAAGTTAAGAATATAATTATAGCACTTAATCCTCCGATTAAAAACGTCTTTTTAAATATAAATATAAAATAACATAAAATATAAATAACCTAAATAAATATCGTTATTTAAAGCATTATCGTAAATAATTACTCCAACTTAATCGCCTAATTCCTAGTTGTCTATTATAAATTTCATAATCTAAACAATATTAACCTTATCGTAAGTACTATACTAACGTTATAAAGTAATAAGGTATTATATTTATTACCTAACATAATTTAAAAAATAAGTAAAAACGGCGATAATAATATTCTATATTAACAAGGTCTATAAATCAAATAATAAGTAAACTTTCATTATTAACCTTTAAATCTCTATCCTAATTATATCTTTCTTTTTAATAAAGATCCTATTCAGCTCTTTTCTTATACTTCTATATAATAATAAAAATTCGTTAATAATATTATAATCTAACTAATAAAAAAAGGCCCGGAAATAAAAATCTTAAAAAGTTATAAATAAGCTATTACTATTAATAATATATCTAATTATTAACTCCTCGATTTTTATTACCTAGCCTTTTATAATAATACTAAAAATAAGTTTCCGTTTTTTCAATATAAAGTCGTATTTTAAAAATTCTAATAAATATAATAACTCGCTAAAGCTTAAATCTATTACTTAATATTTTAATTTTAAATAAGCCGTTATTAAGCTTATAATTATTATTTTAAAATAAATAATAATACTTATTTTATTATAGTAATAATAAAATTAAAAAACTTCGCCTCGATTATTTTTATTATAAATCTTTTAAATAAAGACCTTTTTTAAATAGATCTACGATTTCCTTAGCCTTACGCCCTTTTATAATATTAAATTATCGTTTATAAAAGTCCTTTTTTTCTAAATTACTTTTAAAAAAGCGAAGAGGTTATTATAAATATCGAGGTCGGTCGATAATACGAGATTAACGTTTATTAAAACCTATAGTTATAAAATAATCCGAAGCAGCTACGGCGCACTAGAAATCGTATAACTTATTACTAATTAATTAATTACAATATAACAAATTAATTAATATATAATTTAATTAATTTTAATAATAATTATAATAGTTGTAAAAAGTTAAAAGTAGTAATACGTAACTTCGTTAGTTTTATCAATATTAAAAAAAAGGGGCATTAATTAACTAAGGAGGTTTTTTTAAATCTTATATATTAAAAAATATTAAATCTAGCGCTATATACTACTTAAGCTTTTTTTTTTTAATAATAATTATTAGTAATATTCTATATAATTAAGTAGTATAATACCTTACTTATAACCGTAAGTAAAGAGTCGTAGGTTCGAATCCCACTACAGGAGTTCATATTACTTATAACAAACTTAACGGTTTACTTAGGTAATATATATTTTTAATTAACCCGGCCTCGGATTTTCTTTTTTCCGGACGATCTCTATTTAATCAAATAAATCAAATATAAGGCCTCACGATATTTAATTATTTAACTCGCTAAAATCCTTATATTTAATTGTTTGTTTGACTTATTTGTTTAATTAATTTGAATGGGTAGGTGCGCTGAGGCCTTCTTCCTTGCTAGTATTCCCATGCAGACTTCCGACTCCATCGATTCCCCACAAGGTGTAAGTAAAATCTCCTCTTATGATCTGAAGCGTGGAAGATCATCGTGGATCTCCAAGCATTTCCAGATAATCAGTGTTTACCTACTTTGTCCGTGGATGAACAGGAGACCCACAGGCTGTGGTTCGTGAAACAAATCAGCCATAGCTGTGGATTACAACAACATGTAGCAGTCCAAACCGAGTCGTTTTAGGCATGATAAATTCAAGAACAATACGCTTGGTACCTGCCTATCTCTGGGAGTTAAAAGCTCGGAGAGAAAGATTTCATCACACAGCCAAGACTACGATTGGGCGATTCCTTTTGTTGGTAATTGTTGGTATCCCTATCGCAGGATAATCTGGGTTCGAACCGTAGTTTTAACGTGGTGACGAAGGCTCAATTGACTGTATGTTGATTTCTGCGTGAAGTGGAAAAGAGAGGTTCTAATCGTAGGCTAACCGGTCAGTTAGCCCATCAGTTGGAAGCTGATATAGAGGTCCGTAGATGGCCCCTGCGCTTGCGCTGACTCGAGGTCGAATTGGACTTCCAAACGGATAGTCATTATTATCCAAATCCGTGCTTCAATCCTACAAGCACCCATGACCTACCAAAGTTCACCAGGAACGGCTGGGTCAAGGATAAGAAGCGCTTGTGACATTTAAAGCCTCGTGCGGCTTGCTAGGGATAGCCCGATAGACTCATCTAAGCGACATGGATGACCGGTGAAAGGTCTGAGTACAGCTATTGGACGCTGAGCGCAAACAAACCAAAAAAAACTCTAACCTTTAATTACTCCGAGAGGTTTTCTCGCACCGTGCTCGCTATGGTGAATTCATCGCCTGATTTGGGAAGCAAGAGGGTGAAAACTCTGCGAAACCTTGAATTCAGCAATAGACAACAAGGTTGGCATTAGATAATTGGACGACGCATCGATTCATTCCAATACACCACATGTTTGCAGCCGAGGCCAACCGGGCCCGCGGTGCCGTACAAAGTCGCTCCCTTGGGTGAGTCGAGTCTCTTTACGGGAATCAGTCGTCTGACACGGGCGCCTCATGCATGGATCTTTTCTTCGACGGCCCGAGTCTGCGCGCAATTATTCGTCGCTAGCAGCGCGTATCCTACGTCATCGAGCGGGAGATACAGAAAAAAAAAAAAAGCCTTGCTGCGGATGCGCAAGGTACAAAAGGACCCATGAGAGCGCCAAGCCACGCAGAACGGGTCAAGCGGCAGGCATTCGAGGAACGGCATGGTGGAGTCTCTCGGTCCCGCAGGGGTGGGGCCGTACGGTGTTGAGCAGTGGTCCACTATGGCCCATTGTACGGTTCCGTTCCAATCAAGCCGTCGGAAGCATCCACGCCGTAGGACTCGGCGTCCTGCGCGTCGTGCCATTCTCCACTCCTCCTCGAGGCAAAGACGAGACCTTGGCAAATGGGAGCCCGTCTCTCAAAGTCTTTACCCTTGCGCCCGCCCGCTGCAGTTCCTTGGGTGTTTCTGTGACTTGCCTGGGTCCTCTCTGCTCAGGATCCCTACAAAACTTAATGGGCACGCCCAGCGCCGCGGCGGGAGCATGCCCAGCAACACCTGCCCTACCCTATCGGCCAGCCATTGCGGCTCAAAACACCAAAGTCTTATCTGTGCGCCTGATGATCGACTCCTTGCGACGTCGACCCTGAAGGTGAGCTTCTTTCAACGACGACTCATCAAATCCTCGTGGGTGACATTTTGCATCTCACCGGGAACATACACCGCCCGCGGTAGGCTCCTTTCAACGGATCCCTCCACAAATTCGCCGCCCACCGACTCGAGCCTGTGGAGTAGTCTCATTTGGATTGGCCCGCCCCCCTTGGAATAGGTAATGAGTGTGAAGTGTCCCACATCCCTTTGGGTTGGGCATTGACTGGCGGCTGCATATAAAGTGGATATTGGCGAGCCTTTTGAGACACGCTCGTTGGTCGTTTAGCTAAGGTCTTGCACTATTTGTCCTAACTGCGACGATAGTGATTGGCCGGTTCTCGCGTGTTTAGATGACATGAAGACAAATATTCGTTATTTCTTTTCCCACTGGCTCAGAGGAGCTGGGCTTTTTGCCGCAGCCGGGCAAAAACTAGTGCGACACTGCGACATGGTGTCTTTGGATACCCCCCGGATTCGCCCCCAGCCTCGCGCCATTCTGCCTTGGTGCCTCGGTCTTGAGGAAGTATTTTCCCTCCCTCCGACTGCACTGGCGACTGCGGCGAGTAGGATGATGGAAGTCAGGCAGACTCGCGTGTCGGCATCTCACCGAAACACCAGAAACAAAGGGAGATTGGCCACCGACAACATAGCCCGGGATGATGAGTCCGTCTGATGCTCATTGGCTCCCTCCCCCGGGCAGCCAGCGTCCGTCACACCAAGTGGCCCTCGCGTAGTGTACAGATAACCCACGGACTAGGTATCTGTTCTCCATTTCTTCCCCCCCTCAGCAAGTGAAACCCTTGTGGCCCTTCAGACAGCGCTGACAAGTGAGATTGGGATGAGCGACAACTCTGTTGTATGGGGGATACGTATCTGATAACCCCGCATAAAACTGCCTGAGATGGCAATGTGTCCCTGCAGATAAAGCTGGAGATTGCGCCTCCCCCATTCTCAATCCTGCGAGGCGAACGCTGACTTCCGATATCTCTGTCACTGTGCTGATATCGATAAGCCACCACTAGTGATATGTGTTAGTCAAGGCAAACTCGATACAATCCCAGACACGGTGGAATTCAAAGACGGCTCAGAATTCCCATGTCGGCGAGCACTGCGAGCAAGTAGCCGCACCCAACCAAGCCAACCCCCGCCCAGCCCCCCCCGAGCGCCACACACAGGCCCCCCCAACCCGTCACTAAACCCCCACCCCTCCAAGCCTCCACCAACCCACCACCCCCCCCCCCGCCCCGTCCAATGAAAAGATGCATTCAGAAAGCGGACGCTAACACAGGGAATGACGACATTGCGGAAATATTCTGCCTTAGCCCAGCGCCGCGCCGAAGGATTGGGATGGGGTCGAATCCATGGATGGCAGGGGTTGCCACAACGCCTGTGTACGGAATCAGGGACGAACCCAGTCAACTCCACACAGACTTTTCCAACGTTCCTGGCCCTCTAGTAGGATACTCGTCGTGTCCCTGAATTTCTGATGCACTCAACGCCGAGAAGCCGCGGGTTAGTTTGAATAGTGACCCGGCCTCTGCTGTGGATTGTTTAGCTGCAGAATTCAGTTTTTTAAAGAAAAAAAGGCTCTGCATTGGTGCGTAACTCGGCGCGGCGCATTCTCTCTCTGGCTCGCTGGCTCGCTGCGGGTAGTGTATCGGTATCGTTACACTGTGTGTGGCATGTGGCACGTTGCCTTCAGAAAGAAGTTCGCCCAGTTCGCAAAGGTTTTCCCCCAGTCCCCTTGAACGAGACGCTGATCCATCTGCCTGCTACCTGCCACCCTTAAAACTAAACTCTCCCCCATTGAGATCCCTCGCGTGCTTCGTTCGAAACGTCTCGTGCTCTCTTCCCTTCTTCTGTCTGCTTCCTCCCTACATCTCGCATTGTCCCACGGTTTCCACTTGGCTGAACCGTTGGACCCTCCTCCACATGCACTCAGTGGCCTCTTCCCTCCGCCTCTCACCATCATACCTCTACGGGGACGAGTCCAGGTGAAGTCGTCGCGCCTGAACGAGCCTCCACTCTTCCACCATGTCGGGTTCCGAGCAACTCAAGGGCCCGGTCGAAACCGTCCCTGGTGAGAGGGTCTCCCTCGATAGCTATGGCTCGTCCGTGCGACACAACTCCGATGGCCTCCAGCGCCGCCTCAATAACCGTCAAATCCAACTGATTGCCATCGGAGGCACCATCGGCACCGGTCTGTTCGTCACCATCGGCGGTGGTCTCGCCAAGGGCGGACCCGGCAGCCTGCTCCTCGCCTATACCCTATACGCCTGCGTCGTTGCTCTCGTCAACAACTCCATCGCCGAGATGAGCACCTATATGCCTGTGTCTGGTGGTTTCATCCGCCTGGCTGGTGTTTGGGTTGACGATGCGCTCGGCTTCATGGTCGGCTGGAACTACTTCATCTACGAGGCACTGCTTATTCCTTTCGAAATCACTGCGCTCAATCTCGTGTGTTCCTTCTGGAACGAGAAGATCACAGAGCCGGGTCCGACAGCGGGTTTCTGCATAGCCATCATCATCGCCTATGGGTAAGTCATTATCAAAGTCTTGGGGACGATTGACTCTTTTCTTCTCTATTACAGAGGCGAGCAACTAGACCGAGCGGACACTCTAGAGCTCGTCGCGTGCCCACCGTGAAACCCTCCTCATTCTACTCACTGCATCTTTCCTCTTGCTTCGGTGGTGCTCGTTATGTATGCATGCTAAACGTCAATGTGTGATTATAGTCTTCTGAATGTTGTTGCCGTTGGCATCTTTGGTGAGGCAGAATTCTGGCTATCCGGCGGCAAGGTCCTGCTCATCTTCATCCTCTTCCTCTTCACCTTTGTCACAATGGTGGGAGGAAACCCCGCGCATGACGCCTACGGATTCCGATATTGGAAAGAGCCTGGCGCGTTTGCGCAATATATGACGCATGGTGACACCGGTCGCATGGAAGGCTTCATGGGTGCTCTGGCCACGGCCACGTTCACCATTGTCGGCCCAGAATATATCTCCATGATCGCCGCCGAGGCGAAGCACCCGAGTCTGTACATCAAGGGCGCCTTCAAGACCGTCTACCTGCGCTTCGGCCTCTTCTTTGTGGGCGCCGCCCTGACGTGCGGCATCGTGCTCCCCTACAACGACCCGACCCTCGTCGAGATCTACCTGGGCACCGGTGGCGGCGGCGGCACCGCGGCGGCGTCCCCGTGGGTCATGGCCATGGAGAACCTCAAGATCCAGGGTCTGCCCCACCTGGTCAACGCCCTGCTCTTCACCACAATCTTCTCCGCCGGCAACACGTACGTCTACTGCGCGACCCGGTCCCTGTACAGCTTGGCGCTCGACGGCCGCGCCCCGGCCCTGCTCCGAAAGACCACCAAGAACGGCGTGCCCATCTACTGCTTCGCCGTCACCATGATCTTCCCCTTTCTCTCTTTCCTGCAGTGCGGCAGCGGCTCCGCAAAGGTCCTGAGCTGGCTGCTCGCGCTCATCACCGGCGGCGGCGTCATCAACTACCTCGTCATGTCCATCACCTTTATCAACTTTTACCACGCGTGCCGAGCCCAGGGCGTCGACCGCAAGCAGCTGCCGTACTGCGGATACTTCCAGCCCTACGGCGCCTACCTTGCCCTCTTCCTCCAGACCGTCGTCATCCTCGTCTACGGGTGGTCCGCGTTCCGCCCCGCGTTCGACGTCGGCAACTTCTTTTCCAACTACACGATGCAGATCGTCGCGCCTCTCCTGTTCATCTTCTGGAAGGTCCTGAAGCGCACCCACTGGCTCAAGCCTCACGAGGTGGACTTGACGTGGGACCGTCCCATCATCGAGGCCTACGAGCAGCACGCGATGGTGCACGAACCCCCCACCACCTTCTGGAGAGAGATGTTGCAGATGATTGGAATTGGTCGCAATAAGGTGATCAAGGGCGAGAAGGCATAAAAGAGTAATTTTAATGATGATGAGGGTGGAAAGCGCGTGATACCCCAGTGTGCTAAATATACGGTCGGCTACATGTATGCAGCGTAATATAAAAGTTATCATCATTTCTTCACCTTGCAACAAAAGCTTCAGTTCAGTCAATTTAAAGGAGTCTATAGACGCTTCCTCCAATCCTCATCAGTGCGAAGGCACACCCTCATCCGCTGTAGCGTAATTATAGCGGTAAAAAATACAGTAAGCAAGCAGCCTGAAGGTTTCAGCCCGCGCGGTATTAGTGCGCGACCGACGCCACAGCTGAAAACGCGTTCTAGGTCCATTTCAGCTCGGAAAAAGATATTTGCTCTTCCGAGCTTCTGCCTATCTGATCATTCAGAGCGCATATGGACTTTCAAGCGTCGTTGGCGGAGGGTCTCTTAAAAAGGGTGGGGCAGCCCGTCCCGTCACCGAAGAGGGCTGAAGTACGACTCACATCTCATTCCTGCATAGCCTAGCAACCAAATACGGAGAATGTCAGTCGCAGACAGCCTGGTAGAATCCGTCGCGACATTCAGAGGAGTCCTCACTTCAGATGAAAATGCCGCGCTCCAAGCTTCGCTCTCAGACCCTCTTCCTGATGTCGGTGCGGTGATCGCCTTCACGGCATCCCTTGATCGTGCAAATGCTCGTCGCAAGGGGCCGAGTATTGCCTCTCGGCTATATTCCATTATTGAATCTTTTCAAACATTTTCTGCCATGGTCGAGACGTATGTTTCTTCAAACCCACAGATCGCTGCTCTGGTTTGGGGCTCTATAAAGCTGGCGCTAATGGTCTGATACTACTAATTAACCCCAAAAACATAAGCTAGCACAGTGCTTACCTACATGCAGATCTTGAGCAACTTTACTTCCTACTTTCAAGAATTCTCCAAAGTGTTGATCAAAGTCGAGAGGATTCGTCCCATGTTTGAGGAATACAAAACCCTTTTTCCCGACTCCGAGGAACTTCAGAAGGCCGTCTGCGAGCTCCACGCATCTATCCTCAGATGCTGTACACAGCTGATCTCCATCGTTCGGCGCGCATGTACTTCTCGCCTCCGTTAACGGAAAATATCCTTTTAGTTGCAACACCGCTGATACCAGTGTAGGGCCCGTTCATCTTCTCCATGCGGTGTTCCAGTCACTTCCTTCCGAGATGCGAACCTCAACTGATGCTATGTTTGACGCGGTGGAAGTGGTCAAGGAGCAAATCTCTATGGCCAAAACTCGGGCGCAGGTTCATGAATACAAACAGCAGAGTCAGGAAAGACAGATTGCGAGCAAACATCGATCCCTACTAGGGAGCTTCCTGACTCTCAATCAAAACAAGGAGCTTGTAGATATCTCCGAGTCAAAAAGACAGCTCGCTCACCAAATTTTAAGTCTGAAAGCTTCCCCCCTCCTTTGACATCCGATAACGAGCAATCTAACGTCTAGTATTAGTGGGAAAACGAAGAGAGCTTCTTGATGGTCTTTCAAAGTACGACTATGTCACGGCTTTTCAACAAGCCCGCCAGAAAAGATTCAAGGGGACTGGAGAGTGGATTGTCTCAGCTCCTCAGTTCATCGACTGGCGGAAGAGGCCAACATCTGGGATCATAACCTTGACCGGAAAAAGTACGCATGGATGCCTCTCTGCGTTATCTGCGTTATCAGCGCCGGGGGCTGGGCCTCATACTAACATATGGTTCTACTCTAGTTGGTTCTGGCAAAACCATTTTAAGGTATTTCAATTCTACATTTCTCTTGGCATGGAGAGTATCCGATCTTTAATCTCAATGGCTCATATCTTTCAAGCGCAGCCGTTATCGACTCCATTTTTGAAAAGGATGGCACCAGTTTGCCCGTTATGTTCCACTTCGTTCGATTCGATGAACCAAAGTCCATGGATGCTGAAACTATTCTGAGATCTTTGATTCGCCAAAATCTTCAACCCGAGTCTATGACGGAAGAGATCACTAATAGTCTTGCCAATGCGGCGAAATCTCTCTACAGCCCAGAGTCGCTTCGCACGCTACTTGAAAGAAAACTCATCTCTCAACAGGAGACCTGCGTGGTTATAGATGCTCTGGACGAATGCCAACATTCTCATCAGAGAAAGATATTGCAGGCACTTCTGTCAGCGATAAGCCTCCCATCCATAAATTTGAAGCTGTTCATTTCCAGTCGAGGAAACCTCTCTGGTCTGTTTCAAATCCGACAAGAAAAACCTCAAATTTTGTTCGGCATCTCGACAAGTTCTGACGCTGCTGCTCACGACATTGAAGTCTACATCGAAGATGCCCTGGAGACAAAGGTCACTGAGGGAGAACTTGCATTCGAGGACCCTGGAATTAAAGATGAGATACGAACAGAGCTGTCAAAAGGTGCTCAAGGGATGTGAGTTACCACGCAAGCGTACGGAAGCTTGACATGTCGTTTGGCTGATAAAATATCAGGTTCCTATGGGTCGCGCTCGAAATTGAGGACGTTTGCTATCAGTGCAATGACGAGGCCATCAGATCGGTACTACGAGATTTGCCGAAAAACCTAACAGAGACCTTTGATCGCGCCCTACAAAGAATACGCGCTAGACACAAGAACCAAGAAGCAATCGCGCAGAAGGCCTTGCATGTCGTAGCGGCAGCCAAAAGACCCCTCAAGCTTGCCGAATTACGCATTGCCATCTCGATTGAAATCAACCAAAGCCATTCAAGGCCAGGCCAACTGGTGAACAATATTGATCTAGTTGCGCAATGGTGTGAGAACTTGCTCTATGTTGACGACTCAACAAATACCGTCCAGTTTGTTCATCATTCAGCGTTGAAATACATTTTGGAGCCCAGTAGCTTGGCGGACATTACCCATTTTCACCGACCTCTGGACGATTGTCATCATGAGCTGGGCGAAATATGCGTCACATATTTGAACCTGAACGACTTCAGGACGACAATGATCAAGCGGCCCAAGCCCTTGCCTATTATGGACCCCAATGCAATTCAACGAGTGGCCCTCAACGCTTCATCGGTGAAAAATAGCGTCGTAAAAGGACTGGAAACGCTGCGGAGCGGATCTCCAATTAGACAAAACGTACCGGTACACACGGCCTCGGTCGCGCGGCTGGAAAGGTATCGCAACCAGCCAGCCGCCGTCGTGACTACCGAGTCGGGCGGCGCTCAAAACTTTGATATTGGGCGTTTGCTTGACTACGCCGCTGAATTCTGGATACATCACACGTCTTCTTTCCAATCGGGGAAAACCCACGAGGCCATTTGGGAAACATGGCATTTCATGATCAGCGGCGCTCATGACCTAGCAAAGACTCCGTGGACAGAAGAAGACTATGCCCAAAAGTCTGCCGTCGCAGTGTCTTGGGCAAAAAACGTGGAGCACGTAGCCCTTCTCGAGAGGTTCTTCTTCGCGGAGAACTATCCTGCAGAATACGACGCCGTGGATGTGCTGTCTTTATTTGTCAACATGACCTCGAAACGGCTCCTCGCACGCCTAATTTCTCGCCTCAGTCACTCAGACTCCATTGATTGCTACGGAAGGGCAATTGCTCGAGGGTTGATAGCCTCGCCCGCTGTGCTCTTTAAGGAGGTTTCCTGCCAGTGCGGCAGTTCACGAGATGGCCTCCTACCTGATTTGTGCCAATCTGCAACGCTTGGCACCTACCAACCAAACCCAGCCGGTCCAAACTTTAGTGAACTTGCATTTCTTTCAGCAGCGTGGTACGATATCCGGATCACCCTCCAAAGACTCCTCTACTATGCCCCTCCCTGGCTTCATAATCCTACTGCCATGGGCAAGTCGGCATTGCACTTGGCAGCAGAAGCCGGCAACGTTACCGCGACCAAGCTTCTTCTTCAAGAGGGCTTCGAGTTTAGGGCTCTGACCAAACCGGAAATTGGGAAGAAGACGCCTCTTCAAATTGCCATGGATAGAGGGCATGGGATCGTGATGAAGATTCTCATAGACTGGGGGAAAGAGCACAAAGATCGTCCTCCCCTCTCAGATGTGCCGGAGTGGAAGGGGAGAAGAAACACGATAAGATCAAACAGGTGGGGCAAGTATCCTCCTGAAGCTGAGAGATACCTTGACCTGCAGGAGATGATATCTGGGACCAAGGTGCCACGTGTTAGGGCGGATGATAAGCATCCCACAGCGCTTCCTCACATCTTGAAGGCCAATGGGTTGGATTGGGAAGACAGGGCTAAGTTCTCATGACTTGGATATGTAGTGCCTCGATGGCATTCCGCAGTTAGGTACCTACGTTATATGTAAGCTTACCTCTATTGTTGTTTTGGTAGCTTCAAGTGTCTGTATTGATTGCATATGTGTATTTGCGACACCCATGTGCTGAAGACTTTCAGCTTCTGCGTGGAAGCTCGTTATTAGCTCGTTACTTCGTCTTCTTGGTATGCTACCTTGAGTCAGTGGCATAGACCCTGGAGAGGGCACCAGGCCAGTCACTCTGGGAACATTCTTTATCTCGGGTAGAATGGTACCTTAGGTAAAGGTCCACTGACAATGATGGATGAACCAGCAGACAGGAGGATGGCGACGATCAAGCTAGTGTGTATTACCCGTAGCAATCTAAGCATTCATGGAGTCAATTTTGGAAGCCTGCCTCGCCCTGAGCAAGAACTCTCGAGCTCAAGCAAGCAACTTGCTCATTGTTGTAGATGGCGTTGCCACGATCCATGAGCCGAAAGAGTTCTTCAAGGCTGGAACATACTTCATCAACGGAGATGAAATGTGTGATGATATCGGGCATGGAAAACCTGGTCTATACTAGGATGCTCTCATCAGAGGCATATTCTGGTCTCATGTAGTGATTATGTACTCATACGTCGCCTTCTATTCCTGCCTGAAATAGATGGCATATCAAGATGAGTCCCAATCACCAAGGCCAAAACTCTACTGCCTTTATTGCGTGCTAACCCAGTGTTATCAGATATTCCGAGCGCTCTTCGGGACTGCATTATGGAAACCTCAAGGGTGGGTACAAGTATGAATTCAAGTACGTGCCGCAGTATGATGTAAATACTGGTGCTGAGACGGCGGATGGGCTGCGACCCGCGAAAGGTGTTTTCCCGTTCTAGATCTTTGGTCTCGTTGTCTTCTCCAACGCAATGCTGCTTACGGCCGGCTCTTGACTGTGACAGCTAAGCTGGCCGTCTCCTATGCGGCCAACAATCCTCTTCAGGCAATCTTTGCTGTTAGTTCTATTAAAATAGAGGATATTGTTCGTGTGCAAAGGTTCAGAACCCCTCCATCCATCCTCTATCCCACTCCAATATCAGCCGGTAGTGCTGCGAGGACCTTTGATTGCGACATGGCCTCAGTGTTAGAGTCTCTTCATTTCCCTGGAAAGAGCACACCAACTCAGGGGCATCATCGAGTGGTGAACCCTTAAGTTAATGACTACTTGACTGGTGGCCTAAGCGTGTTTGATAGACGTGTCGACTTGTGATTTTCTGCTGGCTGTAGGTGTCGTAAGGTGTGCGAATGGATTAGAAAACATCGCCTTGTTAAAATTTTGCTCTATTACTATGAGCGGTCCGTTCACGTTCTCTTTTCCGTAGGTAAAATCTACTGCAGGGTATCATTTTCGTTCTAACGGTACTTCAAATCATCCCTCCGAGTCGGTCTCGCACCGGAGTGCGCTGCGTCTAGCTCTGCTGTATTCGATGCCGCGGCATCTAGTTCATAAGTCGGCTGCGTCGCGGAATCCATTTCCGCCCGTGGCTCTGGAACTGCGAGCTCACTCATCCCACCGCCGTTTCCTCCGTATCCTTGTCCATCCTTTCGTTCGTATGCCCACGCCGATGAGCCCTCTCCCAAAGCAGGGGTTGACTCAGCCTTGGCACCAGCCGCGTTGCTCTTCTTTCTCCGCCAGAGGAAGAAGATTCCCGCCGCGAGTAGGGCGCCGCCAGCGACGCCTCCGATGACAGCACCGGCTATCGCTCCGGTAGACAATGAAGATGATTCACTAGTTCCAGATGCTGTGGCGGCACCCGTAGACTCGGCCGTGGCAGACGCTCCGGTATTGGTGGTCGCGGTCGTGGATGCCGCAGTCGCAGTCGCTGATATTGTGGCCGCTGTCGAGGTCGTCGACGTCGTGGAGCAGGACGATGTGCTGACTGGCTCGGCCCAGAAGATGGTTGACGCAAGTGATGTTACGGTCGTGGGAGTACATAGCAGGGCGATCCCGTTCGAGTTGTCTCGGTACGTGCCGTTTTGCCCGGACTGGCAGCACCACCCGCCATTGTCGAGTTTCCCTTCAACGCCCCAGAGTGTCCAACTCGAATCCGGGCACTACGATGATGCATGGTCAGCCCTGTCTTGGTCGTCTCCGGAGCTGAAAGGGATCCATTCTCACCTTGGGATATTCTAGCGACAAAGCTCTGCAGTCTGCGGGATCTGTGTGTGGCCAGGGGATCAGGGTATTGCTCGATCCCGAGGTCGAAACGGTATCCACTAACCTTCACAGCAGTAATTGCCCACGTAGTCACCATCACCGGTGCATTTGAAGCCAGAAGGGCAGCACCTTGGCTGCGCTCCGGTGCCGCACTCGACGGGTGCGCTCGGCGGACACGATCTGTCGTTTCGAAGTGCCCATCCTCCTTCATAAGCGCATTCTTGCGCAATAGATTTGTGGACCGCGATGGATGCTGCGGCCACGATCGCCCGGAGACTAAATTGCCATCTACTCGTGTCGGAATTCATGGCTTTGCAACGGCAGGACAATGTTCTCCCGAGGTGACGATGGTCCCAGGGAAAAGAAACGGAAACATGTCAGAGCTCTCAGAATGGGACCAGGACCATAAAACAGGAGTACAAAAACACCTTGGTAGGAGGAAAACAGAATTTAGGATCCACAACGTTGCGGAAACCAGTGCAGGGGTGGAATTTCGTCAAAGGATTCAGCTGACGGGGACCTGAATGGTCAGCCCTGCGGGCGACTGCATATTTGCCGTCCTCCATACGAGGCGAAGCTGGTGCAACGGGCCGCTGGTTCGTCGGCTTAGCGGGTGGAATCTGACATGTGCCACCATTGGGTGCAGAGTCGTTTCTTCTTACGCGCTGCCAAGCGTTGGCGAATGACATGTTACTGCCTGTTTGACCAGTCCTCCCGGTATAAGCCATTCCGAATAGGGGAACTGATCACCGAATTGACCATTCAACTCGCCAAAGCAAAAAAAAAAAAAAAAAACACGCCGTCAGATTTTAGGAGGGTGGAGACAGCGGCCGCTAAACCTGGTTTCTTTAATTCTGTGGGCATGTTGACCGCTTACTTTTCTGTTGGGACAGAGACAACCTGTCTAATGAAAATAACGGCGACCTGTTGCTGGAAACATTTTGCAATAAAAAAGGGTGGCAAACAATTTGCATTGGCGGCCGTACTGTTTACGTCTCAGAGCGTCTGGATACATGTACATATGCCCCTGTGCCTCTTCAGGGTTACCTGCATGGAGGTACGGACACAAAATAGTTATTGTGGCTACCTACCTGGTCTGGGGTAGATCCACTGGACGGAAAGCTAAATAGGTAGCTTAATCTTGCTTTGATGCTGGTTTTGACGCGATTCATTGCTCGCAGACACTTTTTGACTTGATGCCCATGTCTTGCTTGTGATCTGACTTTGGCCACGACCTTCTTTTTTCATCACATAAACAACATGGATTTGCCGTAGGTGCAGGAGCTCCGTAATTGATGTGTTCTTATACTTAGGCACATTTTGATACTCGCGTTCATTTCAGACTATGTGTGACGGTAAAAGACTCACTCGCCGGAGTTGACTCTGAATGGTGAATTCCACAAGCCTTTTGAACCCGGAAGATGCAAAGTAAAATATGGTATATCATCTCGTTGCGTGTCGCAGCCGCCGAGATCTCAACAGAATATGGCCTCCGCTGGAACCCAAACACCATGATCGAGGAGAGAGAAGAGAATATAACATTGATCACTTCGATGACTCTCGGAATCTTGGTAGGCTACTTGTGCCCAATCATAGAAGAAAACACCCAGTCCAACATCCTCCACATAGCACGTACCGGCTTTCCGCCCTCAAAGTTCGGATAGGATTCCTTCATTGCCTGCTTCACAGCCTCCAAGCATTCGTTCTTGCGCTTGCGCAAGTTCTCCAGGTCCAGCCAACCGTAATTGCGATATCTGTCCTCCTACGGTTCCACCTAGCCCTACGAACTTAAAATAATGATAGCATCCTTACACGTATCGAAGACAGTACGCGGACTTGTCGGGATGAAGCTCAACGTAGGTAATTGATTTTGGAGAACGTTGAAAGAATTCTTCACCGCCCACGTAACAGCGTCGCCACGCCAGTCGACCTACTTCTTGTGGTGGGTCGGCCTCTTAGCGCCGCTCTGGGTATGTCCCCCTCTATCTCTCTCACCATTTCTCTGCATCTCCTCATGCGTTCTCTATGTCTTGTTCTCCTGCCTGTGGCCTTAAAGCTCACACACATGATCAGACATAAAAACTACCGCTGCTTGAATGGCTTCATACCTTTATCCCAAGAAAGGATATCCCAAGGACGCCTTTTCATGGTTCCTCCAGCACTGCGGTGGGGCAGCCATGGTCCCGGAAGATATAAAAATGGCACTTGACATTCTCAGCAACTAGCCTAACGGGAGACATCAATTCCACAGGAAAAAATTGGAGAAAATTAAGTAGGTAAGATAGGTAAAAGGGCGACTGCGAGAATCCGACCGAGAGAAAGGCTTCCTCCAACATTGGCGTCCAAAAGCCCAAGGGTAGAAAGTACAGCGTCGAACTAGCTGATCACTATATCTACCATCTACGAGGCCAATGCCAAGACCATCGTGGCTGCTAAGAAATGTAGTCAAGCTTGGTCACAGGCTCTATGTGACGATGAGTTTCCGCCTGCACATCTCTTGGGGGGTTTTTTTTTCCTTCCCCACATTGGGATGTATCTCTCGCAAGCCCACACGAATCACTCAGACTGGGCTATCTTTATAATTGCCGAAGCTATATTGCCATCCCTACCAGTATGGAAGCGTTCGTTAGCCGACCACCCCGCAAAATGCTTGTTGTCTTTGAACGCCACGTGGATCAGCTGGGGAGATCTGATCAACTCTCCTCCACATCTCCGAACACCCAAGATAGGTTGAGGCTGGAGAGGGCTAGGGTGAGCTCAGGTGGCTGTCAATTGAGGGCAACAATGACATAGTCTCAACTAGGCCCTCGTAAGGGTAACCCGGCCGAGACATGGATGATGCGGGGTGACCAATCTGGTTCTTTACCGCGCTGGCGCCGGCGACAAAGTGGGTCAGGCGGATCCGGCGGACCGCGCTCGAGACACGAACTGTGCCTCTTCACACAACCCCGGCAAATTTTCCTTATCTGGTCCACGCAGGTGCATCCGTTCGACATTCAACTTCGTGTCAACTACCTTATCCAAGCAAGATCAGTCTATCTCATCAAACACACAAGCGTTTGCGGCTTGCTCTCCATTCCATTGGGGGGCAGAGTTCCTAGAGTTACCATTCCGTCGGGACGTTTCACTTTCGGCTTTCTTGGCGTCTCTCACTTAACGGGGCCCCGGCCGTTCAGCCATCAAATGTCAACGAAACCCCGCCGCACCCTTGCGGGGCCAATCTTCCGCGTCCGCACGGGGTGTCTGACGTGCCGCGGTCGCAAGAAGAAATGCGACGAGACAAAGCCGCGGTGTCGCGGCTGCGAGCGGAACCGCCTAGAGTGCCGCTGGCCCCCAACGTCCTCGTCCCAGGCCGCCTCCTCTCAAGCCTCCCAGAGCGGCGGCACCTCGCGCTCACCCCGCGAGACAGCAAACTCACCAGAAACAGCGCGGCAGGACGACGGTCAGCCTGTTTCTCACTCGATCGCCTCACCGTCAGGGTCTACAGCGGCACCTCCGAGCCCCCAGCATCTCCCCGATCGTTCACTCAGTTTCTCGTTTGCATCACAGCCCGCGTCCTCAGAATCGCCGAGTGCCGCCACGACGGACTCGAGCCCGAGCCCAGCAACTCAACTTATCACAACGGACCCCAGTGGAATCATCGTCACGTCTCAGATACCGGAAGAGAACACGGCGGCTTCCATAGGACTTCAAGACTCTTCCATCTTTGCAGTGTTTAACCCCGATGACCCGGACGATGACGAGAGTACGGGCCAAATGGTGTCTTCCCCACTCCAACCAACTTCGATCTTCAGAGACCACCATGTACCGAGGTCGATGAACCTGCTGGCTGGCCATCAGGACAGCAACTCTCTTGAGCTTCTCAGCCATTACCTCAGCTCAACGTCGCTCAGCATGGCCAACGGATCCACGGCTGACAATCCATTCACTGCACAATTGATACCGCTCGCTTTCAGTAGTGATCTCGTCTTACAGCTCCTTCTCACGCAAAGTGCTGTACACCGAGCAGCCAAGTCTCTAGTGCCGACCGATCAAATCGCCACAAAATATTACAACCAGTCGCTACGACTCTTCCAGCAAAATATATCCACGTACATGGGTGGGCAGCATGGCGAGGAAACACTGATTTTGGGCATCGGTGCCTTGATTCTATGTTTGGTCGAGGTATGTTGTACAATCACATGCGCCAAAGGCTCCCCCTTCCCCTGGCTTTGTATCATGGCGATATTGATGTCCCAGTAGACTGCCAAAGGTGACGTGAATGGCACCATTTTCGATCATCTGATGGCAGCCCAGTCTCTGATCCTGCCCTTTTTATCTGCAAACAACACGTTTTTGCACAAGACCTTGAAGGACTTTTTGACCGAATACTACATCTACACGGCAACAGTCAGCATGATATCTATAGACGCACGACTTGGCGATCAGCTGTTCCTCAGCAACGATCTTATCCTTCTCGCCACCGAGCTCGTGGCGTCCTCGTATATTGGCAGTTTGTGCGGATGCTGGCTGGATTTGATTCTCCTAGTACCCTCCATCTTCGACCTAGGGCGTCGAATAATGAGCCACATGGACGAGCCGAACTGGCGACCATCAGCCGATGACTTTATCCTGTTTTCACAGCTGCAGAGCCAGATCCTCAACTGGCAACCCAACCCCACGGTGACTGAAAATGTTGCCTTGGCGGGATATATATACCAAAAAGCCTTGCTGCTCTATCTGCACACGGCATTACATACTCTCTCCCGGGAAGAACACGGTTTGCAAGCAATGGCCATTCAAAACGCACTCGGCGGAGCTCTCTCACATCTGGCACAACTAGACCCCAGCGTCCGCATAAACACCAGCTTGTGTTGGCCCATTACCATCATCGGATCGTGCGTCACGGATACAGGACAGCAAGAGTTCTTGCATGAGAGGTTGGGCCACATGTTTGCTACTATTGGGCTGGGCAATATTCGCCAGACGTCGGTAGTACTGCAGCACCTCTGGGACCACAACGAGGCCACGCCGGCAGATATCGGAGCGGGTCCCTGGCAGATTTGTCGGGTCATGAACGAGAACCAGATTTGGATTTCATTCGCATAGACGCGCGCAAGAGGGAAATGATTGATACGAATAGCGGTGGCGTTTACGGGTATTCGGGGGGAAACGAAGGACGACGGCAGTGTAGAAAACTCTTGGCACATATCTTGATTACAATGCGTGTACAGCTGTAGAAGGTTTTCAAACGAGAGCGGTCGAATATGATACCATGAATCTTTTTTTCTTCACGTTTTGGACAACAAAATGCTTCCAATATTGTCGTATCAATCATCACCACCCCTTCCACGGAACCCAGGTGTCTATCACGACATCATTTTCATCCACAACGTAATACACATAAAAGGCCGCGGCAGTGATGCAAGCATGCTGGACGTGGAGCAAGATCTTATCCCCCACATCGAAATTCGCCTCCACATCTCTGCCCGGTTCAGCAGTCTTGGAACCCGGTGCCTGTACCTCGCCCAGGATACCATGCTCCTGCGACATTCGAACAACAGCCCAGTCGGGCTTGCCCACCACTTTGCCGTAGCCCGGGTCCGGGCCCGCCTCCTTGGACAAGGCAATCGTCCCGGCGTTGATGAGGGCCTCGTTGCGCTCCGGGTACACGCTGCAGACCTCGGAGAGGACGCGAATGGCCTGGTCTTTGGCGCCGATGACGCTGGTCGCGACTTGCTGCAGGTCATTTGTCGGAAAGTTTCCTGCAAAGGCTTTTGTCTCAGTTCTAAACAGTCTTCAACGTTAATTGCCAATGCCAGTGATTACATACCGGCGTGCAGCTCCAATGTGACATTCTCGGGGATCGCTGCCTTGAGAGTGCCGACAACATGGGCCGTTGGCGTAGCCCCCACTGATACGGTGAGTTTTCGGTCGCCGGTGACTAGCTTTGCGGCGCTCAGGACGCTGTTGATCTCGACCGCGAGGAGATCTTCTACTTCTTGTGGCGTGCGGCATCCGTAAGAGTGGCCTGCATGGCAATAGAAACCGTTGAGAGTGACGGCGGACGAGTTGCTGACGCGTTGAATCAACTTTTGTAGACGTTCGCTGTCCAGGGGGAGACCGGCGCGTTTGCTACCCACGTCGAGCTTGATGTAGATGTCCCAGGGCCTGGTTGTGCTTTGCGTGTTCTTGTCGGCAAAGTCCTCCAACAGAATGAGTTGCTTCTCATGGTCGATCATGAGCTGTATCTTGATGGACTTGCGTAAGTCTTCCAACAGGGGAATGGTGCTTGCCGGGGGAGGAAGCCCATATAGCACCTATAAAGACAAGAGTCTCAGCTCTGCGAGTCCTCCCAGATCTTCAATCATAAGTCACCACAAACCTCCTCGAGGATTCCCTCTTCTACCAAGGGTAGTAACCCACGGATTTCCGATAATGTGGATGCCACAGTCTTCTTGAACTTGCCATTGCCAAGCATCAAACGTGTGATTCCCAGACTCTGTGCGCGAATTAGTCACTATATGCGTGAGCTACGAGAAACCCTCAATACCCACCTTTAGAGTCTTGACATGAGGTCTTAGTGTAACCCCGGCCTTCTCAACATCTTGATGCAGTCTCTCAATATTCTTCTTGATTGTTGGCAAACTGAGCACAAAGGAAGGCGTAGGCAGGTCTGTGACCTTGGAGCCAATGAAGGAGCGGTGGTTCTGCAACGAGTAGTCCATGGTAAATTGCCTAGGAAAATGCGCGTGCTGCAACTAATGCTTCTACGAATGGAAAGGACTGTCTGCGAGTGATTGAGAAGCTTACTTGACTTTCTCCAGACCTTTTTCTCGAAACCTTGTCACTTTCCGGCCGACCAGTCGGAGTCGACCTGTTGACATGGGCACACAAGCAGCAGGGAGGGGGGGGGGAGCAATGGGTGCGACCGAGATAGCCGAAAGCGGCGCTGGGGGCGGTTGTGGGGCTTCTCCCCGCTCCGGCGCCGGCAGGATTCAGCGCGGAAAACGTCTTCATTGGCAGAGTTGCCCGCCCCTTGTGATCGCTTATCGTCGGTTGCTCGACGCCGGAGCCGCTGCCCGGCGTTGGGACAATGAACGGATAGGTAATCCGGTAGAGAGACACCGCACCCGCTGGAGAGTGATTCGGTCTTGATCCGGTCTACGGAAACTTGTCATGGATGCCACTCTTGGCCTTTCGCTGATGGCCTTCTTAGACAGTAGATATTTTTCATTCCCCAATTTAACTGACATCAAGTCTGTTTTTTTGCAGGATTTTGGACAATATGCTGAGGGCAAAAATCTCAGGAATGATAAACACTGAAATTGATCCGTACCTACTTACTTGATTTAGACTATTGCCCTAAAAGAACATAGAGGAATCACAACCTGTTGATTGTGACGCAGACTCTACTCCACCCGCGGCCTCAACTGAACAACAAAGCGCTGGTTATACGCGATACCTCCGACGACCACAAATTGACCCTCCTCCTTGACCTCAAAGTCAAACTGACGAACAACTTCTGGGAGTAACTTGTACATCTCCATGATTGCGACATCCTTACCGAGGCAAACTCTAGGCCCAACGCCAAACACAAACGCAGACGCATCCATCTCGCTGATGAGCTCCTTTGAACTCCCCTCGGCCTCAAGCCACCGCTCTGGACGGAATACTTCTGGGTCCGGAGCATACAGATGAGGATCTCTCTGAACGACGTACGCGTAGCTCGTGATCTCCGCACCAGCCGGAACCCAGGTCCCGTCCACGGCCTTACCGTCCGGCGACGGCGCAACTCTTCCAAAGAGGTTCGTCGCGGGAGGGTGTAGTCTGAGGGACTCTTTGATGCATGCCACAAAGTAGGGCAAGTGTGTCCTCGTCTGTTCGAATTGAATGGGTGTGCTGAGAAGCTGTGCGTTGGAAGCAGCAGCTAATTCGGCACGCACGCGTGCAAAAACGGATGGATGCGTCAACAGGAAACGGAGGGTGCTGCCGAGCGCCGTTCCTGTCGTGTCGGCGCCTGCTTGGATAAGCAAGGTGACGTGTGCTCGTTTTTGCATTGCTGTCAGTGGTTGTCCGTCCATTTGTGCCTCGAGACACCTATACACAGCTAAGGTCAGTAACCCTAGGTGTAAAAGCGTGACGAAAGAACGGGTATTGATGTGACTGACAATTGCAAGAAATCTGGTCTTTCTTGTGAGAAGCTGTTTTGCGATATGTGCTGCTCTCGATCAGAGACTTCTCTATCCGCCTGTCTCATCAAGTAGCCCATGCCGTTGTCGTCGCTTGTTCCTGGTAGGAAGTATTGACCCCACGAGCTCTTCAACACCAGGTCGCGAAAGAAGCGGAATCGGCCGGCAAAGCCAAAGAAGACGAGGCCTTCGCGCCAGCTCTTGAGCATGTTGCGCTCATCACGACTGTTGTCGACGAAGCCCCAAGGGTTGGTGAAACATACCAGGGTCATGATATCAGCTGCGAACTCCCTGATATATGATTCATAACGTCAGACCAGTGGGTTCGAGAATCACTTCAAGCTGGGTGGCGACTTACGCTACCTTGTCGGAGAGAATGACAGGTTCGTTCTTCTCCGCAAATTCAGTCATTCGCTTTACAAAAAGCTGAATGTGGTCGTCGATGCGAGGTTCCCAATTATTCTTCAGCCCCCCAACTGACCACTAGAAAGTCAATTGTCAGCCCTCGGCGCGGCTAGCAGGAGTTCCACAACAAAGGAAATTGAATAATAAAATACCGATGGGCCACCTAGGGCCTTTCTCAAAGATTTGTGTACACCTCCATCAATAGTCGAGAAAAGTTGTGGTGGACCAAGCGCGCCCGAAGCATAGAAAGGGGCTTTGGTATTGCATTTTGAATCCCAGTAAATGTCTCTGATTGCCTTGGACTGGGGGAACAATAAAAGCGACGGTGCTATACGGATCGGCTTGTCATCTTTACCGCAGGGATAGTGTCAGTGATATCAATAACTGGCGCCTGTTAGTGATGGTAAAGGCAACAACTCACATCCGTATTGCTTAGCCAGATGGAGCAGCCAATGTGGTTCAAGCCCGACGACAGATATAACAGCGGAGCAAAGCGAAAATGAAGCCGCATACCACGGGCCGTGGAATCTGGACAGGGGATGCAAGTACAAGTTATAACAGATTCGTAAAACCAATGCAGAGATTGTCGCAATGGACAAAAACGCCCCGGTCGAGGCCAACGACAGCTCTGGCACATCTAAAAGCACCATATTTGAAAGCTCTCTGGTCTGGTGAAAAAGGTCAATGAGAGACTTTCTGTGCTCATTTATGGGGTGCAAAGAGTAAGGTTTATATAATGGCCAACGTTTGCAGATCTTCTCGATTTTCTCATGCCTCCTCATGTCATGGTGTTAACATGTCTTAGAACAAGTCCATATGATTCCATCTCATAAACACCTCATTGGGGTCAGTCGCCTGACCTGATATGCAGCAGACGTCCACTCCTACTCTGACTGCTGTCTGCTACTCACTATACAACATGCCCCTCATCTATATGGCCTATTAGCAACCAGAGATCAGCCCTTGGATGCTGCTTTGAGTAGGACGGATAAGTATCGTGCTGAGTTTGAACGATGCTGCATCCATGATGCAACCACGCAGCGGTTATTCACTGGAGTACGCTTCAATTGAATACCCAGAAGTGCCAAGCCGGGAAGAGGACCCATCGTTCAAGCACGATTTACTGGGTGCCGTGTCTGGGCGCAGGAAAATGCAAGCCGCATGTGCGTACGTGCAACTCGGACAGTGGTGTATTCATGTGTTAGTGAGACCTACATGTTGACCGAGATGCAGAGTATACACCATTCTTTCTTGAAATCTGAATTCTTTCTCCTTCCATTGGAGGAGCCCGTAACAGCAAGGAAATGAACGGGTTGATCAAATTATGCTTTGGGTATTCCGCGGACAACCACATATAGATAGGCTGATTAGTCACGCCGTTTCCGACGCCGGAGATCCACCCCGAACTGTCTTATCTGGCTCTGAGGGTGCCGACCCCGCAGCCAATTATATGCGGGTTCTTGGAGTTCCGTCTTTTACTTCAGCTTTGACATTGACCAAAATGTTTCTTTTCGCAAGACATCTCACTTTAACGACTCCAAAACCACTGCCAAGATGTACACCGTCAACGTGGGCGACCGGCTGGATAGCCTAGACACGCCTTCCATGATCGTGGATCTCGATCTCATGGAAGCAAACATCAAGAAGCTTTTCGACAGCCTACTTCCCACGGGCGTCAACATCCGCCCTCACCTGAAGACAACAAAGAGCGCAATTCTCGCTGGCAAGCTTGCCGCCGCCGGTGCCAAGGGCTGCTGCGTGGCCAAAGTATCAGAAGCAGAAGCCATCACTGCGGCGGGCTTTGACGACATCCTCATCACCTGTGAAATCATTGGCGGCCCCAAAGTGAAGCGTCTTGTCGACCTCTTCAAGAAAAACAAAAAGATTAGAATCGTTGTCGACAGCGAGTTCGGCGCGACGGCAATCAACAACGCGTTGGAGGAGGCCGGCGTCGAGGAGCAGATCCTCACGCTGATTGATCTGGACGTTGGGTTGCATCGGACCGGCGTGGCCGCGGGTGAACCCGCTCTGGCCTTGGCCAAACACATTGGCAATCTCACGCATCTCCGCCTGATTGGCGTGCAAGGGTACGAGGGCCACCTACAGCACCTCCACGACCGGGACGATCGAAAGAAGCAATGTCTCGAGTCCATGAAGACGCTGACGGAGACCGCGGCGGCGCTTCGTGAAGCCGGTTTCGGAATTGACGTCGTCACCACCGGTGGCACGGGTACCGCCGAGTTCTGCGTTACGGTGCCGGGCGTCACGGAGCTGCAGCCGGGGTCGTTCATCTTCATGGACACGGACTACCGCAACGCGGTTGGCTCGTTCTACTCCAACAGTCTGACGTTGCTGGCTACCGTTGTGAGCAAGCAAGGCGAACGGCAGGTGACGATTGATACGGGGCTCAAGTCCCTGACGACGGATAGCGGACTGGCCGAGTGTAAGGACCGGCGCTACACCCACGCCAACCTGGGAGATGAGCATGGTGCGCTTAGCTGGGACGAGGGGACTCCAGCGTTGGCTGTGGGAGATCGAGTTGAAATGGTCCCAAGTCACATTGATCCAACGATCAATTTGCACGACTGGTACTATGCCCATCGCAATGGCGTTATCAAGGAAATTTGGTCGGTCGATTCTAGAGGAAAGGTCCAATAATGAAAGCAAGCTTTACGTCTCAAGTAGCGCTGTGGAAAAAACACCAATACACAGCAAAACGACCGACTGGGCTCGTGGCATGTAAAGCATGCAAACAAAGCTACATAGCATTCAGATCATAAATCAAGTTACGCATGTATTTTTCATTGAGACTTTTCCTTTCCTTCGAAGAAAACAGTCGGTTTTCACTTCACGTACTTATAGTATTTAAAAAACTTTTCAAGCCAAAGAGGAGACGTCGTTGTCATTACTCATCGCGCCATCATTGTTTAGTGCGTCTAGTTACTCCAGGCTACTCACTTGAGACTTACTAATCATTGACCTGGGAAATAGGCCATCTACAAATGTCAATAACAAAAAAAATAAGGAAGACCGGCTCCGTCAGAGGCACTCGAGAAGCTCATGTTGTGATATAAGTGTACGTCTACACCGTGCTCCTAAATCTTTGCTGTCGAATGACTCCTCTCTTTCAAGTTTCTCTCAGCGGGCAAAACCATGTTTACATGTGTACTCAAAGCAACGACATCCCCAGTCTGGTCTAGAACGATAACCTCGAGATCCAATCTACCATTCCGGATAACCTTGGCCATTGTCCGAATAAAGAGCCACTCTGCTCCCTCCTCAGGTAACGCCTTCTTCACGTCCAGGTTGAGTGCAAGTGTCGGATACCAAAACATTTCATCCGACCGAAAAGGCGTCTGCTCTTCGCTGCGCTTCGGTCTCCATGCTTCTATGACTGTCGGGTACGCGTCCACGACGTAGCCGAGTGATACGTTTGTGAACCTTTGGCCCGACTTCAGGCGCAGCCAGAGATCTACGACGCCCCGACGAGTATCCTCGCGGGGAACGTAGTACTCGAGATTGCTGTGGGCGCGGGCGTAGGACGCCGCGCGTGCATTGAGCTTTAGTTTCTGCACCCAGTGAGGGTCCTTGTCCAGACCGAGGAGGGCAAAGTCGGCGGGTTTGACTGGTGGCGTCATGGCCCAGCCGCTCTCGAGCGTGAGGCCCTTTTCTAGAGTCAAGCGCGTGTTGATCAAGTAGGCGACGACCTCTTTTCTGGACTGTGGTGAGAACCAGGGAGCCGACGGCTGGAGGTCATGTTGGTAGAGGGAGACGTGCACCGTCGAGAGGTTGCGGCCTATTTTGACTTCATCGACGATGAGAATTGCGGGACCTATCTCGGTGCGGTTGACGTATTCGAAATGTGCAGAGATGGAATCAGGCTGTCCGCGCTCTGCAAGGTGCAGCGATGCCGCGCGAAGAATCACCGATGCTACGTAACCGCCATTCGGAACTGCGCAACATCAGCTATGAGCTCAATAAAGGTTGGAGGACGAGCATGCGACGGTGAGTGACTAACCTGAGCCAGTGCACCAACTTGGCACCAACTTGGCACCGTACACGTTAGGGCCGAGTTTCGTTACTGTCGTGGCATTCGAGAACGGAACAAGCTCCTCAGAAGACGAAGAAGTCATGGTAGATATCGGCAGGATGGAACCGCTGCTCAGAGCAAAAGAGCCCTCCCTGCTGTCGCCAAGAAATTCGGTTACGGTAATGCTTAATCGTCTCTGCGTTACGGCTGGACGGTGAGTCGATGAGCGTGCCCAATGGATGAAAGAGAGATCTGAAATCAGAATCAGTATTTCTGTAACAAAATATGGAGAGAGCGGAGGAATTGCCGTTTTGCTGGAATCCGGGGTAGCTCCTCCGAGTCCTGGGGTATCGGCGACGTGGGCCCGGTCATCGAACGCTTGTTGGTTCTCACAGTGCCCATCCCGACGATTAGAGGGCGGGCGGATTTCATGCCGATTCCCGGTCCTGCGTGAGCCTCGGCTTTGCACATGTCACCTGACTCGAGACCACTAAGTCTCACTCAGTGAGAAAGAAGCTCAGACATGTACCATAGTAGCCATTGGTAGCAGGAGAGGTTTTTTTTTTTTTGCCTCGGTAAGTGGATCCAAATGGGCCATCAGCTCACGCCGCCAAGCGCATTCTTAGCAGCGTTGGTGAGATGAGTCTCACTCCGTCTCACTCTCAGTGGCTCTCACTCACGGCTGAAAGCCCCCCTAGAAAGCCCGCCCAGGGCCGCCCAGGGCGCGATGACTGGTGTGAGATTTGAGGCGCCACAGAACACGCAATCGGATCCTCCCAGGCTCCCCAGAGTGACGGATCCTCGGTGGACTATGCCCAACGTCGGCCGTCGTACGGTATCGAGGCTATTGCTCCGATGCTGTCCCAACAGTTAGGTTCCTGGGTCCACGGCGCGTCCCAACAACGGCGTGGCCGGGGGACGCCTACCGAGTCTCCGGGCCTTTGATAAGATTATCGCTGAGATGGGATCACTCATCAAAAAAGAACCCGACTTTCAAGATATGAAGGCTGACACTCCCTACATGTGCTTGCACTTATGAAGCTGATGCCCTGCACTTCTGCTTATTTTTCTCACAAGCCTGCATCTGTTCATTCACCAGTTTTCTCACTGTAATTAGCATCTCATTGTCCGTGGTGCGCCCCCCAAGCAAACCTCGAAATGGCACCGAAATCAGACCGGTTCCAAGGCTTCACAGCCATCACAGACCAAATTTTCTTCCGAGAAGGCGAGTCAGTAACAGAGGGCACGCAACCGCCAGCAGGCCACCCAAGAGTCGTCATCATCTACAGTTGGGGCGACGCCGTACCCAAACACGTCTCCAAATACGCCGATGGATTCCGCAAGCTCTTCCCGCACGCGAAGCAAATCGCCGTGCTCTCGCCCATCCTCAAAGCCATGAGGGAGGACCTCCAAACGCGCTCCGACAACATGAAGCCCGTCGTCGAAGCCGCGTATCCCTCAGCCACGTCCGGCACAGCAGACCCCCACGAAGACGCGGTCCTCACGCACGTCATGTCCAACACGGGCGGCATCAACTACGCCGGCACGCTGCACGCCTACCAAGAAAGGTTTGGCCGCCCCATGCCGCACCGCCTGTCCAGCTACGACTCGACACCCGGCAGCGTGATCATGACGTGGAACAATCTCAAGCGCTGGTCTCTGGCCATGACGCTGGGCACCGCCGGCTGGTTTCCTTGGCCCTTTGTCGTGACGCAGTGCATCATGGGCGTCTTCCTCCTCCTGAACCACGGTTTCGAACACCTCACCGGCCGGGAGAGCGCACCGGTCTTTAGTGTCGCGGCTATTGGCGACACAAAGTATGTCTCCAAGGGGTCGCGGAAGCTGTACCTGTACAGCAAGGAGGACCCGCTTATTGGCTGGGAGGATATCGAGGAGAACATGGCCGAGTCCAAGGGCAAGGGCTACGCCTATAACGCGGTGCGGTTTGAGGGCAGTGGCCATGTTGGGCACATGCGCATGCATCCTGATCAGTACTGGAGTGCTATCGCGTCAGCCTGGAATGAGACGTGAGCTTTTCCGCAAAGGATTCGATAGGGAAGAGGGCTCATATCAGACCTTATCGGTCAGCTCGGTCTCGCAGTAAAGTGTTATTAGAGAGAGTCTACCTCCTCTTTCCCTTCTCATTAAGCTCCCAGGTTATGGAAATGCTATTCTTGACTAGACAGACTAGAGCTAGGGGTGGCAGGCGTTCCTGATTCAGACAACTCCATGACACAACCCTCACGGAATGTCACGGTATCGAGCTGTATAGAGCTTAGGATGTGTTTGAATACAAAGCTAGGAGACCTGTGCCACTTATTAGAAGGCTTTCTTAGGGTTTGGACAGCATAGTCTCACGAATGTAATGAAAACAAATAACGAGAATCAGATATACGGGGTATGACGTCAACATTTCTTTATGCCTGAATTACTTAGGTTGGTCTCTGGCTCACTATCTACAGCTGCCGAAATTCGAATCCTCCACCTCGAATGTGTCTCTGAATATTCCATCACACTGTCGCAAGAAGCCATCTCCAATCAGCAATCCCAAGGGGCTGATCAAACTTGGTTTCGGGATTTTAACCATGGCAACCAAAGCCGGCCTCATGCCATTGTCATCACTACGCGTCTCCAAGCATTTCATCCCGGCGTACGGGCTCCTCCCAAACACAACCATTCAGAACAAGCCCCTGATGATCTACCACGCAGCATTCCAGTCTGCGAGTGCATCGGCCATCGAGTCGCATCTCACCTCCGTCGGCGTCGTCGAGCCGCAGTGGCGATACACCATGTACAGCACAAGTCACTTCCACAGCACGACGCACGAGCTTCTGTGTATTAGCAACGGCCGCGCCAGGCTTTGCTTCGGGGGCGAGAATAACGAGGGCCGGATCGAGCCTCTGGTAGAGAAGGGCGATGTGATTGTTGTGCCGGCTGGAGTTGCCCACCACCTACTGGACGACTTTGGAAGCGGGTTTGAGATGGTTGGGAGTTATCCGAAAGGCCACCACTGGGATATGTGTTATGGTCAAAAGGGTGAAGAGGAAAAGGTCGATGCAATTGCCAAGGTTACGTGGTTTAGCAGAGATCCAGTGTATGGAGATGATGGTCCGGCAATAGGGGTTTGACATCATGTGGCAACCGTTGCAAGCTCATCAATATCAATATTGTCGTTCACACATTGGGGCGATAACGTGATACGCAATACAGAGTTTTGGTGTTCTTTTCATTCCCAGCAACAACAGCCTTTGATATGAACTGTGACAGGTATCAAAACGTCAATCATCCAACTAAAGTACACCGCACAGAACAGGCCCCAAACTCCATGACGTATGCAGAATGCATAAAAACACGCCCTGCTAAGTCCAACCACGCCGGAATTCCGCACCATCATGGCGACATGCCCTCATAACACATTACAGATGTCTCAAGTATGAAACTCAACAGTGATCATCCCCAATAGATGTCAAATCTCCAACCCCTACCAAACCATGTGAACCAGTATGCTCTCATTTCCGTATCGCAGACCAAACACCGACGAAGCCAGCAAACGGCCATGTTATCGCAATCCTATCCTTGAGCGACTTCTTCCTCCGCTCTTTACTCACGTCAACCGTAATCTTGTCGTACACCGTCGGTAAACTCGTGGCGCCGTACCGGTCTCGCAATTTCGTGTACCAATCCTTGTCGTACACGTCCCAGAACTGCGACTCGGTGTAGTACGCGTGGGAGTACAACACCTTGCGCCCGCCCAGCTCCATGAGCTTCGCCTCCAGATCCCGGTTCTGGCGGACGAACCTGTCAATCTTTTTCGACGACAACCCCCACACACCCACGTTCAGCATGGGCTGCGGCGTCTCCCCGCCGGGCTCCGTCGTATAGGGGTGGAAGCTGGGGGACTCGATGGCGCGGAGGGGGCACAGCCAGAGGGGCCATATCTCGAGGTTGTCCGCGACGTAGTCGATGAACTCTTGGACTTTGATGTATGGCAGAGAGAGGTCGTGGACTAGGTATCTGAAGGTCATTCGGCTACCGCCGCCGAGTCCGGCCTTGTATAATGTCCTCGTGTCCATGAGACGATTCAGAGCCCGACGAGTGAGTCTATTGAATGGGACAACGCCGAAATATTTGAATGCCAACTCGCCCATCCAGAATGCACCCCGGTCATAGCGAAAGAGGTAATCCTGCAGCGGTACGTAATCTGGCGTCGGTGTGCCATTTGCGATTCGTTTCCGTGCATGCAGGTAGAACCAAGGATCCTTGGACCTGCTGAACGTCTGTGGCTGGCACTTATCCGGCAAATCATCCGTCATATGGCCCGTGATAATAGCAGCACTCGTCCTTGAGAAGACCAGTCCTTCGACATAGTCATTATGCGCCAGATTCGTCTCCCGCTGAATCGCAGCAACGGCTTCCGGAATCGTCGAATATGAGTGATAGCTGAGCTTTACAAATTGCTTGGCCTTGAGCAATCGCAGCTCCAGTTTTGTGACGATACCCAGGGTCCCCAGAGCCCCTGCCGCACCCTTGAAGAGATCAGGATTCTCCGTCTTGGAAGCGTTGACGACCTCCCCGCTCGCGAGGATCATCTCGACAGACTGCACCGTCTCGTCAAAGTACCCGTAGCGGAACGAGCTGCTCTCTCCGGCCGACCCGGCGAAGCCACCGCCGACGGTGATGCCGGGAAACTCCATCACTACGGGGGGCACGAGCCCGCACCGATAGGTGGCGGCGACGAGCTGGTCCATGGGGACGTTGGGTTCAACGACGGCGACAGCAGCGGCGGCGTCAATGTAGAGAACATTGTGCAGCTCGCTGATGTCGACGACGCGCTGGCGGTGGGCGGGCCGGGTACTGCTTGTGGAGCCGTGGAAGATGCGAAAGGGTTCCCGGCGCGAATGGAAGTCCTTCACCACGTCGGCGATGCGCTTGACCGCTGCATTGTGGTCGTCCATTGTTGTGGGCGATGTGGCAGCAGCAGCAGCTGCTGCAAAATGGAACTCTGCTGAAGGAACCTCGAGTCTCGAACCTCGACCTCGAAGGCTCGACCCGATGGCAGCTTGGAGATCTGGGGTGCCGAGGACGGGAAGTCAATTGTCCAAATGTCAATGAGAACGGACGGATGCGACGCTGGCCAAGGTAAGTTGTAACGGGGATTGTCAGAAGTTGGCTTGACCCACTCCGGTGAGCTGGAACCGCCTTCATTGGACCTTTGCTGCGATGCATGAACGATGACTAAGACAGGGATTCTGTTATATGAGTGCTGGGATGCATGACTGACAACCCTAACCCTGCATGATGCGTTATATTGCACCAACATCACCATCCCCTTTTTGCAGGCTATCGCTGATAACAATTGACATTGAGGCTCTTACATACGTTCTGAAATACATGGAAAATCCGTGTTTCGAAACAGAGAAATCACTGGCTTTCTGTGTCTTTCTTTTCATCATCCTCATTGGGTATCTTCTTCAGACCGACGCCAGCAACACCAATGATGCTCGCCGCCGCCATGGCAGCAGCAACAATGTATGTTCTCGTTATGGCATGATTGTATACCTGCAACAACGTGCCGAATTGGTCTGGAGACACCAAATCCCTTAGCTGCGTGGCACCCGAGTTCCTGATAGCTTGCGGATCAACGCCCGGGATCTTGGCTGATATGCCCGATGTCAACGTGCTCGCAAACACGGCCTGCGCAATTGTAATGGCAGTCGTAGGACCGAAGCACTGGAAGAAGAGCACAACCGCCACTCCAATAGCAACGTCGGCCTCGTCCAGACTGCTCTGGACGGCGACCGCTGCTTGTTGTGTCGAGACGCCAATGCCAAGCCCGGCGATGACTTGAAAGGGAATCCAAAGGTTTGCGCCCGAGGATGCCTTCAGTGTCGAAAGGAGACCAGAACCAATGGAGAGCAGAAAAGTCCCGGCGAGCATGAAAGGCTGGTAGTAACCTATCTTTGTGACGCCCCAACCGCTGAGGAAAATGGTCAGGATGAAAGCTAGGCAAAGGGCCAGGTACCGAACACCAGACTCCTCGGGCGTGGCACCCTGAATGGCTTGAAACCAGAGAGGCACCTATGACCGACGTTAGCTGTCATTTCTTTTCTGAAAACAATCACAAGAGTTTCGGGCGCCATACGTAGTAAACGAGGGTGAAAAAGGCACTATCCAAGCAAAAACCGAAAAAAGCCCCAAAGATGACAATACGCATTTTGGCCAAGCGCGGTGGCACCAGCGCCTGTTCGCCCATCCACCACTGTTCGACCATGAAGCCAACAACGAGAACGCCGGCAACCACAAAACAAGCGATTGTCCGTTTGTCATCCCACGTGAACAGTGCGCCCCCGAATTGGAGAGCGAGGAGAAACGAAGTGATCCCTGGCAGTAAGAGGAGCATGCCAAGATAATCCAAGCCCCGGATTTTCTGCAGCCAAGGCCGCCGCTGCTCGTCGGTTAGTGGGGGCGACTTGATCAGAAACAACGTCGCAAGAGCGGGTGGTGCGGCAATTGGGAGGTTAATGTAGAAACACCTGATGGAAATCATCGTCAGTAGATGATGGATAGCGAGAACATCAAGCCACGAGAGGGATGCTCACCATCTCCACGTGAGGTAGCTGTTTGTGATGACGCCGCCGACCACCGGCCCAAGAACGGCGGCAACGCCATAGACCATGCCGATGGCACCTACGTACGTCGGCAGGTGTTTCGCAGGCAGAGCTGCCGAGATGAGAACCAGACAGCCGCTCTGGAGGCCGGATGCACCGAGGCCAGCGATAGCGCGTCCGACGATGAACACTGCCGAGCTCGGGCTTACAGCGCAGATGAGGGATCCAATCTCGAAGATGGCGAGAGAGATCACAAAGATGATTTTGATGTTGAACTGGTTGTACAGACGTCCGAAGATGAGTTGGAACGCACAAAGTGTCATTTGGTAGGCTGATCCATACCACTGGGAAATTTTTAGCATAGATGATTCATTGCCTTGGGTTTTGTCTGAGAAAATAATGCGACTTACACCGACGTCTGTGAGGGAACCGAATTCATCCGTAATGCGCGGAATAGCTGTTGCAATGATGCCTTCATCGAGAAACGTACACAAAACACCAAGTGCAATCGCCAGCCAAATAACGAAGATTTTCCATGCCGGAAGGTTCTCGCTTGCCTTGGTTTGAGTCTCTCCCGTATGGGAATCATCGGACTGGGTGCTGCTGTCTAGCACAATGCCCTTTTCCCGTTGAGAGTCCATTATGACACCGTCTGTCTCAAGAGCAGGTGATTTTCTAGTAGCCATTCATGAAAGTCTTGAAAATTCTACAATTTGAAGAGACAGCAGATGATTGCAGCAGAGATAGATGCAATGGGATCATCTGAATATCCCCTCCGTCGTATCCACACTTCCAGAGGAGCGAGTTCCGAAGCCGTGGCTCTATTTCGAGAATAGCACGGCGGAACCTCAAAAAGAACTCGCCTCGCCCCGCTGAACCGGCTGACCGCCATGAGGGATTCAAGCCTAGACATGGATCCCATCACACTGCCCCCAACCCGCATCCGGAAGGCCAGGACGAAACATCATGGGTAGATGTCTGAGGGGTAAGACAGAATTCGACATTTTCATGTTTGCAATTCACGACATCGGCTGCAACGACCCCGCCGCTGCCTTATCGCTGACCACCCCCATCGAAAAGGTGACCACCCCCCCTTTCGATGTCACCTTTCGATGGGGCCCGAAGGATCGAGACATGCGCTGCTACCTAGTCACCAGGCACCTGCATCAAGGCAGGTTCCTTCAACCATTTCTGTCATGGGCTGCATCGCGGCCCGCTATTGGTTCCCGAGGCACGGGAAGAGTCGATGCGAACTGAATATCCGGAAGACTGCGTACGAACCCATGCAAGGCACACAATATGCAACCACTCTAGATTGCATGCACTACAAAAGAACCGATGGCGGGTAAACAGGGCTTCCAGGCTTCCCGGCGTGGCGAGTTATCACCACATCACTGACGAATGAATGGATTCACGCACCCAATAATTGGAGATATGTCGCAACTCCATTCATCCTTCTACTCCATAATATTGCTTAGCCCTTAGCTTCTTGAGTCTTGACAGAGACATATGATTCAGCCCAGAGTCCCGCTCAGCCAATCGGAACGCTTTGCCAGCGTTGCCAAACACCAAAGAAGGCGCGTAATTGTTGTACAGATTCAACTCATGGCACTTTGAGCTGGATAGAACCGGCAAGCCGATGCCGCGAAATGCCGCACTCCACCTTCCTTTCGGTTTATGATCTGAAATTGAAGGACAAAACGCCTGTCAATAGTTACTTTTCTGGACTCAAGAGGAGGTGGTGGAGGGGCTGCAGCATCCCGGTCTCAATTGAAGGGAGTCACCCGCCGGGGCAAACAGGACTTGAACAACCCCCGTGAAAAGGCGCAGCATCGAAGGATTGACGGTGTGAGAGATGCGCCGGCATCGTTGCCTTTTCAGGTAGGTCGTAGAAACCGACCGAGCAGTCTAGAATACGTGTGTGATTTGGAAGATTCGAGGACTATCTGGTGTGACTCTTGCTCTGTCCCGCCGAGCTGTCTGGACTGTTCGGTAGTTACGCACGGCGTGAGTATGGCGACATGAACTGGAACTATTACGGGGACCACTGGATGGAAGTGTCAGCTACATGTGACGTTGAAGGATTTTCTGTGGTCCCTAGTCTCGCCTCTCGGACTGGAGAAATGCAAAGGTGCCAGATGTAGTCCGAGAGTGTGATGCCAGATCATGCAATGTCGTCCACGCATGTATTGAAGACAAGTAGTAAGCTCCTGAATCACCTCAAGTTGCTCCAAGTCGCTTTATACAAACAACGCTGTCCAAGACTTCCTGTCTTGGCGCCACGCTTCTAGTCTTACACCTTGCATGCATCTTCCGTACCTGCGCCGCTGCAAGCAAGCCAGGTCCTAAACATGTTATCTACAGACGGGAAATGGAAGCTCACACCCAGGCTTCACTCTGTGAAGTTTGTCTTTGACGCTCCGACCCCGGCAGATGCGAGGACTCCCGATGAAATCGTTTTCGACAATCCGTTCCCTACCAATATTCCCGGGGTGCCGAAGCGGTTCGTCTTCAAATCACCCACGACTCATGATGTTAGTCAAGAGGCTGTAGTTCCTCAAACATCCACCTTTGTCGACGATGGTCTCGACACTTGTTTCCCAGCCGAGGCACAGGCGTCTGATGTGCAGCCCACTACAGAGACAATGACGCCATTTGGCGAAAGTCTAACCAGCGAAACTACGACTGCGGAACCAAATTCAGACTCTGTCTCTCATCTTCAAGGACCTATATTTGACTCACCGGACGATGTCGAGGCAATTGTGTGCGCTGCATGGGCCTTGATACTGTCCTCGCTGAACGGCAGCGAAGAAGTCAATTTTGGAATATGCGTCCCCAGCGCTAGCAATTCTGGGCCTTTGGGCAGGGTGACCTCGTTCACTGTCTCTGTTCATTCTCAAGGTTCAATTTCGGCATTTCTAGAGCAAGCCAGAGACCAATCGCTTGTGCCCGTGGAAAATGATCAATTTTCCGAGGCAAGGCCTGGGGTTGGAGAAGAGCCATTTGCCAACACACTCATCAACTTTTCCACAACTGTTGGATGCCGGCAGCAACCAGTCAATCTTCCCGGTTACGCTCTTCAGCTTGTTTGCCTCGTCGTAGGACAAGATTTGCAGCTGTCTGCTACCTTCGACGAGCGAGCAATTTCTAGGTCAAGAGTTCGTCTTCTGCTCAGTGACTTGGAGCACGTCATCTGGCAGCTGGCGAACTTAACGGGAGAGCAGAAAGTGCTGGGAGATGTACAGATCATGAGCCCCTCAAGTCAGCGGCGTCTTGTTCAGCTCAACAGACCGTACGTTTTCTTTCTGCTCTTGAGTTTTAAGTGCTTGGCTAACTTGATGAAGACTTCCAACACAAGAGGAAAAGTTTGTACAGGAGTCGATAGTAGAGCATGCCAGATCACAACCTCACGCTCAAGCCATCTGCGCTTGGGATGGCAACTTGTCGTACTCTGAGTTGCAGCGTTATTCTGAGAATCTTGCAACGCATCTTTCCAGTCTCGGAGTCGGACCCGAAGTGGTGGTACCCATCATCTTCGAAAAGTCTGTCTTCAGCATCATTTCTATTCTGGGTGTGGCGATGGCCGGAGGTGCAGTTGTAGCTCTGGATCCCTCACTTCCCGAAGCGCGGATCAACATGATTATCGAAGACGTAGATGCCCAACTTGTCGTGTCGTCTTCACTGAGCCAAAGCAAGATCCCATCAGGCATTCACCAAGGGAAGCGAGTTATTGTCAGCCAGCCTTTCCTGGAACATCTCTCGATCGCACGGCGATCTTTGTCGACCCAAGTCTCGCCATCTCCGAACAACGCTATATACGTTGTGTATACGAGTGGCTCTACGGGCAAGCCGAAAGGTGTCGTGGTCACTCACGGAGCATTTTGTTCCAGCGCAAAAGGCTTCTCCAAGGCCATCCACCTCGACTCTCCCACCTCCCGGGTCCTGCAATATTCCTCCTTTTCCTTCGACATATCCATGCTTGAGATTTTTGCCACCTTGATGGCGGGATCGTGCCTTTGCATTCCATCAGAGGAAGATAGGATGAACAGCCTGGCTAGGTGTATATCCACCATGAAGGTCAACTGGGCAATGTTGACACCATCAGTTGCCAGTCTGATATCCCCAGAGGAAGTCCCAAGCCTCGAGGTTCTATGCCTTGTGGGAGAGGCACTTCCGCAGGCTGTAGCTGACACATGGGCCGACCATGTCAAAGCCATCAACGCTTACGGTCCGGCAGAGTGCTCGGCAATCACCATAGTCAGCGAGCCAAGGACCAGAGGAACGAAGAGCATTTCTCTTGGACGACCACCCAACTGCGCCGTTTGGATCGTGCGAGAAGACGGCCAGCTTGCACCTTTCGGTGCGATTGGTGAGATTGTCGTTGAGGGTCCGCCTGTTGCGCGTGGCTACCTAGGCGACGAGGAGAAGACGACAGCCGTCTTCATCGACGATCCGGTCTTTCTTCGCGGCGTCGTGCGCCGGCCGATGCGATGCTATCGCACTGGTGACCTCGGAAGGATGAACCATGATGGAACGATTGACTTCCTTGGTAGAAAAGACACTCAGGTCAAAATCAACGGCCAGCGAGTCGAGCTTGGGGAGATTGAGCATCAGCTCAAGCAGCGTTTGGAATCCTACGAGACACAATTGCCTACCGAGACGAGATGGGAACTGGCAGTTGAGCTTATACGGCCTGTTGGAGGGGAACACGGTATCCTTACAGCATTTATCGCGCTAAGGACCACTTCAAAAACTCCTTTTGATGGAGAAGGACGGGTCTTTGCAGAGGATGTGCACCCTTTATGGGCGACGATGCATCGGAAATTTCAAACCGCTTCGACAGAACTCTCCAACGTTCTTCCTGCATATATGATCCCGAGGGCAGTTGTACCATGTTACACATTGCCCCTGTCATCTTCTGGCAAGGTCGACCGGAAGGCACTCCGCACATACGGAACGACAATGACGGCACAGCAACTGCTGAGATCACCAAGTGGTATTGAAGAAGATCATGTCCCGCCCGCTGAAGTTCCCCAAGCAATTTCTAGCGACTTCCCCGAAAGCGAGGAGGAGTCTTCCGTTGGACAGCATACGTTACTTTCCGACACCTATCCTTCAACCGAGGCTTCAATGCCGCTCTCCGAACCTTCACAGCCTAGCCTTACTCCAGTTGAGGCATCGCTACGCCTGGCCTGGTCAGAAGTTCTAGGAGTATCCGAAGACTCAATCCTCCTCGAAGATGACTTCTTCAAACTCGGCGGAGATTCTATAGGAGCTATAAAGATCGTCGCCGCTTGTCGCAAACAATCACTTCAAATCAACGTGGCGAGCATCTTCAAAAACTCCGTACTAGGCAAGATGGCTCTCGTTTGCAAGACTACAGCACCTGGAAAGCACACAGCGCCCGCCACCAGATTCAGGCCATTCCAATTCCTACTCCACGAGAACATTACCGAGCTGCAAGAGGAAGTCGCCTTCCAGTGTGATATCACTGTCGAAAGCATCGAAGACTTGTACCCTTGCACGCACATGCAAGAGGGCCTGATGGCGGTCAACCTCACACGACCAGGGAGTTACACTGGCCGATGGATCCATCCGCTGCCCAGAGACGTTGATCTGTTGCGGTTCAGAAAGTGTTGGGAGAATATCCACGCCACATCGCCAATACTGAGGACCAGATTTGCAACGACATCAGCTGCGGGATCCTTGCAAGCTGTCGTCAGAGAGAGAGTCCAGTGGCTGTTGCACAACGACCTCGAAGCTTATCTTCAGCAAGACGACGCGAATCCCATGTTTCCCGGGGATTCACTCAACCGCTTCGCTCTTATCACGTCCGAGACTGGCGTTGTGACTTTTGTGTGGACCATACATCACATGCTCTACGACGGCTGGTCACTAGCAATGCTTTGCGATAGACTCAACGATTCGTACCACGGCCGCTCCACCAAGCCAGCAACCGACTACCGCAATTTCATTTCCTACACACAGCAGATGACGCCAAGTAACCATGTGGCGTACTGGAAAACAGAGCTGCAAGGGGTGAATCCGTCAAGCTTTCCTGCGACTCCCAAGCCTGGCCATCAATCCTTTGCCCGAGCTGTGGTGCGCGATGAACTCGACATCAAAATTGACCAGGCTTCCGGAATTACCATGTCGACCATCGTTCGAGCAGCTTGGAGTCTTATGATAAGCCATTTCTCGAAATCAGATGATGTCCTGTTCGGCGCAACAGTCTCAGGTAGAAACGCACCACTGGACAAAATCGAAAGCATCGAGGGACCGACGATAGCCACGGTCCCTGTCAGAGTCCGTATCGACAAGGACTCCGACATTCTCGAGTTTCTGCGGAAGATCCAGGACCATGCTACTGCAATGATACCTTATGAGCAGACCGGTATCCAGCAGATCAAATCCCTCAACGGAGATACCAGGTGCGCCTGCGAATTCCAGAACTTGCTCGTCATCCAGGCGGGCGGCGGCTGGGACGAGACTGGGGACGGTCCCCTCGGGAAGCCGATATATCGCGAGGAGTTTACGACGTTTCCTGTTACGTGCGAGGCTTGGCTTCATCCTGGACGAGTCGAGTTTGCGACGCATGTTGATGAGGGTGTCACTAATCGTGTCTTTGTTGCCCAGGCCATCGAGACTGTGAAGGTCGTTATGAGTCAACTTGCTTGGGCTACTTCCCGTGACTACAATTCCTCCAAGGTCCTCGACTTGGCCTTTGACGCGAATTCTATATCTATTCAGCAACACACTTCCGCATTTCATGGAGTAGAACAGGTCTCGACTACTCTTCATCAGCTCATTGGAGAAAGGAGTCTGGCACAGCCCCAAAGGGATGCAGTGGTTTCAACAGCCGACTCATTGTCTTACGAAATGTTGGATGGAATGTCCTCGGCACTCGCGGTCCAGCTTATTGAGACGGGCGTCAAAGCAGGAGACATGATCCCCCTTTGTTTCGAAAAATCGGTCTGGACTGTCGTTGCGATGCTGGGCGTCTTGAAAGCCGGCGCTTCCTTCGTCCCCCTCGACCCGAGCCAGCCCATATCTCGTCTACGAAAGGTCGTCGCACAAGTCAGAGCGAGAACTGTTCTCATGTCTACATTACAACACAAAGCAACAGATCTTGGCGCCGTAACGTCCATGATCATTGACCAGGACGCCCTCGGCAAGATCACGAAACTCCCGCACCAACTCCAGCAACCGGCTCATCTCGATCCCAGCAGCCCAGCATACGTCATTTTCACGTCCGGGTCGACAGGAGACCCCAAGGGCATCGTCATCTCTCACGCCGCGTTTGCTTCCAGCGCGCTAGCCCACGGCTCAGTGTTTGGCATGAATAACAATCACCGCGTCCTACAATTCTCCGCCTACAGCTTCGATGCCAGTTTGTTCGAGATCCTGACGACGCTCATACATGGCGGGACTGTCTGCGTCGCCACCGAGAAAGAACGTTTCGAGAGCCTCGGAGACTTTACAAGGCAGACAGGCGTCAATCTTGCGCTCCTCACCCCATCTGTGGCTCGCATCATTCGTCCCTCGGAGATGTCATCACTAGAAACCTTGGTGCTAGGCGGCGAAGCGCCCGACAAAGCCTTGGTCAAGAAGTGGCTCGATGCCGGAGTGACTCTGTTCAACGCGTACGGACCGAGTGAGTGTTCAGTCATCGCTGCGTGCCATTCATGTTCCTATAACGCAGACCCGAAAACGATCGGGGTCCCGGTCGGTTGCTCTGCGTGGGTCGTTGACCCAGACGATGACACGATACTCGTACGGGATGGAGAGATTGGTGAGCTGCTGATTGAAGGTCCGACTTTGGCAGATGGCTACCTTTATGACGTTAAAATAACGAACACCGCTTTCATTTCGCGACCGCCTTGGGCTTCGGGACAGAACTCGATGGGCAAAGGTCGCCTGTACAAGACAGGGGATCTTGTGAAGAGGATGGCCGACGGAAGCATGATATATGTAGGCCGGAAAGATCTTCAAGTAAAGTTGAACGGCCAACGAATCGAGCTTGGTGACATTGAGTCAGATCTCGTTGGTTGCAAGTCTGTTAAGAGCGGCATCGTTGTGTTCCCATCTTCGGGCCCTTTCTCACAGCAACTTGTGGCGGTTTTGGAGCTCGAAGGTGAGAGCGATAGACCCATTGGTCTCCGACATATCATATCTCGCTTCAACATTGTTGCGGAGAAGGTTCGTCAAGAGTTGGCTGGCAAACTTCCAAGCATAATGCTCCCGGCACACTTTGTCGACGTTGCCACTCTCTCTGCTGAGAGATTCCCGCTTTCTTCCTCGGCCAAGATAGACAGGAGACAGGTAACAGCGTGGCTCGAACAGTTGTCTGTCAGGGAGTCTGAGATCCTTGACAATTCTGCACCGATACCGAGCACAGTTGCGACGATCCAATCCGATGAGCTTCCTGCCTACGAGCTGGCAGAAAAGATCATGGATTTGGTGCCTCAGAGAACATATTCTCCTGGATCTCGGCTGGGTGGCTTCGACGATGTGCTGTTGAACACTTCTGGTCTAGACTCTCTCAACATGATGTCGCTCATGCACTTCATTCGCCTCAAGTACCACGTAAGAGTCAGTATGCAGCTGCTCATGGACGAGCAAACGAGCATCAGGAAGCTGGCAGCATTCATCATCCAAGCAGCTTCGAACGAGTCTGTACCTCCGATTGCTCAAGCTATAAACACGGGGTCTCGCCAAATTGATTTGATGGCCAAAATTGATCGCCTAGATGCGGAGGTCCAGGCACTTACCAACACGATGCCTCAAGGTATTCAAGCTACCTTGACCAGGAAAGAAAAGGATCTCAGGGTTTTCCTCACTGGCGCAAGCGGATACTTAGGAACCCAAATTCTGCGGCAACTGCTGGAGCGGCGCGATGTTGCCCGCGTGACCAGTCTCGTACGTGGTGCAACGCCCGAAGCAGCAAAGTCCCGTGTGCTGGAAGCGGCGCAAAAGTCCCTTTGGTGGACCGAGTTCCACGATGAGAAGCTGGACGTCTGGATAGGGGATCTTGCGAAGCCTATGCTGGGCCTCGGTCAAGAACAATGGGATCTGCTAGGGGATGGCCAGACTTTCGACGTCATCATTCACAATGGCGCGATTGTCCATTGGAATAAGAGCTATGCCACACTGGAAGCCGTCAACATTCAATCCACGGTCCAGCTTCTCAACATTGCTGTGCAGAATCCGGCTTTGCATTTTGCCTACGTGTCTGGCGGTCGACAGTGGAAGGGCATCCAAGAACAGGACGAGGATGTCGCGCAGGAGCTTTCGGATGCGATGGGATACAGCCAGACAAAGTTCGTTTCCGAGGTCTTGGTCAAAAGAGCTGCGGAGCGATGTCAACTCGTACGGCGGAGGAATATTGGCGTCTTCCGACCAGGGCTTATCATAGGAACGCCCGCGGAGGGGGTAGCAAACCTGGACGATTATATCTGGAGGCTCACGGCTGCCAACATTGAGATGGGAATCTACAACGTCGATGAGGAGCAGGCATGGTTGCATCTCTCCGATGCTGCTACGATTTCTGAAGCTGCCATTAGCACCGCATTTAGTCCGGAGTCATTGGCCTCTCCAGTGACACAGCATGAAGAGGGAATGACCTGGGGCACATTCTGGAGGTTAGTCAAGGGGATGGGTTACGACATCCGTCCAATGCGGGCTGCTGAATGGCTTTCGGAAGTCAAAAAGGATATCTCAAGGCGGAAAGAGAAGCACCCGCTTTGGCCTCTGGCTCACCTACTCGAGGATGGTAGCATGGACTGGGAAGCGACAGCCAACGACCATAGGGATTGCCCGCTGCAGCTCAAGGTGGCTATCAAGAAGAACATCGAAGCCCTTGTCACTGTGGGCTTCCTACCGGCCGCGCGTCGAGAGCTGGAAACAAGTCGAGTTGTCGGGGGCCCATTTTCTAGGACATGAGTGTACCGGATACCAGTGGTTGCAGAGTCATGGGATTGAATTCGTTCGATATGGAGATGCCTAGACGTAGTTGTTACTTGTCAGCACTTCGCGTTGTGTTCGTAATGTCAGTTAGGCACTTGTTCTTCCATGTCACAGGATCTTACTTGAGTTGGATCTTGGCGCGTAATCTAACTGCTGAGATGAGACCCCTGCCCGCGCTGCGGTGACGTAGGTGGTGCACCATCACAAAGCGAGACGATTAGGTTGTCATTCACGCCCTTATACCCCCATGGTAGCCTAAAATGTCACAGAAAATAAAAAAAGGCTTTCTCCTCCGCTATTACTTATTAGCACTCTTGGAACTCGAGTTGCTTGCAAGATCACGACGCCATTAGCAACTACTCTTGCTGGGCCTCACTTCAAGCATCAAAATGGATGATTCCATCACCATCAAGGCACAATGCTTGTGCAAGGCACACAAATTCTCTGTTTCACTTCCCAAATCTGCGTTGCCGCTCAATGCGTCTTGCTGCCACTGCACTTCCTGTCGCCGACTGACAGGATCTCTCTACAACCCTGCCGTCGCGTGGCCAAACGCCTCTGAAGACCTATCCGCTCTGCGCAAGTATCCGTTCTCAAAACACTTTGATGTTTACTCGTGCTGGACTTGTTCATCGCAACTCTTCGCTCGCGGCCACAATCCCAACGTCGGCCCCTTGGTCACAACCGGTGCGTTGGAGAACATCCCCGGTCTCGTCAAATATGACAATCACATGTTTATCGGCGATACCATCGATGGTGGTCTTTCACCATGGCTTCCGAGGGTAGAGAATAGGGATACAGTCAAGCGCTGGAAGGGGCATCGCAACAGTGAAGAGGTTCCATTCGACTGGCCAATCAGCAAATCTGTCCCTGCTTCTCGACTGAATGCCAGTGCCTCACCTTCGTCAACGCCATTTCACTGCCACTGCAAAGGCATCCAGCTATCGTTGAGAAGCGCCACTGATTTGGAGGCGGACCCTGCGAAGCCGTCTACCTCTACGTGCGTGGATCCCAAGACACTAAAGTTCAAAGCGTGCTGCGACTCGTGCAACTCTTGCCGCCAACAGTTCGGGTCAGACATCATCGCCTGGACATTCGCCCCTCTCACGCACATCAACTTCAGCTCAGAACCCGCATCCGCGCCTTCTCAGTTCCCCCAGACGATTAGCGCACTTAAAGAAGCAGTGCAATCCGAGACCAAAGACCCTCGTCTCGGGACATTGGCGGTGTACAACAGCTCTCCCGAGGTAGAGCGATACTTTTGTTCAACGTGCTCAGCCAGCGTATTCTACGCCGTCTATAATCGTGAAGACATGGTTGATATTGCGGTCGGGTTACTTGATCACCCTGACGGCGCTCGTGCTGAGGGCTTGCTGGCTTGGATTCATGAGCTGGTTGGGTGGGAAATGGATGCAGCAGGCGGATGGCGAGAACAACTAGTTGAGACGACCAAGAGTTCTATGCAGGAATGGGCCGACTCCATGAACGCAAATGAGAACTTAGACAGCTAGGTTCCGGTTCAAAGAATTTCAAAGCAGCAAAACTAGCACACAAGAGATACATGAACGAGACACTGACCTGCGTTGTGAAAGGGTTGTTCCGAAGTCGAAATTTGTGACCATATTATCTTGCTCTATAGCATTGTACCAACTTGCATCTAATAACCAATCATCAGCGTCGATGGTTTAGTGGTAAAATTCTCCGTTGCCATCCAGCAGCGTCGGGGAGCCGGGGGTTCGATTCCCCCTCGACGCAGTCTTTTTGATTTTGGCGGTCGGTGGAGGAGGCCACTGTGCGAAAGATTAGTCTTCATAATGGCCGACACAATAGCATGTTTGCTACTAAGTTCCTGACCTATAAAGAGAGCGAAGTGGGAGGGAGATATATATCTTGTTACCTTTTTTCGACCTCTTTGGTGATTCCCTATTACCTAATCTCCTTCAGTAGCTACTGTAGGGATTGATATCTAGTTGCGCGGCCTTGTGCAGTGGAGCTCGATTGCAAGGAATGATCGAAATTGTTATCTAACTAAGCACATCTGGCCAGTCTTGTGATGATATTTTTTAGTAACAACGCCTCCCAATCTACATCTGCTTCCAAACAGTGTGCATATTCCCTATTTCAGCTCCTACCACAAGCGGAAGACCGAAAGCTCTCGATCTGTGATAGAGTAATCACTCGGTACCGCCATCGTTGATAGGAACAGGTTTCCGAGACCTTCCGTACCCAGTAGAGAGTTGTAGATGATACCAAGAGGTGACGCAGCAAGCATGACTGAGGTACCATTAGTGATGGTCAAAAGCTTCGGTGCTAGCCGCATGAGCCTGAGAGCCTCGATTGATGGCTGCCATCTGTATTTGACATTGTTTGGTGTGTACAGAGGTTCGTCGGCTGCCTTGAGCATCGATATTTCAATGTCCGGAGGAAACGGCTGTGGATGCCGCACACCTGTGTCTAGCAGGGCTCGCAAGTTCATCAGCTGTATGATTGAAGCGTTGTAGATGATCAGTTCGGCAGCCTGTTCCGCCGTCTTCACCGCAAGTGGCCTAGACAACAAAACCTTGGCCCAGGGAAGTGAGATGCCATCCGCTTCTGCTTCAAGAGGCAGATCTACTTCCCTTGCAGCACCGGGGTTGTCAGATTCCCAGTGCCATCTCCAGTCCTGAAGATCCGCGAGAAGCTGATCAATCCGTGCATGAGCGTCAACCTTCTCATTGTCGAGGTAGAGCCGATTTGGTGAAGCGATGGAAACGGTAAGACCAGGAATGATGACGAAAAGATCCATCAGTAGGTCATGAGATGTCTTGGGTATAAAATACCATGGAATAGTTTTCCACCGGGTTTCTTCAAAGAATGAGCGATCATGCTCATTAAATGAATTGCAAGCCTTGAGAGAATGGTTAGGAAGGATATCTGAGGAAACATACAAGTTCCAAGCTTGATATTGACTTACGTGGAGTGCCCTAATCTGGCGAAAGTAAGTCAGCATGGGCTCTTGCTGGAAACATTCTGGTCCACATAATTCTATAATCTTTGACATGCCATAATAGTGAGGAACGTTGGCCACATTCTCTACCGCATACTTTAATTATCAGCACGCTAGGTCCATTCAATCGACCAAAGTTCCTTTCAAAAGACTTACTTGGTAAAGACTTAGTATGATGATGGTAAAGGCCCACCGAGCTAGTTCCTGTTTGGACTTGGCTGACAAGGCAGCGTGCAACGCCCTAATCACCTTGCCGTTCAACTCGTAGCCCTCCGCCAGCATTTTTGGCTCCTTGACAGAGTTCCCCATGAAGCCAAGTGCCGTCGCCAGACTTCCCGTGTAGTCGGCTTTGGCTACGTCTGATTCTGTATCCCCTTCCAGTGACATGCGAAATAGAGGTTTCCAAAATGGAGCCCATCGATAGTTTGTGACAAGATGTGAAAACGCCATTTGATTACGGAACGCTGTAAACGGGAGTTCTGGGACGACTCTCTGCTGTGTGACGGCGCTCGAACTTGTGTTGGACAGTCTTACTAGCTGTTGACTGCCGCCGGAATTGCCGGAGGCGGCGAAGTTCTGCATACGAAGCGGCAGCTCATAGCCCAGGCATTTGTGGCCGGACTTGAGGCATCTCTCACATGCAGGTCGGGTTTTGTCTAAGTAGGTGCACTTTCATGTAAGTAAAAGGCCTTTTGCTGAGACTTTCCGTTGAGATTATCACTTGAGTGACGGAAACTTCGTATACGTACCACACTTAACCCGTCTCCGTCGACAAGTATGACAATAACCGCTAGATGGTGGGCGTCCCATGATGATATGCTTGAATTCGTTGGTGAATCTTTCTGTGAATAATTCGCGATGGAAGCCTGGGCGGAATTGGACCAGAAAAAGAGTTGGGAAATTCGTCGCAACTGATTTGCTTGTAGAATAAAAATACGCAAGATTTAAAGTGCTTGCAGAGCTTAGTGACAGTACAACGTCTTGATTTATGGCCAAAAGAACCATGTTATTGACCGTATCTCACGAGGCCATGTCGCAGTCCCACCACCGACCGGACTTGATGGAGAGCATCGAAGATTGAATAAGCAGGGCAAGGGGGCACAACCCACTCGGGCGCGTCGGCAGGTACCTTTTGAGCCTTTAGTCATCGTGGAAGAGGTAAGCTAAGCCGAACTCCAATTCTCTTCAGTTCTAATGCATCCCTTGGCGAAACGTCCCAAGCCCCCCTTGGTCCTCGACGTCTCCGTGCTTCTTGGCCAGTGTCACGCTGACTGTGTCCCCAATAGGCATTTCGTGTTCCGGCCCAATCACAGAGACTTGTTAGAATATGTACGCAAAGATCGCCATGGGCATTATGGTAGACGACCGTGAGGATTGTATGCCGAAAGGAGGCAGTGGTCTCATCTCCGTCAGCAGTGATCTCGTCGTCTCAATTGACCACATCAGTGCCATAGTTCAGAGTCGCATATTGACCTATTTCTGTTTGCTTACCTTATGCATACACATCACGTATCGCCACTTGTGTGAAGGCATGGAGAGCGCTGCTAGCGATTGGTCGGGGATCCGCCAGAACATTCGATGCACTCTATAAGAATTGAGTGTTGATGATCTGCATCTCGGGTCGTATCCGCCAATGGCAAATATCCGCGCGTTTCAATGGTCTTTGATATTTGGATGAAACATCGAAGTGTTGCAATCACAGCTTCAACTCATGGGCTATTGACGTAATCGGGGATTAGAAAGAACAGTAGTAGTGAAGCGACATACCAATGAGAGATATAAACCAGCGAACATAGAGCACCCGGCTTTCCGCTGTCACCACCTCGTACTGAAGCCAGAGTCATTAAGGCCTTGAGCTTCTCAACATCTTCGTATTGTCGTCTTCAAATTATTACTTCAAAGCTTACCAGCCGCCGCGGACCATCTACAGCACATCCTTAATTGATCGGAGTTCTTATTCGCTATTTATAGTTTATCCATAGCTTAACAAAGCTCGGCCTAGATATCCTTATTCCGTAGCTCTGACTTCTTCCATACGTTAAAAACCACCTAGAGTGATATGTAAAGCTCCTTTATCTACTTTCCCACAACTAAAAGCAGTATTCTATCATCGTCCTCAATCGCCTTGGTCCTTTCTCTGGCGGCTAACGCGCCCTTGGTGGTCGCCCACCGCACACCATTTCTTACCAGCTCGCTCGGCTTTACGGTTCTATCGTCAAAAATCTCTCGGTTTCCCTCGTTTAGTCGGGCCTTGGTCGTCAGTTTCTATATCCGTCGAAATGGTCGTGCCGTCCTGCTGACCTCCCCCGAATCGGAGAGTCGGGAGTCCGACGCGATATTAATCGTGTCCGAATCCGCCGACATATTTAACGACGGGACCCGTCGAAAGTGTGTTCACTATTGCTGCGCCTCTTCATTAATTCCCATATGCAAATTAGCTGATTTTCTCCCTTCCCGTCGCTTCCTCGCATCTGCGGAGAATACTGATGAGACACAGTCTAGCGTAGTTTTCCCGAAAAGTACGAAGCAGTCGGCATTGACATCGTCTTAACAATAAACTCCGTAATTATCGACCGGGGATCTACTTTTGTGAGACAGATCCCTGAGTAAGGTACCGAGAAATATGCCAAGTGAAGAGCAGAGAAAAGCCTTCGTCTGATGACTGGTCACCGGTTTGGCGACAGCCTATGACTGTGAGAGGATCATATGTACTCTGTACATCTAGTCACCTGACCTGACTTCCAACATCATTACCAGCGCTCGCCATGGTAATCGTATCGATGGTCAAGTTTCATACAGACCGCGTTAACATTGTATTTCATGTTTGCAAAATCAGTGCTCCGCTCGGCATCGGAGTGAAGCTGACTCAAACTACAAGTAACTAAAGCGACAGGGATAACGCCAACTCGCCATTCATCTTGTTGAATCTGCCCATGGTAGATGCTAGCCTCGAGCTCCAGTCACTGCAGATAATATCATCACCGTAGGTTACTAGCATTCATCTAATCTAGGTATCCAAGCTGGACGTGATCGAAGTTTGAAAATTGGAGTTAAATTACACCATTTTATTCAAGACCTCTGACGTGCTCGGTTGTTCTGCCCGAATTCAAATATTGATTTAAGAGGATTGCTGCACCCTGCGTTCGACTGCTGGAAAATCAGGAAAATCAAACACCCTATAATTTAGCACAATGTCTTTTTCAGTCAGGATATCCACAATGCTCGCCATCTTCCTGTCGAGCTTCTGGATTTTCCCCTTTGTTTTCGGCGCAGCAAAACCGAGTCGATCTTCGCGAAATTATGAGCGATCCTTAGACAGCTGGGTATCGGTCGGCCACAATGGGAACTGGCCATGCTCCAGTGACGAAATTGAGGTTATCGAGAACGCGGTAGAGTATACCAAGATTCTGGCGAATGGGGCGATAGTGGCTTTGGATGATACGGGAACGTCCTCCTCAGCATATTTGCGCTGGTTTGGTGGTGAGACTATTACATCCCTACCTATTTAATGGGTGTCCGGTTCGGTTTTTATGCATCGAGCTGTCACTGACATTGAACTACGACTTTGGCTCATAGACGGCAACGCTTACGAATCTGACCTCGAAACCATCAGAGAATATCACTATGAGGCTGTAATTTCCGAGCTGCGAGCCCCTGAGTCTGGAACCGTGGACTCGGTAGAAGAAGGCGGCGAGGATCCAGAAAGACTCGTTTACGCCTGTCCTGCCGCGGGTGACTCTTTCTGCGCGTCAGGCGAGGCAGCTGCGGTGGTTAACGCCGGCGATTATGGCTTCAGTGTTAATCTCCTCTACGTCTGTCCTTCATTTTTCAATAAGGTCAGCCACTCGCGGATGCTATCCAACTGGCGCCAAGGTACATATACGCCGTCCGCTGGCTTGGTTCTTCTTCACGAGATGCAGCACCTCGATGCTGTCGTGGGTTCAGAGAGACGCAGTGTCGATCACGCCTTCTCAGTCAGAGGGTAAGCTGACCGTTGCCAAACAAGCCCTTCGTGAAGCGGAATGCTAATCATCGAGTGTTCAGTTGCGAGGATCTTGACGACGAAGAGAAGATCACGAATGCACAAAATTTTGCTTTCTTCGCATTGGACGTAACTGCAAGCCCTTAAGCTAGAATGGAGGCCTATGCAGTAGATAACCAACTGAGTGGAACTGAAGATACATATGTACAAGCGGTAGTCTGTTCTTTTGTCATCGCGCTGTACTTTATTGGTGAACGAAAATATTAAATATAATGGTTGTTGCAAAGTCACATGTCCATTAACACGTCTTAATGAATCAATGGACGCCGAAGTCGTATCAGCTGGCGAGATATTCGCTTGTCTCGGCTGACCACATCTACATCACTGGATCCGAAGCGCTTGGCGATGACTGCGAACACTGCAATCGGAGTGTCGCATTTAGGACCGTTCTGAGTGTACTTGGATGAATCACATATTGAACGAAATTTTCGGATCTTTCGATCCAGTAGCAAAGTCAAGCTTAAAACGCTGAGAGGGCTGACGGAAAACTTGGTCTTGGTTGTGGCCAGGGCCGAGAGAGACAAAATGAGAGAGGCACGAGCCCGCTTGAGGGAACAGAAAGGTGGCCGGCGCAGATAATGACCACGCCGTCTTCATCAGCCGGGCCATCAGCTCGAAAGAAAAAAGCATTAACAAGAGGGCTAGCGAGATGTGGTCGATCTACTAGGACCTCGAAGACGGCTCTCCCTACCTCAAGAAGTCTGTCGAGTGTAGACAGCTCCTTTACTGAGGCCAAGTCTGTGAAGGCAAGCTAGTCTGAAAAGAATGGAATGAATGTACTGACTGAGGGCAAGCTGACTATCTGTCTGATCTCTCTCTCTCTCTCTCTCTCTCTTTCTCTCTCTCTCTCTTTCTCTCTCTCTCTCTGTGTGTGTGTGTGTAGAAGAGAAAAGCCAAGCTAGCTACAGGTGTGGAGGTGACGTCGAGGTGAAGCCGAGCAGAGCCTGCTGACTAATCACACATGCCAAAGTCAGTATCAAAGTTGACGTTGCAACGAAACCTTTCTCAGGACGTTTCGGTGGCTATTTCTTCGGCCGCATGCCGTCTGTACGCGATCCTCGCACTCGGTCGTTTGCATGGTCAATTCTCTGCAGAAACGGCACCATCTTGAACTTTCCCGGCCGTCAGCATGTTATAGGGTAAGATGAACCTTCACCTTCGATAGTATGTGGAGGGAGCCAGGAATACGATTGCATCGCTCATCCCGGGGCAGCCGAGTCACGCGAGTTCTATTAGGGAAAAGAAGAGGAAAGCCAGCCACGCGTCTGGTTGCCCAAGGGGTAAGCCGTGGTCACCGAAAGCCCGGGCAGTGGGCCGGGGGCCGGGCGCTACTCATGTGCCAAATTATGCTCAGCCGATCGGCTGGTCTAATGGCATGGATATACCTGCACCTCCGCCAGTGATCATCAGCGCAAAACCCCTCGTAGTTAGATGACAGGAACCCACCGCAAGGCACCCTGACAGTGTCACGACGACCTTAGCGCCGCGGGCCGCGCTCCGCAGGATTCCAGCATGATCCTATATCAAATATGGAGCATGGGAAGCTATATGTGTCACTCGAGGGGTAGATTGAGCCGCAAAAAACCAATCATCACCATGCGGGGCGCTCATCTGCGGAATCTAGGCTGTCTTTCCTGAGTTTCCTAAGAGAGCAAGAAATTCGGGCTGCGATCCTGCCACTCCGATCGGCGTTGTTCACGTAAAGACATCCTTTCCCCTCATCTTATACTTTGATATCGCTGTACATCATCATTCCAGTACGCTTTGGACTCTTGGCGTCAAGGTCACAGGTTCCGTGGGCAAGTTGAGGAATAGATTAGAAGCTCAATAGGTCGTGTCTAGTATCAAGACGTAGCGCGATGAACAACGGCGAAAAACGCGCTGCGCAGCCGGTGCTACTAGGAAAGGAGCTGATGCCCATCTTACTAGATTCTCTCTTAACCTTATCAATCTTACCTAAGCAACTGTCAGCCTGCCCAGTAATCCGTCAGTCACGTAATACGGATCGCATTTGTGAGGTAACCGCCTTACTTATTTATGTACGTCCAATTACCAAAGCAGCACCCCTCAAGGTACAGAAAGCAATTCCTGGTTGACACTGCTCACTCCGATCATGACCACCCAAATCAACACATACTTAATCGTCTCGAAGGTAGACTTCACTCAAAATCCACAATCGCGAATCTTAGCACTTGAAAACAGAATTCAACAGTGTTACTCAATCACTATAGGTAGTCGCTCGAACACAAAGTTAATAACTTCCGAAGCGATATCGAGTCCTATCTTAGCAATACTGTCTAGTCTCACCTTAATTGCTATAAATAACGCGTCGAGGCTCGTCTCTACCATTTTCAATAACGGGCGCTTAGTTCTAAATAATAAAACGCCAAATTACTGTAAACCATAACAAGCCTCAGGAACCACATTATCCGGATTCCGCCTCTCCGAATCCACCCCTTCTTTACCTACGATCTAAAGCGGAGTATCATCAAACCAGAGCATAAGTGGTTTCCGAAGAACATAAATAAGGTCTACTTATTAAGAACCCCAAAGAACCTTCGTCAACACCGCATGCTAGACTACTTAGTCAGGTTTTATAATATATCCCATCACATCAAAGCCTCAGTTAATACGAGCGAATCAAGTAGTAAGGCCGACGTTAATTAGGGACCCGAAGTGGCACTTTGGAGGTTTGGGCCTGTGAAATATGCGAGAATCATTCCACCACGGATATCACACCAACGTTACAAACCACCTCTTTTTTCAAGGTGTAACGCTATTTATCTAACAAACTCGGGTTGATGAGGACTGATTGGATTATATGAATGGAAAGACGGTCATCTGATCCCACTAACACTAGTCTTCAGGTCGTGTAAGAATTATTTCACCGTCGATACTACTTAAATGTAACGTCCTACCACCTTTGTGCCATGATCCAAATGTTGACTTACCACTGTCGGGAGATAAGTACCACAAGATGAGGACTGGCTTAGTGGCCCGACTAAAAGACGGTCATCTGATGCCTTTAGAACCAATCACTGTTTCCACATCTAGATGTTGTGGTTCACCGGATGCAACAACATCAAAGGATGCAAGCAAGAACTTATCTGCAGGTGGAACGATCTACAATGTTCCTGTGACGACGCGCGCACTCATATGGGTGCCCAGGAGCGCGCCGAAGGTACTACGAAGTGGGATTGGGCCCGTAATGCACTGCAGTCAGCATAATTCGTTGGCTAAATACTAGCTACAATACCATGTGTATACCTTGCTGGCTAGTAAGCTTTCTCCTTGACTCACACTTTTCTCCCTCTTCCGCCTTTTCCCTCTCACCTTTCTTGTGACTGCCTCTTTTCCTGTTTTGTCTCCCCTTTGGTATTCACTCCTCCCTAGTCTCGTGCCTGCAACCTCTCGTTAAGGTACATACACCCACCCACACACACACACACACACACACACACACACACACAGAGCACGACACAGCACTGGTGCGTGGGCTTTGGATCATGGAGTCAATCCCACACAAAAGTAGCGCAGTGTTGTTCGACTTGGATAACACACTTTTTGATCACTGCCATTCCCTGAGATCCGCTATCCCGTCCATCCAGGCAAGCTACGACAGTTTCGAAACGCATAATTCCCAAGACCTTATTTCCAAGTACAATAAGTCACTTCAGAAGGCCTACGACGAGTATCTCCGGAACGAAATCACTTACGAAGTGGCAGATTTCAAGAAGGTTCGCTTGTTTTTCGGTGAGATTGGGCTCTCAGAGCCAGATCACAAGCAGATCATTGAGTTCCGGAATATCTACAATTCATCATACCGGAATCATCGAAGGGCGACGCCGGATAGCGTTGAGATGCTGATACGTCTACGCGAGAATGGCTTCCGACTTGTACTTGTTACCAATGGTCAACTCAAGGATCAGTTGGAGAAGGCGGAAGCCATCGGAGTGCGTCACCTTGCCGACAAGATCATCACCTCAGAAGAAGCAGGTTGTTGCAAGCCCGACACCAAGATGTTCCGTCTGGCAATTGAGAGATTGGGGGCGTCGCCTCAGAAAAGCTACATCATAGGTGATTCTGTGAACTCCGACATCAAGGGCGGCCTTAAAAGTGGACTCGACGCCATCTTATATTCGCCTATTGCCACGGACTCCACGCGCGAATTATTTGGGACAGCTGTGCCAGTCATCCACAGCATGTCTCAGCTCCCGGAACATCTCAATTTCAGCCTCCCACGATTCGCCCCACGTATCTACTCGCAGCATTCCCAGGTTATCGTAGAAGGAATCGGGATGGATGTGGTCACTGAGCCACGCCATTGTCTCTGGTTAACAAAAGACACTGTGAATAGCCTTTCGAGGCAAATAGCCGGTGTCTTTGAAGACATTTCCAAAGAGAACTACATCTCTGCCATCTCCCGACTTGAAGCGATGATCAAAAAAGTCGCGAAAGCTGCCTCGCCGATCGACGAGACTGCCATTCAGATCTCATACCCCGGCCAGGACCACCAACTGAGCGAATCGATCACCGATTTCCCATTTCATATCACGGAGAGACTGCATAGCGTCCGCGTCGACTATGAAAAATACGTTTTCGCATCCAAACTGACGATTCAAGCTCACTTACGAGAGTGCATTGAACTACTTCAAAGCTACTGCGACAACCTCATGCGAGACCACCCAAGAGCAGCACTGCGCAACCTTCGGTCCGTGATGTTGATACTGGCTAAGGTTGCTGGAATACAAACTTCTACAGTCGTTAAGGGCGAAGGACTTAGTCTCAACACGATCTGAGAAACCAAACTGTTTTTTGGTAGTGGCCGTTAACTTATTAAAGGGCGTTCTCGGTCTCAAAAAAGAAAATTTTATCCATTTCAGGCGGCATATGGAGGAGTCAAGCAGACGCTCAGCAGCCCTCACTGGCAAGCGATCTAACATCGAGGAACACGAGCGAAGGACCGCGCCCAAATTATATCAGCCCTCGGTTTCATCGATATCGGTACGTTGGTGAATAGTTTCCTCTCTTCTTTCGGGCTCGGTATTGGCAGACGCGGCCGTGCGGCGCGTGGAAGAGTTTGCAGGTTTGAACTGGAGAGCATTGCCCGAGCTCTGATTCTCAGAAGAAAGGAGAGAAAAGTGTTCAGCTCTATTCGTTTCGTTCAAGGCCACGACGTCAAAAATCCAGACAAGCTCGGCTTATTTTTGTAGGCTTATAAGAATTATAAAGTCAGGGCACTATCGTACTAAACAGCATAAGGAGCAGCTTACGACTTAAGGATATTCTGCCTAGTTCTTAGCCCTGACGTAGCAGTCTACTACCTTTTCGACTTGTCGACAAGTGTTTAGGCGGTGGCCCGGGTCTCTGATGCACTCCCAGGCGGCGATGCATTACAGATTGCTTGTGTTCCGGAATGCGAAGAAGCTGGTGTGTATCATATGTAAAGCGGTGGCTACATGTAGCCTCCTATGGTATATCCGTCTCACAAAGCTACTATGGATAGGCCTGCCGCTTTGCTTCACCTAATCTGTGACAGAAAAATAACGCGATCCTCGCCGACAGTTTCCCATGGTCTTTGCTGAGGATGATTCACCATGGAACACTCATTCGTTAATCCTAACTTAGCCCGTCAACCATGGGTCTTGCAGAAGTTGCCTCGCCGTAGGCCGAGCGTTCGGATCCCACGTTAGGGCCCTTCGAATGAATTGCAGAAACTTGAGATTATTCTCAAGTTTGGTCTCCAATGTCTCAAGAGTTTTCCCTCTTGGGATAGGCAAAAAGTTGCCCCAGTTCCCTGGAAGACAATGGTCAGACTTCCCATGAAAAGGATTTACCACTGGAACGGAAGAGATTTCGCTGAACGAACCTTGTGCATCCCAGTACTCGAGCGCTCGATTGCGATGCCGGTTGAGGAGCTTTAGAGGCGGTGGGCCCAGTACGGCAATGAGTTCAGCGAAGTGAGCACCGTCCGAGAAACTGCCATCCTCTTTGCGGGCGCTGAACAACGTCTTTCCTTCAAGGAGATCCCATGCCTGACACATAGAAGGAGTGGTTAGGGAATCCGTCAGTGGAACTATGATTTGATCTGAACACATACTGTAAGTCCGACGCTCCAGATATCGACCGGGCAGCCCCATTGGATGTGCAAGAGCGTCTCCGGGGCTCGGTACATGATTGGCATGATGTCGCCAGCGTGAGGACCAGTGCCGAGTCTGGCTTCCCCAAAGTCAGAAAGAAGCAGAGGCCCAGCCTTAGGCTTCATCAGGCGGGAGAGGTAGATAGTTCGGCCATCAAGTTGCTTGCGAGGAACGGGGTTCGAGAACTCATTTTCTTCCAGTTTTTGGAAGAGAGAGTCGTCGCTTGTCCCGAGTAAAAGATTGCCGGGATTAACATCTGATCTCGTCTCAGTTGCGATGCCTGGTTGCCTGGCATGATTGTTCCTGCAATCGTATGGAAAGAATGGTATCAGGGAGCACACACTTACCAGTATGTACAGACTGTACCTCGGTATGCAGGAAATCAAGTGCTTCGAGAAGCTCCTTGATGGCTCCCTTCACAAACCCCTCGTTAAATCCGCGACCGTCCATGAATACCATGTCCATATTACGAATGCTCATTTGAGAAACCTGAAGAGCAAGTGCGACATGTTTGCCATGGGGGCCGATTACTTCAAAAGAAGAGAGTAGACTTCTGATATTTTTCGCGCCAGGGTGCTGACTTGGGAGGAACTTGTCTAAGTGCCTGTAAAATGGCAGTTCACGGTGCTGGGCTGAGTTGTGAATGTAGATTTTAAGGGCCACATATTGATGGTTCCTGTTCCGGATGATTAGCACAATGTCGCATCAAGACTGAATTAACTCACTGCAGGTCACGCGCAAGCCAAATGGTGGAGGATGAGCCGTAGCCAAGTTTCGCCACGGTTTGGAACCGGTCGTTGAAGATTTCTCCAAGTCGAACAGGATAGAAATGTTCTGAGATGTATTCTGGTATGGTCTCCTCCTCGACAAGCTGATCTTGCCCGATGACATCGAACCCTGACGCTGGAAATGCCCGGGGCATTGACCGTGGACGGTGAGACGACAGCCTGAACGTGGCAGGTAGAGAGCTGATTGCCGAAGCCATTGTTTTCTGAGCTCGAGGGGGCAAGCAATGATTGTAGGAAGCCGGTAAAACAGAACGGCGGAGTCGTCGGCAGGTGAATCGGTATAGCGCCATGGCGGTAGCTCAGGAGCATGAAGGTGGTAGGTTTGGTGATGTATTTGGCCATGGAAGGCTTGTAGCAGAGAACGTCATGTCCGGATATTCCCCGGAGACCGAACTTTCCCCAAGCGTGGCTGTAGTCAATTGTGCCACAGAAATTGGCGCGCGCCTCAAAGTCACACGCCCCATCCTGGCGCGGCGCCCAGACGAAGAAAGTCGATAAGGTTGCCCTTAGTTATTCCGATTCTTTCTGCCCTAAAGAGGATATAAGTCCCCTTCACTTGATACGACGCGGCCTGACATATCGACAGCAGTGCTACACAATATCTCCCACAAGACACCGACCAGACTATCAAGTCCAGTTACTTGAAACAACTACAACATGTGCTGGAAATACACCAACATGATGCCACGGCTGGAATGGAGCTTCTCTATGTGGACGGTAGACGTGCATTCAGTAGTAAACATCTTGATGCATCCTCTGGGTCTCAGCCTAGAAACTCTACATGTACCTTATGCATCAATTACTACGACTCTTTGTCACCGCCGGTCATCAACCCTCGCTATTTCTCTCACCCCTACGATACTCAAGTCTTGGCCAAGTCGACACGGTTCAATAGAAGATTGTCAGCTGCAGCGCCAATCCAAGCTCTTGGGGCAACAGTGTTGAGATGCCGACAACATTGGCGACAGCGAAATTTTGGATTTCATCAAATGAATAAGCTCTACATGGTTTAATTATGCTGGGACTTGCGCTATGCTTTCGAGGGCACTTGGTGGTGTCGTGGACACCCAACCTCAGAGTGCTTGGTGTCGATGGCTCGAGGATAGTAGATGCTAGTATTATGCCTTTATTTCCATCGGCGCATATCCAGACGATGGTCTAAGAGATCGCCGAGAAGGTAAAATCTCTTATAAATTGCGCTCAAGCATATAGCGAAACAAGTGTAGTCTGGTAGCAACTTCTCCTACACAGGCAGTCGACAACATCTTGTAGCAGTAGTATTCTTGATGTATCGCGTCTGGATTTAGATTATTAAGGATTAGGAATGGGACCAGCAGACATTGATATACTCTCTTGACGTACCGCTTTTTGGATGAATGCTTTTTGATTGAAAGTCCCTATATTCGGTCATTTACTAAGTTTGTTTTACTTCTGTGACTGGTGCGACCTGCTCTTACTTTGGCAATGACTTGTCAACCCTGCTCAATGCGGGAAATGTCGTCATTGAGGAGGTGCCCGTCAGCTTTCCCCTGGAATATCTGACTAGCAAAGAACTCTCAATTGCCTTAGACTCCTAAAATCATCATTTCTCAGAAATCAACGGTAGCCACAGCCCCTCGCGACTTGTAAGAGCCACAGAGGGACAGCAGACAGGGAAGGGAAGCTTAAAAATCCTTGTGTGCACTAGAGGGCTGGACCGGAATAGTGGTGTCGCGTTTTGCAAGTCAGCATGGCCCGCCGCCAGGATGTGCTATTCGAGCCAATAGTGATCACTGTCAATTTTCGCGAGCAGGGAATCGGCGCCCCGATCAATTCAACCAACCATTTGGGAGGATGACCTTTTGCCTAGTGCTTACCCTGACACTGGAGTCACAGGGCACGGCTTCGAAATGTGCTGTTCCAACGTCAAGCAGCATCCCGACGTTAGACATTGGCTCCAACACCTTTTTATGCAGTAAAACTAGCAATAACTTGGGTTGGAACGATAGGGTTTGAAGCCTGCTTTGCTAGCTCCATTAGACTGAAAGACGGTGTCGGGGCGAACCTTAGTTGAGCTGTAACCAGGCACAGATGATTGAATAAGACGGCGACTACATTCGACACTAGCAAAGCCGCTAGGGGTTCATATGACCACCACGCGCTGTCGAGCCGGAGAGCCCTATGACCCTGGTCACCCAAGACCATCTGAATCATCTGTTGCATTTATTCCATTAAGCAGAAATGCAGGGGTTATACGCGATACCCGAGCCTGCTCAGGGGCCGATTCTGGCTGCCTAGCTAATTATTCTGTCTCAGCTAGGCTCGCGTCAGGCTGACTGCGGCTGGCTGCCAACACCACACCACAAGAAAACTCCTGATAAATTAAGGTTCTCTTCGAGGCTTTTCCTCTCGCAAATAGCGAGGGGCGAGGTCGATCATCTCCGATGCTTCGACAGATGTGATTGCTCACGGCCAGCAGCAACAGATTAATGATGTTTGGTGCATGCTTGTCTTCAGGATGGTGTGCTGGCTGCTTCTGCATGATTTCCATGCTAAGGATATTCAGGTTGAAGAGAGCGAGGTATTTGGAAGCCGTCTGCCGGTTTATATCACATGAAGGAATGTCGGTGGGTGACATAACGAATTATGATATAAGGGAGAAAGTTGGAAGAATGAATCTGTGCACTGCTTGGTTCTGAAGCTGTCCATTGTGGAGAACGGCTACTTCAAGTTCTTTTGTCAAATGTCTCATGTGGTATTTCAGCTACTATGTGGACTGACTATTTACATGAATGCATTCCGTCGCAAGAAAGACACAAACGCTCGATTATTAAATCTTCAAGCCCCGTTGGTGCCGTTTTCGCGCTTCTTCAATTCTTCGCGGACTGCAGGTAGGATATAGCGACCGTAATCGATGGCATCGTTGAGGTTGTCGTAACCACGGATCGAAATCAGCTCCGCGCCAAGATCGACATAGTCCAAGATGGAGTCGTTGATCGTCTTGGGAGATCCAACCAGCGCCGTAGAGGCTCCACGGGCGTTGGTCGCAGTGACGGTAGGGTACCACAACGCCCGGTCCTGGACCTCGCCCTTCTTGGCAATGTCGAGCAGACGCTGGGAACCAACATTCTGAGGCTCGGGACCGTTCTGGCCGGGCTTGCCCTGTCCAGCAGAGATGTTGCCCTTGAGCGCGTCGAGCGTGCGGTGCGCCTTGGCCCAAGCAAGCTCATCCGTCTCGGCGAGGATGGGACGGAAGGTAACCCAGATGCGGGGCCGGTCCTTGCGGCCGGCCTTCTCGGCCTCGGCGTAGATGCGGTCAATCTGCTCCTTTGTCTCCTTCAACGGCTCACCCCACAGGCCGAAAATGTCGGCGAGGGAACCACCGATGCGGTACGCCTCGGGCGACGAGCCGCCGACGGAGACGGGAATGGTACCCTTGGTAGGGCGGACGCTGCTGTGGAAGTCCTTGAAGGTGTAGTACTTGCTCTCCCAGCTAAACGGCTCCGGCGACTCCCACGCGCGGCGGAGAATCTTGATGTAGTCCTCGAGGCGGCCGTACCGCTCGTCTTTGGAAAGGAAGTCGCCCTCCTTGGCTTGCTCGGCATCGCTACCGCCGGCGATGAAGTGCACGACGACGCGGCCCTTGCTGAGCTGGTCGAGCGTCGCCAGGGCCTTGGCGGCGACGGTGGGGTACAGGGTGTTTGGCCGCAGCGCGATGATGACGCTGACGTTCTTGGTCACGGCGGCAATGGTTGCGCCGATTGTGAAGGGGTCAAATGAGTTTGAGCCGTAGGGGACGAGTGTGTAGTTGAAGCCGTAGTCGTCCAGGTTCTTGGCGTAGCGGACCAGGAACTCGGGATCAACGCCAGCACCGGGGATCGGGTTGATCTCCGTTGAGGCGTTGGGGAACGTTACGCTGATGAATTCGGTCGGCATTTTTGCTTTGTTCTGTTTTTTTTTCTTGGGCTTGGGTATCAATACTGCAGATTAGTCTCCTTTGCAATCATTCAGTCTGTGAAGTAGGTATGTCGTCGCCTATATACATCCGTCGCACGATATGACGACAACTGCAAGATAATCACGCCTTACACCCCGAGCCGATTTCGGCAAGGGTTTCCCTAGTGAGATGTCACCATAACCCCATCTAAATCTAGCACGTTTTATCAATGGGGGAAAAGAGCAGCATCTTTTTCGTTAGCTGTTTCGGAGAGCCTCAAGTGAAAATCGTCGGTTCTTCAACGCAGCTTGCTGTCGGGCGGGCTGCGATCGGTGCGCGGGCACTTGGCGACGCGGGTCCAGACCGGGGCGAGGGATATGCCTACCAGACCTTGCATCAAGTCCAGTACTCACAACCAGAGAATGACATATCAAGTGATAGCTACTGAAACTGCCGAAGACATCTATCAGCACCTAGCTACCCCGCTCCTAGCAAACACGCAATTCTCAGGATCAGTTCCACACATCCACAACTTGGGGCCCAGGTCGGACATACCCGCAAGCCTGAAGCCCCGAACGCTCGATATTGGCTGATTGGAGAGGCGCAGTACTCCCAATACGGATCTTATCGTGCCATTTACTTACAAATCAACGATTGTGCAAGAGGCAAATTATTCTGCTGATTTGTCAACGAATAAGGAAACGTATGCCGGATGCCCCTCCGCAACCTTCGGGCTCACCACGGTCGGCAAAGCCGGAGTCGCCCCACGGACAGGCCCCCATTCACGGAAGAAAGATGACCCAGGTATTTTAGGTTAGGACATCATCTTCAATTATGTATTCAATCATAGTAAAGCGTACTGGGCGATATTTTCATCAGCGACGGGCATCTGCTTAAGCCTCAGACCGAGATAAAAGACTGATACTTCCAGAGAGAACACGCGTAACAGCTTATAGAACGCCCGAGTGATTCAAGAACTGTGGTCCTTAAGAAGATTTCTTCTTAATTTTCTATATTTTCCTGGATCCAATTCAGCTATTGTATAGTATCCAGTGTCCAATGCGGATCAAAGTGCCAACTCAGAGAGAAGATGCCGATTTCATATCAACACATTGCAGTAATCTTTTGACTTTTTCAAGAATAAAATGAATAAATAAATCGGATGCTAATTGAGAACCATTCAGCCTTCTAGAAAAGCGGCTGAACGACTGAAGAACCCCTTCGACGGCTTCCGTTCTTCAAGAAGTAAAACTAGGACAGCTCAAGTCTATGGAGTAGGAGGATTTCTTCTTCCGAAGCTAAGCGAGCGAATGCTTGTTCGGCACCCGAGCCAGCCAGTACTGCGACAGCGCTGCGAACAGGTTGAAAATAAATCAGACACACATTGGCCTGTACGACCGCCATTCGCTGTCGTAGGACGTGGATGTGGTGGTCAAGAACATGTTTGTCGTAGATCGCGTACAGCACTGGCAGACGTCGGTGCTGTTGGAGTCATAACTCTGCCGACAATCATTTGCATGTACGGCGCAATGGAATCACCGCACGTGCTTGTATTTGCCCGAGGAGGACTGAACTGTAACAACTCGAGTTGAGAGCACTGGACGTTGTTGTGCGCAAGACTTGTTGACAAGAGACCATAGACAAGGCAGGTCAAGTGTGAGAAACGATATATGAAGTTCCAGAAACCCGGGAGGGCGTCCATCGGGGCAATGACACTCTTAATCAGTCGGTTACAGGTTTACAGGCTTCAAGATACAAATTGAATGTCTTGGAACTTACCCGCAATAGATGAGACACAAAGTAGAGAGTAGAAGAGAAATCTTCTCCAATCTCCGCCGTCGGCACACCAGCGACAACCATGTCGGCAAAAGTCGATTTAAATAGCATGAAAGCCCAGATGAGTAAGAACTTCAGGACACCACGCTCCGTGACCGCATCTATTGGGACGACATTTGTTTACATGCCGACGAGATAGTAAAAGGGGAAGACAATGACGAGAAGGGCTAGAGCGATGCGAGGAATCTCAACAATAATACGAAGAGTACGCCCGAGAGGCTCGTTCTCTTGCCTCGTATTTTTCGCTTTGCAGGATAAATTTGAGCATTTTCAGATAGATAGAGACGGCAAAAACCACCAACAACTTGAAAATATTCGGCTGTGGAGGCCTTGCATCGTGAATGTTGAGTTGTGAAATCACACCCCGATAAACAAGCCCTACAGCAACGTCATTTATAGACCTGTGGGACGTCGATAATCTGGGCTGGAAGCATATCGTGCCAACAGGCAAGACCAACTTGGAATAAAATCAAGATGGCGCGTGCCAGTCAGTACGGCTGAAATACTCGCTCAGTGCACAGCGCCAGCTGAACGTGGAATGGCGCGGAGTAAGAAGACATCTCATCGGGACTCGTTGCAGAGCCGCTGATCGCCACCCCCCCGCTCCAGACACTCGAGCTCCCAGCGCGTCTCAGCACACTCGTGGCTCTCATTCCAGTTGAGGTCTCGGGCCAGTTCCTCTCGGCCTTGGAGCCCGGCGCGGCGCCGATGACCTTGAGAAGCCAGTCGGCGGGAGTTTCGCCCTGTCCGCAGGGAGATGCTCCATACTGCTTAAAGGGACTCCTAATTACTCTGGAGTTCTCGCCAATGTCGCCAAAGTAGACTGTGTTTCCGCCATGTGTTAAGAAGAGAAGACGGTCGAATTGTGGGAATAAGAGGGCAGAAGGTTGGTAAATTATGAGGAGACTGGCCTGGCCGTTTTCGGAGGGCTTCCAGACTGGGGACGAGATTGACCACGTGGTTTAGCTGTCGAGACCCGAAGTAAGTTGTCGAGAAAGACCAATGAATAGGTTTTGGCGGCGAGCTCGACCCCAGTAGTCAGCCTGTCCCGTTGCTCAACAATCAAGCTTGGAGCAATGGTTTAGTGAAAGACATGGCTTGATCGAAACACGAGGATGAACCTTCTCCAGATACCCCAACAACAGCGTCGGCATATGCCTCCATCTCTAAAAGCGCAATTACCGCTTCGACAAAGGCATACTTGTCCTGATTAGGTGCAGACAGATGCTGGCTGGCGTAACATGGCACTGAATCGTAAAGCTTCCCTGACAGTGGACATCTTAAGATGGATCTCTTGTTGCTGCACGTCGCTGGTCTTTCTCTGGAAACATTGGTCTCTGGGAATGCCGTTGACCAGTATATATCTGGAACCCACGCCCATGGCTGCTCTATTGGCTAGTACATCGAGCAGCGTAGTTCCACCAATGCTAGTAGAGCCTGGGGATAATAGTCAGCCGAGAGCCCTTAGGAGAATGAAAATCAACCTACTATCAAAGCAGTCACAGTCCTCGGCATTACCTATCCGCTAGCTTTATATAGGATCCCGCGGTTGTAATATTCGATGGAGACGTCGTAGTAAACACATGCATCCTTCTAGTGGAAGACCGACTGGCTCTTCTGGATTGCAGCTTACTTAATACCTGACTGGGTACGATGTCTGTCAGAATTTTCATGTTGATAAACACGCTGGGAAAGACTGATCTCTTCGTCGTGAGGGACCTTTGCTTGTCTCGGAACCGGATGACCGCGTCGGAAGATCAACACCTCGTCCTTGGAGCGATCTGTGGTGATCTATTGCCCCGCGAGCATGTCAACACACATGAAAAAGATGATGAAGGTGATCAAGAAGCCAAAGTTTCTGAGCAATCCGCTAATATCTGTACCAAACCTCCACACTTACACATGACGAAAATGGCATGCCTCCAACTGTGAGACTTGTAGTGATTATTTGAAAGCAACGTCTAGGTCGACAAAGTCAGCACCAGGCGCAGCGCCGGCAACCGAACATGTCACATTCAGCGAGGCGTTTGGATAATCTGGGAAACCGAGGAACAGGGGAACTGCTGGACGGTGAAATCATTGGAGACCAGGCTCTCGAACACGTAGGCGATGGGGTTGGTGTAGTCAATCCAATGGAGTCAGCTCCTAATATCGCGAACATCACTCCCCGTCCACACGGTTGCTAGACGTTAAGAGCATTCTTCTGGTAGTTGGTACAGTGCCGTGTCTATGAACATTCAAGTCATGATAAATTGATTCAGCATCGAGTCTCGAGTAGCCTTTGGGATGATGGTGAGAGTGCTGAAGAAGGGTTCGGGCCCATATCTTGACGTTGAACTCCTCGCGACAGCTCGGGTCCAGTGCTGCGTGCTTGGCCAGGAACGGATTGATGCCAAGGTCAATTCTTGACGTCGAATGAACCAGGTCAAGACTATAATGCCGAACCAGCTCGTTCACTTGGGCATCATTGGCTTCGATGTCCATCTCATTTGTTGGTGGTCGTGTTCCTGAACGGCTTTGGCATGCAAGGGGTCATCTGACGGCTTGGACATGACGTTACCGCGTTGATCCTTGGGCGCGATTCTTTTTTTGTCTCGTCTTACTTCAAACCAGATTAGATGAGAGATTCAAGAAAGCAGAAAAGTAAGGGCTCAAGCAATATCAGACAACGGAAATCAGGGGTGAATTATAATCAGATGGGCCTCCCAAAAGAGGTTAAGCCTCCAGTCGAAAGTAAGTTTATAGCAAGCATGAAGCAGACACGTGAATTTTAAATCCAAATACGCTCTGCGAGCGTCAATATTGCAAGCGAGTCGAAATGAACGGGGGAGAAGCCAAAAAGGAGGGTCCGGATCACTAGGTTCACGTCACCAAAGCTCTGAGGAAAGAGCAAAAGAGCACCGCAAAGATCTACGTTGCAGATCCCGGGGTGCCGGCGTCATGATGGGGTCCGATGGGTGCGTGGAGTTTGCCCGATCGGGCATCTCGGGGCCGAGGCACCACACCCAAATAGCGACCGAAACTGTCCAGCAGTCAAAGGCAGCCCCCCACTCCCCAAAAAAGGCAAAAAAAAGTGAATGCTCTTTGTGTCTCGGTCCATCCACCCTCGTCTCCGACCTACTCATCTTTATCTGTCGGCTTTTCTCGTTCTGCATGATTTCATCCTGTGGGAGCCGAAGATGACTGCTGATAAGCCACGCAGTGCTCCTGGTTTTGGGTCTCGAACACACAAGTCCTGCGACGCTTGCAAGTCACGCAAAGTCCGCTGTCCTAGTACGTGACTGGAAAGAGAGCTTGTTGCATTCCATTCCTCGCTCACGAACAGGCGGGCTAACTCTTTCAACAGGTAACGGACCGCCTGGACCTTGTGCGAATTGCATTGTAGGTCAAACCCGCTTCTACTTCTCTTGAAGGCCATGCATGCCCGTTTGCTCACAACATTTGCACTGAGAAGCGTCGAAAAGAAGAGTGTCGCTTTAGCGTAAAAAGGCTAGCCCACAGGCGTAATGGTAAGCACGAACAGCAGCGCATACAGCATACAGCATTTACACACCCCTCGAGAATTGAGGCCACCACATTTTTGGACGAATTTCCATGGCGACATGGAGAGATTGCAATTTGCTAAGTGAGCCCTCAGTTGCCGGGCAGCTTCTCCCGACAAACTACTCGCCGTCGAGCAACCGAGCTCCCAGTCTCCCAGACGCCCAAGCCGTCCTGGACTTGTCGACATCCGATGGAGAAACCAAATCTGTAGTCCTACCGGACCGCTCGTCGCCAAAATCCCCTCCTCACCGTATCCAAGATCTCCACGTCGATCGCGTCCTCGCACGGGCACAGAGACCAAAGATCTCTGCCGGAGGAGGCCAAGAGGAAGCCATGTTTGTACCGGTAAGCACATGCAGTCAGGGGGCTTGAATGTTCAAGTTGCTTGCACATGCGAGATTCGCTGGAAGCTGACCCGGGATCGCACAGCGCAATGGCATTTTTGGTATTGAAGCGCCACATCATAACCCTCAGTGGCCCCGCGCGTAATTACTGACAGATTTAGGGGGCCGAAACAGCCTCACGTTCTTCTCCGACAGCAGGCTTCTGTCCTTGTCGACGCGTCTCCAGAATCGAAAGGTAAACGACCTCGTGGGACGAATTTCGGCCGTTGTCAATGGGCGGTTACGCCGTATCGACTCGACCACGACGAATCCCCGGAGGGCTCAACCTCCCGACTTGGGCACCGATAGAACCCGCGTGGCCTTGTACATCCGCCGTAATCATTTCCTTTCCCCTTTTCCACGACACAGAATGAAGGGGACGCTAAGCATGGCCAGTCTACTTTGAGCGGGTGCATCCCATGTTCCCGTTCCTCGACCGCACGACTTTTGAGACCACAGTATCCAGTCCAAACTTTCCCGACCTTCTCGAACGGAGCAAACCTTGGTGTTGTCTCTACCACAGCGTCCTTGCCTTGGGGTCTCAGTATGCCGATGGCGGCACATTCGAGCCTGGCAAGGGCGAGTCATGGCGACTATTTTCTGTCAGCTTGAGCGGCTTCTCGGAGCTTCTGTTGCTACCTGATTCTCTCACCATCCTGCAAGCACTGACGGCCATGTCGGTGTTTGGGCTAGGAGTCTCTGGCTTGGCTGTCGAACCTGTCATCATGTCAGAGGCGACAAGACGGGCCCAGATAATGTCGAGTCATAGCTTTAGTGGCCCGACGGCTCACGCTTATCAGAAATCGTTCTGGATTTTGTACGTAATTGAGAAAATTGCAAGCTTCCACTTTGGGAGGAGTTCTGTAAGTAACCATGATACTCGGCCCCTTACCACGCCTTATATTCCGACGGATCCATGCTCCTGGTTTCTTGTATAACGTCTGTTAACGATGCCAAGGGATTCGTCGACAGTGACATATCATGTCCCATCCCCCTTGTGCCCGAAACAACGACGGGAGACTTCAGCTGGTTCTTGCACTTTGTGCGCTTCGGTCGCCTCCTATCTCGCGCCTACACATCGCTTTTCTCGGTTGGCGTCTCGGGCAATTGCAACTCGTATTACCTCGACGTAATTGACCAGTTGAATGGCGAACTAGAGCAGTGGAGAGCGTCTCTGCCCGACAACGGCTTTCGTCCGGGCGGATTCATACGGCCGCAAACCGTATCTGGTTCTAATAGGAGATCGCTGGCTGTCATTGTCCATTACCTCTACTACAGCCTGTTGTTAACGCTAGCAAGGACAACATTGTGTTACCTGCCTGTCCCGGAAACCGCGGCGGTAACGGCAACAAAGGATGACAGCATGAAGAAAATTTTGAACGCGTCGAGGGTCATCTTGGAGCTGACCACAATGATCGAGGTTGAGCCATACACGGTGGCATGGTAAGTAGGAGTGAAGTCCAATCTTCTCGTCTCTCTGCCGGGCTTTCACTCACCAAAAGCATTATAGGGCTCTTGCTGGGATTCCCATCACCGCGCTTTTCGTATTATTCGACCTTGTGATTCACGACCCTCGGCAATCGGGCACGAGCTCCAACCTAGCCCTGCTCGACGTGGTTGCTGGCCACTTTAGTAGGATCGAGTATGCCAGTGGTGGCACGGTGCCCGGTTCTCTGATTGCCGAGTTCGCAAAAATTGCACGAGATTACGTGAAAGAGATTCAGGATTCAGAGGCCGGCTTGACGGACTCTGCGAGTGCGAGAGGACCCATGAGTACGGTTACGATGCCAATGGTATCGCAGTCGTCTGGGCTTGATGCCGAGAAAAGCAGGCAAGCGCCCAGACAAACGCACATGACCCTGGACCTATCAGAGGTGAGTCGACAGCCCTTCACCGTGTCATCAAGAAAATGCCTTTCTAACCGGCGTTTATAATGAAGGCTATGGCGAGAGATGCCATGATGTCTGGCCCGATGCAGCAACCGGGATACACCGACTTTTCTTTCGATCACGGGATGAGTCAAATGTCTCCTAACGCACTCATGGGGACAGACGTGATGGGCATCTTTAACTATTTTCTGCCTGATCTGGACCCCATGTTCTACCAGGGGTTGACGCAAGAGTACGATCTGATACCGAATCAAGGGGCCGTCGGCGTGGAAAAGTGAATGCGGACGGGGTGCAAATCTTAATTTCCGTCCGTTGATCAGGACGGATGCGGCATGACATGACATTATTTTCGGAGCTATATTAAATGCCATGGGCCCCTCGCTAGCACGTTATGTTGCTACCACTCCCCGTATCACAATCGTCAAGGTCGAAATGTCGTACGGATGGATTCAGTCACGCGGGCAAAGAGATGACAAAATGCTTATTAAAGCCAGAATCGGAAAGGTTCATGTTAGCTGACTGCCGGCCCCAGAATCCAAAAAGTAAGGTGGGCGATCACTCATTCTCGGTGGGATTGGCCTCCGGGATCCCGGGCTTCGCTCCGGTCCGCAGCAGGGATCAGCCGGGTCCCGGGCGGTCCAAAGTAGCCTAGCGTCTCCACCAAAGTCCGCGCCTGTGGATCCCTAAATGTTGCAGGCCCCTGTCTTGTTTCCTGCAGAAATGCGCACGCTTTAAAAAGAAGACTGGGCCGCCTGGGGCAAAAGAAAAGAGGGCATACTTGTCTGGTCATGCGATGAACGTCAACATCTCAACTCTGACTCTGTAACAACTTCCCCCCTTCAGAACAAATTTCTTCGGTTGATCTTGATGGCACCCGAAAGCCCAGCTTCGCAGGCGAGTACTCCGGCAGGCGATAAATCTCGCAGCGCGTTGGCTTGCGTCTTTTGTCACCAGCGCAAAATCAAGTGTGACCGCAAGTCCCCTTGCGCGAACTGCATAAAGGTTTGTTTGTCAGCACCTGGACCCCCTCCCCCCCTCTTTTGGCCGAAAGACCTGAGGTCTTTGCAAATCCACACCACCCACTCACACTCACACTCACACTCACACTCACACTCACACTCACACTCACACTCACACACACACACACATATGTACATATACGAGCACACTTGACTGATGCACGCGCCTAGTCTGATCAACCGTGTGTCCCATCGACGCGAGCACCTCCCGGAGCGGGTAGAAGGCACGTCGTGAAGGACTTATTGGAGAGATTGAACCAGTGTGAGAGTCTGCTGAGCCAAGTAGCTCCGCGAGATACCGATGGACGTCCCGTCAATCCAGATACGCCGGGGTCCTCACGCGATGTGGCCGACAGCCCTACAATGTCGTACGTAAGCTACGAAGAGGCCCGGAAACAGCCCAGCTCGAGGCCCAATGGCAAGATTGTCTGCGATGATGGCCGACCTACGTTTATGGAAAATCCGTTCCGTGGAGACGTTCTTGACTACGTGAGTGCGCTTTTTGAAGTCTACCGTCTCGATACAAGTCTTAAGTCAATCCCAGCTTCAATTTTCCAAGCTCGGTCTTGAAGACAACGACACTGAACAATCAACGAATCCGTCCGGCTCCACCAGTGTCTCGGAAGGCGGCGATGCTGTTCATCAAAAGCTGATGGATTTCGATACGCTGGTCCTGGGACCAGTCGAGGTTCTGCGCCTTTGGCAAATATTTCTGGAACGCGTCAACCCCATGATCAAGGTCGTCCACGTCCCTAGCCTGGAACCTCTCGTCTTCGAAGCAGCAACGGACCGCTTCAACCTGAGCCCGGACCTAGAGGCGCTACTCTGCTCCATCAACGTCGTCGCAATCATGGCCCTGTCCGAAGCCGAATCAACGCAGATGCTCAATGTCGAAAAGCCAAAGGCGTTGCGCAATTCCATGTTTACCCTAAAGAAAGCAATGTCCAAAGTGGACATTTTACGAAAGTATAACATGACCACTCTGCAATGCTTAGTGTTGTACTTGGTAAGATTTCTGTCTGATGCATTAAGGAACTCTCACTGAACCGCGGGCTAGGTCTCTCTCCAGGGACAATTCGATCGCCATGCCGCTTGGGTTCTGACCGGCATGCTCGTCAGGATAGCGCAGAGGATGGGCCTTCATCGCGACGGAGACCTCATAGGCCTACAACCCTTCGAGACCGAGATGCGTCGTAGGATCTGGTGGCAGATCATAATGCTGGAGACCAAATACGCCATCCTCGCCGGGTTCGGCGACACGCTGCTCCCGCTCAACTGGGACACGAAACTGCCATCAAATGTCAACGACGCCGATCTTCTACCCGGGTCGATGGAGCCAGTAAAGTCCCGCGACGGCGCAACCGAGATGGCCTTCTGCCTTATGCACTATGAGTCGCGGGCCTTTTTCTGCGACAACCCCATGCCCGAATTCGAAGCAGTGGTCCTGAGCGGGGAGAGAGTCAGCCCCGAAGACTCGAAAAAGTTCTCCGGTCAACCGCTCGACAAGTACCGACTCCTCGTCGACCAGTACGACGAGAGGCTAGCGGCCGCAGAACGGCGGTTCTGCAACCCGACCATCGGCGGCATCCACATCGTGGCGAGCAAGATCCGCTCCTTTACCGCACAGAAGCTCCGCGACATGATTATGCACGCGCGGGAGCCCGGGGACGACAACAAGGACGGCGGGGCCAGCCAGCAGTCCTTTTTCCGGGCGTGGGTGATTTCCTTTGAGAGCGACGTCAGCTGGTACGATACGATTGACGACAAGTTTCTCTGGTACCTCAAGCTGCATTTCCAGTCCGACGCCTTCTCCGTCATGATTGAGCTCCTGCAGTGGCAGCCCGTCGGCACGCTGGTGGACAGGGCGTGGCGGGCGATTGACCGGCTGTACCACCACCACCCGGAAATGTACGACGTGAGCAAAAAGGACAATATGCAGCGCGCGGAGAACTTGCTGGCCGGCTGGACGAGGCGGGAGCTCGCGTTTCGCAACGTGGGCATGTCGTGCGACACGCCGCTCGTCGTGGCGCGGTTCCGGAGCAACGAGATCTTCAAGGAGAGACAACCGGGGGGCGGCGTCCCTGTCGATCAGTGGCTGGCGCCGACGCCGGATACGGCGTTCTTTTCCGATTTCAGTCCTGCCGACTTTGAGACGTTTGACGGCGGTATGCCTGGAGATTTGCATGGTTCGAGTTTTGGTCTTTGGGGTGGAGGGGGGCCGGGACAGCATGCTTTATGATGACGCCTGTGTGGTAATGGTACTGCAGGAGAAGGAAGGGGGGGTGTGCAACAAGAGCGCAAGACATGACTTAATGACACATAAGCGGAAGACGGCCCAAGGAGACACTGTGATCCAAAAAGGAGCTTATCCCTCTTTTTTTCTTTTTTTTTTCTTTGAGAAACATTTGGGTTCCTGGACTATGAATCTTCTTCTCAAAAATCCACTGATAAACATTCTGTTCTCCATTAGTTACAGTTTCGAATGTTGCTATTCAAAAGGTGTTTCCATGTGCTACTGATTTCAAACGAACACTCAACGGGATTCTGTCCCACAAACCGAAAGCTCTCTGTTTCTCTATCCAAGGCCCGTTTCCCTCACCCAGTTGAAGATCAAAATCATAAACAATTCGTGCCAAGATCAATCTCATCTCCGCATACGCAAGGCTGTTTCATTAACCATGTGTCAGTGGCAGTAATACCTCAATAGCAAGAGGAAACTCATACTTCTTCCCTATGCAGTTGCGAGGGCCAAGGCTGAACGCTTGCAGGGCGTCCAAGTGGTTATGTTCCTCTTTGTTCACGTCCAAGAAACGTTCCGGTCTGAATTCCCATGGTCTTGTCCAGTTATCAGGACTGTGGTTTGCCGACCACTGCTGAACCTCGACGAAGGTCTTGGAAGGGGTCATGGTTAGTTATTGGTCTTCGAATGAGTAGGCCTATTGCGGAAGAATACTTACTCCTTGCGGCACATGCTCCGAGCCAATTTGGTACCCACCTTCCGGAACCTCCCGAACGAGGTTTGAGGCTACCGGAGGATACATGCGCAATGCTTCGTTTAGCACAGCGAGCATGTATGGCAATTTGCTCACCGAGTTGATAGTAATCTCACTAGAACTGCCAAAGGCCGAGCGTACCTCCTCGTTGAGCTTCTGCAGGACCTTTGGATGTCGCAAAAGTAAATATGTCGCGCCAGATAATGTTGTAGCCGTCGTTTCAGAGCCTGCAAGCACCAGAATGAGACCATTGGCTGACAGTTTCTCGAATGAGATATTCTGTCGATGAAGACTACGTTTAGCTTGTATCATTTTACGCCGAGCGACTGTGGGCTCTTCATACCCATTCTTCCTTCTTTCTCAAGAGACCCTCAAACAGGTCCTTTCGGTCCGGGTCCATGTCTAGGCGTGACTGCATCATTTCATCAGTGCTTTCGCGCAATTGCTTCATCGCAGCGAGGCCACCGATTTTGAAGATGCCTTGAACAATGGGATCGAGACCAATGTATTTCATGGCTGTCAAGATGGCATTGAATCGAATCGTTTTGAATATGAAGGCGATCCATGGGTGGTAGTCAGAGCGATTCAGACATTCAAAGGATTGCGCAAAGATGAGGTCGCCAGCGATATCGAATGTCGTCCAATTGTACCAAGCTTCGATATTGATCGGCGCCTCTTTCCTGTCGCAGTTTTCATGCAAGCAAGAAATCAGCTTGTCGATATACTTAACAATGATGCCCTCTTGCGCTCTCATGGAGCTGTCTGAGAATCCGTGGGATAGCGCGCGCCGGTATCGCTGGTGTTCTTCTCGCTCGGCATTGACGATGCTCGTCGGCACCGTTCTGATCGTGGTCGTGAACAGTCGCGACTTGGGAATCTCGTTCTCGCTGAGCTCTTTGCCGATTTGGAAGCCGTAAATGTCCTTCCAGGCCTTCACATCGGTGAAGGAGAGGTGATTGGGGCTGATTCGGACCACGGGGCCATATCGGTCGTGGAGGCGCTGGGTGCGAAAGGCCTGGTAGCCGGTGGCATGTTGCCAGGCCCAGATGAGAGGCGAAGCACGTTGGAGGACGGGCCCGGGAAACCTTCGGAGCGGATGGAGGAAGAGGTTGTATCCGGCTAGAAGCAGTTGCCAGAGGACGGCCTGGCAAGTCAGCCTCACAACTTCAGTCATCCGCTGTGTTTATGTGTGGCAAGCTTCATTACTCACTGTTCCCAAGGCAATTGCGAGAATATGAGAAGGATGCTCTAATAGAATTGTCAAAACACCCGCCATTTTCGTAGTTGGGTCATGGAGATCTCAAGTCTTGCGCGAGTCTTCTTGCGACACGATCAAATAGCAACCCCGCATTGACGTTGGCGCGTCGTTTATGTAGTATATTTTCCCGAAAACGAGGAGCTTTTTGAGCTCCCTTGGCGACAAACCTTTTCCGTTTACTGTCCAATGAACACATCAGTTGGTGCTGCGCAAACTTTCCTTCCTAACCTTGACGCGGACGGGCTTATCTAAGCGGTAGAAGTTTGGATTTATCAGACGTTTGTTTCATTACCACGTTTTTTCCTCCTGACCAATCCACTGTCCGAGTTTGCAACACTCATGCCTGCAGCAAGCGCAAATGTGCGCGGGGAAGGCTGGGATGACTGATCATCAGCGGGCGTTACTCCGCAGTGGTGTTGCACGACCTATATGCTGATTGCTACAAACAATGAACTGTTGATCGAAGGAAGATCATGGCCAAGTAGATACCCTGTCTATCAGAGGTCCCTCTATTTGGATTGAATTGGAGTGAGTTGCTGAGGGGTTGGGCTGCACTATTCAAAGGTCGACGCTATGAACACTCCCTGGATGTTGACCAAGGCAACATTAACAACGATTAGGAACGTTTCCCGCAGATACATGACATTAATAAATGCCGCAAAGTCAAAATCCCTGCTTTATCTGCGTTCAAAGGCAAGGGTAGTCTTCCGCGACTGAGAGTGAGTTGATTCTACGGGAGGCAACGTGAAAGCCCCCTTTGTCGACAACACTTTTAACTACATCATCTCAGATTCTCATACCAATCATCACAAACGCGAATCTTCTCAATTGGGGAGGGATGCTTCCAGAGACGCGGGTTTCGGCCAGAATTGCTCTCATGGTCTACATCAGTGAGATGAGAACATTGAGCTCAGGGGTTTGATGCAGAGATGCTCGCCGGAATAGACAGCGTGAAGTGGGTCTTCGCGATGAGAGCCGGCCGAGACCTCCATATTTCCGGCAGTTTGCCATTCACAATTACGTCATCAGAGGGGTTACGCCGCTACACGTCTTCACCATCACTCGGGCTTCATCATCGCCACCAACGTATCTTGATAGTTGAGCTTCTGCGAACAAACAACAAGCCGGGCACCAATCCCTATTACCCTGACCACCACCGAGTTCGACAAAGACTACTCGCAACATGGCAAACGTGGATACGTCAATCAGCGCCCGTGCCACCGGTGCCGCAGCCGACTTTGCGGCGAAGCACTCAGAAGAGCACCCACTGAAGCTATACGGCGGCTGGTTCTGCCCCTTTGTGCAGCGATCATGGATCGTCCTCCACGAGAAGAATATCCCTCATCAGTACATTGAAATCAATCCGTACAAGAAGGATCCCGAATTCCTCAAGATGAACCCTCGGGGGCTCATCCCGACCTTGGCCGTCCCCGTAGACGTAAAGGGCAACGAGCAACGGCCGCTCTACGACAGCACAGTGGTGTCCGAATACCTGGAAGAAGCGTATGCCGGCAATAACCACGGCCCGCATCTTCTTCCTGAGAAGGCGTATGACCGCGCGAGGTGCAGGCTGTGGATCGATCACATCAACTCGCGCATAGTGCCCGCGTTTTACAAGTTTATTCAACACACGCCGGAGAAGGCGTATGGTATCGAAAAAGCACGTGATGAATTCTTGGGCCACATCAAGGCATTCGTCAATCAGATGGACCCCGAAGGTCCCTGGTTCTTGGGCAAGACGTTCAGTCTCGTGGACGTTATGATAGCCCCATGGGCCGTGCGTCTGTTCCTATTTGATCATTACAAGCCAGGCGGGCTTGGGATTCCCTCTGATGGGGAGGCTGGCGAGGATGAGACGGTATGGAAGAGGTGGAAGCAATGGTATGATGCTATCACAGAGAGGCAAAGCGTGAAGGACACACTCAGTGACCGGGATGCCTATATTGAGGCTTATAAGCGGTACGCCGAGGACAAGACGGACTCTGAGGTCGGGCAGGCGACACGAGGTGGAGGCAAATTGCCGTAAAAAGAGCTCTCTGGGCAAATGGTAACATTCTGACCGCTTCTTATCTCCTCAATTTGGTCAAAGTAGCCGGCGAGATTTGTCAACCCCACTTGGTCCGCTTCGTGGCGGGGGACCTCCCGTTCAGCGCCGGTGTGAGGGGTAGCACTCTTGACTAGCGTAGCCGAAGGCTGGACCAGAGGCAAGCTGGAAGCTAAGATCTACGGGAGCGAGACAACATCCGAAAATGCGGAGAGTCGGGCTTGGGTCGTACGGACGCTAATCAACATTGCGGAGATGGTCTCGCAGTCTCTCGCGACAATTGAGATCCGAGGGGCCGGCCGAGGAAGAAGCCGTAGTCCCTTAAGCTTGGTGCATATGGCCAACGCCTTCCTCGTCTCTGTTCTATATCGATTCTTCATCCACCGCCTCTATACTTCACACTGATGTGCTACGGATAGCCCGTGATAGATAGCCATTTTCCAGTTCCAACAATACCTTCAGGTTACTGCACTGTCTTTGCTTGGAATCCATCTTCTAAGCAAAAGCTGAGAGCTGAGCCCCATAACTGTACCGATTTGTCTTTGCCGTGACGCAGTATTTCTCTGGATATTCCAATCAGAGCCCAAGAGTTTCGCAGTATAATCGGACTTGTCTCCGTGAAGCCATCGTCGACTAGATAAACACACCAATATGAGAGGTAAGACTCAGACCGCGGTAGGGCAAGGGGAAAAAACGCCGCCGGATGCCACCCTCAAGGTCTTCAACCTCCAAATATGCGGGGAAATGCACCGCGACTCCGCACTCGGCGGGGACCCTGAATGGAGATATCGGCAAGGCGTCCGAGACCCCTCCGCTCCGGGATCTACCCCCGTCCGATCTCGGTATGGCTGGCAAGATGACATCGATTGCGGCCGTGATTGGTTCATGATACAATAGAGCTTTCGGGAGCTTGACCGGTCCAGCACAGCCATTGTCAAATAAGACGATGAGACTGCGAAGCTGTCGCACACACCACGAGAAAGCTCTGGAACGCTAAGCTAAATGGTTCAGCAAAGATAATCCTTTTTCGAGAACGTAGACGCAAGCTCCGTGTACTATTTTCTACCTTTGAGCGACTTATCCACTGCATCAGTAAAAATGCAAGTCCATAGCGTCATGAGGTCGACGAGACCAGTTGGATCTTTGAGATCAGGATTGCGCCCTACCAGTGCCCCCGCCGCTGTGACGCAAAGAAGAACGAAGGCAACTGCGCCGTTCAGACTACCTGATCCTAGAAACGAGCCCAACGTAAGTTGAGAAAACAAATCGACTGATAAACCTCGTGCACTAGTTGTCTGATAATCGCTTGACAGCCCACATACACAAAGAACTCCCCAGAGCGCGCAAAGCTCGAGGAGGCCCTCAGGAAGCTGCGCGCTCAGCTACCAGCCAAGAGCGATCTCTTCTTCAACGGCCAAACCCAGGCGGCAGCCAAGTCCCTCGACACCGTCCTCCCTTCCGAGCACAAGACCAAGTTCTCCAACTTCCCCCTCGCGTCCAAGGAGCAGGTGTCGTCCGCAATTGAGTCGGCGTTGGAAGCCAAGGAAAGCTGGCAGAACACACCGTTTGTCGACCGGGCTGCCATCTTCCAGAAGGCGGCAGAGCTCGCCGTGACAAAGTACCGCTATGAGCTCATTGCGGCGACGATGCTCGGCCAGGGCAAGAATATGTGGCAGGGAGAGATTGACGCGGCTGCCGAGTTGGCCGACTTCTTCAGACTTAACTGCAACTTTGCGGCAGAGATTCTCGAAAAGCAGCCCACCCGTGGCTCTGACGGCATGTGGAGGTACGTAAAATGGCAAGCTGTCTGTAATGACTTCTTTGCTCACAAGAATGGTTAGTCGGCTGGAATGGCGTCCTCTGGAGGGCTTCGTCTACGCCATCTCGCCCTTCAACTTCACTGCCATCGGCGGCAATCTTATCTCCGGCCCCGCGCTGATGGGTAACGTTGTTGTCTGGAAGCCTTCGCCGAGCAACATCTACGCCAGCCAGATCCTCTACAACATCCTCTTGGAGGCCGGCCTGCCCCCGAACGTCATCCAATTCGTCCCCGGCGACGCCGAGGAGGTCGCCGACATCGTCCTCAGCCACCGTGAGTTCGCCGGCCTCAATTTTGTCGGCTCCTCCGACGTCTTCCGCTCGCTGTACGCCAGAATCGGCGAGGGTATCGGCAAGAAGACCTACCGCGAGTTCCCCCGCGTCGTCGGCGAGACCAGCGGGAAAAATTTCCACCTCGTCCACCCATCCGCCGACATTGAGCACGCCGTCAACCACACCATCCGCGGCGCCTTTGAGTACCAGGGCCAGAAGTGCTCTGCCACCTCCCGCGTCTACCTCCCCGAGTCCAAGGCCGAGGAATTTCTCTCGAGCTTGACCTCCAAGGTCAAGGAGATCACCATCGGAAGCCCCGACGGCAAGCTAGACGCCTTCATGGGACCCGTCATCCACGAGCGCTCCTTCAACAAGATCAAGAACATCATTGACGAGAGCAACAAGGACTCGTCGCTGAAGCTGGTGGTCGGCGGTACCTACGACGGCTCCGACGGGTACTATGTCAACCCCACAGTCTACCTGGCTGACTCTCCGGACCACCGTCTCTTCAACGAGGAGATCTTTGGTCCCGTCCTCGCCGTCTCGACCTACCCCGACGCCGAATGGTCCTCCACCCTGAAGAAGGTTGACCAAAGCGGAGGCGGCTTCGCCTTGACCGGAGCCGTTTTCGCCAATAACAGGCGCGCCATCCGCGAAGCCGAGGATGCCCTGCGTTACTCTGCAGGGAACTTTTACATCAGTGAGTCCACCCCATGTCCGAGCCCCCCACCGAGTTCATCATGTACACTAACCCATATGCTCTCCCAGACTGCAAGACCACGGCTGCCGTGATCGGCCAGCAGTCCTTCGGCGGTGCCCGTGCCAGCGGTACTAATGACAAGGCGGGAAGCGCAGACGTCATGCGTCGCTTCGTCAGCCCCAGATTGATCAAGGAGGAGTTCTTCCTTCAAACCGAGTTCCTGTATCCCAGCAACAAGTAAGTAGCTTCTGTGGAATGCCGATGAGTCGAGGTTACGGTTGCATGCAAAATGGCGCAAGGCGTAACTTGGGGATAGTCAAAATGAACACGTTTTTAACAGCCATCCCCATCACTTGAGAATTACCATTTGCGCATCAAATGAAATTTGTTGCTTAGGTACCCTTGTTATGCAATGAGTTTGGTATTAACCCTGATACAGATGCGCGGGTCTAATGTGACTGCTTGAAGCTTTCATCGTCCGACTGCTAGAGGAGGACAACGTCGCCTATGTACTTCTATTTTTGGCCCGCAACTGTCATTAACCCTTGACGTAGATAGAGCTGAGTCGGAGTGTCGAGGTTATCACAATGGCGGTAGTTTGATTCTAAAGATGTCAAGTATTAGGGCCACAATCTTACGAGTCACAATGGTACAAACTCAAGCGCAGTGACCAACAACAAATTAGCGGGATTCTGCGGACCTTGGGATATCATTATCGCTATTCCAATGTTTTCCGCATAAATAGTGTCCGAACATGACTATAGAGAAACAAAAATTATGTCTTGACGATAGGGTGGCCGGTTGCGCGACCGGCGTGGTACGCCCGGTCCACTTGGGACACTTTGACCAATAGAACGAGAGCAAATGACGGGTTGAGCTCCCGATGTCTCTTGGACTGATAGTCGGCTCACCGTCCGCCTCGATAAGTGTAGACCCGACCTAAAGCCACGCCTCTGCGCCACAAGCAAGCTCCAGGCATTTGAGTTTCCCAGTCGTGTGGCACGGCAGCACGGCATCTCACATCTCCGCTAGGCGCGGCAACGCTAACCAAATACCCTTGAATGGATATTGTGCCATGAGTATCTCCAGCATCTTGGAATCTGAAGCCGGCGCAAGGGCCCGAAGCAAGCCAGTCCTGGATAGATCATGGAGGCCATATACGACTGTTGGAGAAACTACACTTCAATGGCTAGTAGCGCTGCTCCAGGCCCTGTACTCATACCGACTCAAGAGTGTACTCATGGGCATATCACTGCCGCCCTCATCTCCTACTGTCAGCTCAAATATGGTCTCTGAAATAGAAGTAGTGTTATTAGGAGCAAGTAACTATTTACTGCTTTAGCGGGACGCTGGCCGTCCTCGATTGACGCTTGGGATGGCTCATTGGTGCTTCGGCTTCGCTCCTACCGTTTGGTTCTCTGTTGAAAATCGATGATGTAGATAGAACAAGCACGGCTAGTGAGCCGGGACAAAGCGAGTCTTCTTACGCTTCAGGGAAGAGGTCCCTTTTACTTGCCCTCTGGTGACGACAATTCTGAATCTCGTTTGTCAAAGGTCCATGACTGTTTGCGCTTTCCACATGCATCGCATGGCTGGGAAAATGAGCATTTGATTTTCTGTCGCCGACAAGGCACACAGCTGTCATCGAGGCACAAGTCTCGCTGCCAATAAGAACGGGAAATCCCAGGGTATAGCCTCAACTGTGATGTGACGTTTTTTCGCGAAAGCAGAACGCGGAGTAGTGGTCCTCTTCGAACCCTCGAACAAGAGGGTTAGCTTCTATACATCTATCTCAGTCTCCTAAAGCTATCCCGAGATGCGCAAGCAATAAGTAGGCGTCGGCTTTCCAACCAAGATGCTCTGCATGAAGACTAAGACCGATGCCAGAATGCTGGCGGCCAGCGGGGACTTGGCTGCAAGATACATAGGCCGCGTTGATAGTAGCCATGTTCCGTGAAGGCTAAGGCGGTCTAGAAGGTTGTCACATGAGATACGGTCTGAACTTTAGAGACCTTCCATACATCGCTGCATTGCGTTGTCAGCATTGTGTTGACAGGTTTCTACATGTCGGTGGACATCTCGAGCGTCTGTCAATGGGGAAATTAAGCGCAGTATCCTCTGTGACTGCGAGGGATACGACGATTCAAGTGACCAAGACGGAAAACTCCCCCCACGCTATCAAAAGCCCGTGGGTCTGTAGATAATTAAGCACCGAGAAAGAGGACTGGGGGCTGACTTTGCAGTTTGTTTCGCGGCAAGAGAGCTCTGTTTAGGCCTATCAATTACCTGGTGTCATACTTTATGCTCTGTACTAGTCGATCACTAATTACGGGCCGTCCGAATGCCTATTCTGATGTAGCCCTTGTCCCCAGGTGGTTATCAAATGATGGGCAATTTGTCGCCGAAATGCAGGTTTGCCCGCCATCCGGGGAATCTCAAACTCCTTCTCTCTGGGTCCGGGGTGGCAGCAGTATGGATTGTCTGAGAGTTCCTGTTGCTAACGGGGTGGTGCGATTGTCATCTCACGTGGTCTTGATTCTCCCCGTGGGGAAGCGAAAGTCAACCCAACGTCTCGAGGCAAGAATCCCCGGCATCGACAACGTTGTTGCTGCACGAGTGACTAAGAGGAACTCATCGTTACATGGGCTTTGGGATGGATCATGCTCTGTTTCTCTCTCGAGTCTCACGCTCTCATATGCCGGCTTGTGGACGTGAGGTGGCGTGTGCGAGAGATGAGGGGAAAAAGTCAAGTCAGTCAATTGTCGGGATGACCTCCCGACTTTGCCAAGATGGGGCGGGAGGTCTACTGGGTGAGGATCCGGCGGTATGAGTTTGAAACGGAGGCTCCGCCTAAGCAGGGATCTATGCAGCGAAACTATCCTTGCCCCAAAGGAAGTTGTCCGCGAGTCGTGACGACGGCGCCTCCGCTTGCGCGACTTCTACGCCAAGTCCAAGTGTCTCTGTGGACAAGGGAAGAAGAAAAAAATTGGCCCATTTTGTGTTATTAAACCTGTCCATGTCGCATTCTACTCTTGCGACGATCCTGTGGAATCCCGAAAGTGCAGTGGCCTTGGGACTTGCCAACTCTTATCCGGCCTTTCCGTCCGATCTATCCCACGAGCGTGCTGAGGGTCAATGAACATTCGCGGACTCGGCTGAAGTCTAAAGATAGTAGATAAACAAAGTTACCCGGTGAACACCTTTTTTTTAAACAAAAAACGCAGCATTGATGATTAGTAGAAAGATATTAGGATGGCACCCTGTCATCCCATGGTAGTCGAGCCTTCGACCCTCCCTAGTGAGGCGTATTTTCCACACCAACATTTCTTCGAGAAATCCCGCGCGAGTCATTTTTCTCCCCCTGAACCCTTGGGAAAGAAGGCATCGTCCCGCTGTGACGTAGGGGGCCCCCCGTTGCGAGGCAGTCTGGGGAAAATATGGGGTATGTTCTCCCTAACTGGTACGTAATCTAAATCAAGCGATAGCCGGCTCTCTGAAATTCAGTGCAGGACGAGGCCTGTCAGGCCGATGAAAAGACAGAATCTTGGCAGCACATCCCGGCTTTTCTCCTGGGAGTTCGAGGCTGTACGAGGAGAAACCTCGCGCTTGGACTGGTTTTGTACAAAAGCGCATCATTCCCAATCCCAACTTGGGAATGAATCTTCTCGTCACGCCTCTAGGCTATCCAATCTCTTCAGTGAGCAATATTGGCAGTTTGTTTTAGTGTCAATGCATTTCATCGTTTGCTTGGCCATTCATTCCTTGTCTCAAGCTGTCTAACGCCATCAACAACGACAACGACATATGACTTTCCTGTTGTCCTTCAACTTTGACTAGTCCAAAAGACGCTATCGACGAATTCCTTGCTTCACATGTGACCTGTGTCTCTGAAAGACTCGAAAAGTCACAGTGGACTGATCGACCGCATACGAACCAACGTTACGTGAAAAAACAGCTAGGCTTCATCAACTGTCAAAATGACGCAAATGAAGAAGGAGGATATCGAGGCACTGGGACCCGTCTCAACGCACTCCCAACAAGGCCAGGTCTTGGAAGACTTGAACACGTCCTACGATGCCGTTTTTGGTGAAATCAAAGAGGGTGGTCCCAACTACCGCAACGTAAGGACCGATTCGGAAATTCTCGGCCAGGACGCCTGCCCCCCTCTCGGATACTAATCAAACTCAACTAGGTTGGCTGGAAAGGAACAGTAGCCCTCATGATGAAGACTCAAATCGGTCTGGGTGTCTTGTCCATTCCCGGTGTCTTTGATGTCCTTGGCATCGTGCCAGGCGTGATTGCCCTGTGTTGCATCGCCGCCATCACTACGTGGTCTGATTACATTGTCGGTGTCTTCAAACTCCGCCACCCCGAAGTCTACGGTATCGACGACGTCGGACGCCTCCTCTTTGGTCGTGTTGGCCGCGAATTCTTCGGCGTCGTTTTCTGTCTTTGTGAGTATCTTGAGGTAGTTGATTGCTTGAGAGAACCACGCCGAGACTAACCAGATTTCTCCCACCAGACTGGATCTTCGTTGCCGGCTCTGGCATGCTCGGTGCCTCAATTTCCCTCAACTCGATGTCTCTTCACGGTGCATGCACCGCTGGCTTCGTCGCTGCGGCCGCCGCCATCGGATTCTGCTTCGGCAGCATCCAGACCCTCGGAAAGATTACCTGGTTCGCCTGGATTGGCCTCATCTGCATCATGTCTTCAAGTAAGTTTCCCATTTTCCTCGGCAAACCTTCAATACGTGGAACACAGATCCTAACCACGCCTACGCAGTCTTCACCCTCACCGTTGCCGTGGGTGTCCAGGACCGACCGGCTGCCGCGCCCCAGACGGGCCATTGGACGTCGGACTACAAGATCGTCGGAAGCCCAACCTTTGCCCAGGCCTCCTCGTCGCTTTCGACCCTCGTCTTTGCCTTTGCTGGCACCCCTGCCTTCTTCTCCATCGTCTCTGAGATGCGTGACCCTCGTCACTACACGCGCGCTTTGATCATCTGCCAGACCGGCGTGACGGCCACCTACATTGCCATCGGATGCGTCGTGTACTACTTTTGCGGTTCCTACGTTGCTTCGCCAGCTCTTGGCTCCGCCGGTCCGACCATGAAGAGAGTTTGCTACGGTCTCGCGTTCCCCGGCCTGGTTGTTACCACCACTCTGGTTATTCACGTGAGTAGACTCCTCGGCCTTCTGCCCCCCTTTATGTGTACCGCTGGGCATCGTTACTGACATGAATGATATCAGCTGCCCGCCAAGTACATCTTCATCCGCTTGTTGCGTGGGTCCCGTCACCTGACCGAAAACACCATGAAGCACTGGGGCATCTGGCTCGGATGCACCGCAGGCATCACCATCATTGCATACATCATTGCCAGCGCCATCCCCGTCTTCGACGGCCTGGTGTCCCTCGTCGGTGCACTTTTCGGCACTCTCCTGTCTTTCCAGCCAATGGGCTGCATGTGGCTGTACGACCACTGGGCCGAGGGCAAGATGGACAAGAGACCTCGATGGATTGCCATGGTCTGCTTCAGCTGCTTTGTTGTCATCAGCGGCACCTTTTTGATGATCGCTGGAGCGTACGGCTCTATTGTTGGTATCATGGACAGCTACAAGAAGTCTGGCGGATCGGCCGCGTTTTCTTGTGCCGACAACTCCAACTCCGTATCCTCTGCCCATTAGCGTCTTGTTCGCATGGTCACTTGGGGTTGGGCGAGCATTTTTTTTCCGCGGGAAAAGATCCGCTGCTCGTATCTTGCAAATATACCCACTATGTTCTGTTCCTGACCAATTTGCAGACATTAGTATTTCGCGGTGACATGCTTGCAAAATTTACCTGCTTGGCTGTGCTTTGATTGCGCCCATGGCACACATTATGATGAGCAGATTTCTGGCCGAGTCAAACGCCGTTGAAGAGGCAGCAGCTGAAACGCAAAGTTTTCTCGAGAAAAACGGGGCAAAAAACTTTCGCGGATCACTTGTCTATTAAGTTGTATAAATTATAATTGACATGCCCCTTAGCCCCATCCCTGAACCCTTCCGGGAATAGATCTGTGGGATGCGGGAGGACTTGTTTGAAAGCCGTTATCCAGGGCGTTCCCTTCGCCACAGGAATAGTAGCATCATACTCCCCAACCTTTACCCCACTGTGTACGGTGTGTCCGATTCGAAGTCTGATAGCGGTTCCGTGAACTCGAGGACACTGACGCCCCAAAAATCTGCGCCTTTTGGAGTGTACCGGGCTCGTCTGTGTTTGAACTGCCGTCTTGATCCGTTCACCAATGTCGGCCAATTTCCTTTTCGTTTCCAGTCTTGGTCTGTAGACCAACTGAGCTTGTGTCGACCAGCGCAAACAACAAGCTTTCCCACGTCAGGGTTCTCCTGGCAGGCAGACATGTGGGAAATATACCCGGAGTTATGGCTCAGGCGACGAGCGCCGCTGGTAGAGATCACGCGAGGAGGGGGGCTGGAAAGACGCGGTCCTTGTTGACAATCCCGAGATAGCCTGCGCCTAAACACTCTGGAGAGATTTGATCATTACGAGCAACGTCGCAGCGGAGTGCATCGTGGAGGTTGGAGAAGGTGAAATTTCGCGTAACCAGGGAGGGAGACAGTATGATGAGGTGACATGATGGTGAAAGACAACATGCATGGTACAACTCAACAGGAACACTTGCGTCCTGTTTCGGCAAATAAAAAGCAGATACCAAAACTTTAGGACGTGCTACTGCAGGAGAGGATCAGCTTTCAAATGTAAGCGCGCCCACCGACTAGGCCCAATTTGCATCGCCCAAGACAGCTTGCATACCTTTCCTGGCTATGTGCTCTCTGGACTTCCGAATCTAGACAATATTTGTAGAATCCCATGCTTCCCTTCGTATAGCTCAGATCTCCAACTTGTTCAAGATTCACCGGGATGAATCACCAAGGCTAGGCAGTGACATACCCAGACTGGCATTCCAAGACAAGGCACAAGTTTGACTATAAAGAAGGGTACTCTCTCCTCCGTGTAATCTCTTCTCCTCATGAACTCAACACGCACATCATCACAACTACCATCCTCATCACCAGACAAAAACCACGTCTCAAACCTATGAACCTCTTTCAACATGCTCTTCAGCAACATCCTCACCCCCGTCGCCACCACCACCCCCCCCTTGATCCCCCCGGCTCTGGCCGACGACATGACGGCCAAAAAAACGCGGCAAAACCAACTGCTCCGACGGCGGGGGCAAAACCAGAGGGTACAATAGAGGCATCTGCCACGCCCTATACGAGACTGACCACGGGATAAGAATCATCGACTACAACACTAATTGCAAGAGTAAGACGCAATCATTTCCAAGTCCCCCGGAATCGAAGCATCTATCCAAAGCTGCCTTCCTAACTGTCATGCTAGTGAGAGGATACCCGGATGGGAACTGCAGGGGTAATGTGGTTACGGCTTTTAGTACGAGGCAGTGCCACTCGTTAAAGGGAGTTTGGTCTATTCGGGTCGAATGCACTTGATCAGACAACACATCCACCGGAAAAATCATTAGTAGATATACATGTGCTTTTGGGGGGTTCAGAGCTAATGTCATGATAATACATGATTCACAGTGGGGGTGACAGAGAGTGGCTTGTAACCAGGTAACCAGAGAAACAGGACCTATGAATCAATAACGTCATACGATATTTGTATCGTGTACACTATCACTTCGTCGTATGTGCTCAATCAACCTCCTGCCTTAAAGCCTTCATGTAGACACACTTTCACATCCCATGCCTGCCACGACTCCGTGCGTGTTTGGCCGAGTTTCGAAAATTAAACATACTCCGCCGTCACCGTGTTGTACCGTTGGTCTAGGGAGAGTCAGTATCCATATCAAGATGCACTTTGAAAAGTAACTCACTGTTATAGAGCAACGTGTACGTGGTTGAGGCCGAAAGATACACGGCCTCGATCTTACAGTTCAGCTCGTAATACCACTGGCCATCAAGTCCCTGGCGGCGGGAGAGCATATGCTCAGGAATGTGTCCAACATCAGCCTCGACATGGACAAGCATTGACACATTCTCGTCTCGGGCAACAGGCGCCATTCGTTGGTTGCGATCTGCGTAAATATCCATCTTGATCTTTTTGATACGGCCCTGGCTGACCAGACCAGTCCACACAAAGGATGTGTAAAAGGGCTCGTTTTCGGAGACGTTATCGCCGCGTTGGATGAACCACTCCATGGTGTACACTTTGTAACAACCATCCAAGCCGCACCAATGTCGCTTCTGCTCGAGATGCTTGTGCGCCTTTGCGTCGTACTTGCTGCGCCACTCGGTGCCGTAGTGCTTCCTGGCCTTGCGATTCTGAACCCTGACTTGCGTGAGCTTGTCGGGCGATACTTGAGCCAAGCCCTTCATGACGGCGCCTTGAACCACAGCCTGCCAGGCGTTGGGCGGCTGCATGATCTGAATGCTCTTGTCAATAGCGTTGCGCAACCGCTCCTTGAGGTAGTTGGATGCGCCGAAGCCGCCGACGAGGAGAATAGCACGAATCGGCACATTGCTTGCTGTGATCTGGTCCTTGACAAGCTTGATGCACTCCAGGACAACAGGTTCAAAGATGGTTTGAAGATCCGACGCCTTCAATGAGAATCGACCGCGATTGATTCCGAGCTCTTTATTGTTGGCAAGACCACCGACTGGAATCGTGTAGGTATCATCAGGAGCGGCGCCGAGGGTGAATTGTCGCTTGACCTGCGCACCATTAGTCAAAGAGCTCTAATCAAGATGATAATAGGGATCAAAGTATTGACGAAGGTGCACACTTGCCTTCTTCTCGAACTGTTCCATAGCTTCGGCCATGATCTCGTCGTCGAATCCATCCTCTTTGCCCAGCTTTGCCTTTAGGAACTTGGCAAAGCGCATGTTGAGAAATGTTGATCCGCACAGCGCACCAGAGCCAGGAGCAGCCTCTTGAACTTCCAGGATGGGCTTGAGACTTGTAATAGTGTAAGAGATCAGGTCGACAGTGCCGCCTCCAGCATCAACCACTACCACAGTGTCGTCAACCTTGAGGCCATGTGGGTCGAGACCATGCAATGCGTAAATCGCAGCGGCTTCTGGCTCGGAGACGAGGTGGATGGGAGCGACAGCGTTAGTAGTGGTGTTGAGACCAGCTGCCCTTTGGCAGGCTTGTTTGGTCTTGTCCTTGGCGAGATCTGACCAGATAGCAGGCACTGTGACGACGAACTCCAAGGGAGTGGTATTGACAACCTGCTCCCCGAGCTTCTCCTTCAGGGTGTACAGCAGATGGTCACCCAGAGCCGAGATGTAGTCCGTCACGAGCTTGTCGACATTGCGGCCACCTCTAGCCTCTGAAGATACAGATTGACCCATGCTTTGAAGAGAAGGATCGAGATCGCTGGACTGGATTAGCTCCATTCCCTCCAACATTTTGCGAACCAAGTACGCCGAGAAGATGTCTTGGTAGGGATAAAACTCACAGCTTGAACCACTCGACGACTTCATCTTGCGGTGCAGTGACGGGGATAGAAAAGCCCCATTGAACTTGGTCGCTGGCATATCGAAGCTTGGTAGGGACTTTGTCGGAAGATTCGCCCTCGCGAATAGTCTTGCTGATGGGCCAAGTGGTGATGGCAGTTCGTCGGTCGGGACGTTGAGTTTCTGCCCAGGCCACTCCGGAGTAAGTGGTTCCGAAGTCGATGCCGACAATGATTTTGCGCTCGCTGACGGACAGCTTCTCAAAGTTGTCCATGGCTAGTGATTGCTGTGCTGTTGGGTATCGCTTGAATTTGAACAGGGTATCAAGAGGTAAAGGAATAGTCGCGGATGTATGTGAAAGCAATGTTTGAATATCGTCCGGATGATCAGCCGGCAAGGGAGGTCAGGACAGAGGGAACCTTTGGTATCGATATGACAGAAAGCAAAGGCTCGCTTCCCGAATGAAGCTGTATCCGATTTGGCTTGAAGCGCCTGAAGCTGAGGTGAAGGTAGATCCAGTGGCGAGAAGACGAAAAGTCCAAAGTAAACAGAGACGGGAAAGAGGAAGTAGGTGGATCGCAGAGTGTAGGAGGGAGGGCGATGTCTGAAGCTGGTTCTCATCAAGCTCGGTGGACAAGAAGTGCTTGGGTAAGGAGGTAGAGGTCAGAAGACGAAGGGAAAATCTGCCTTGATGAAGCTTGGGTACAGGAGTTGAGGGCGCAGGGCAGTAAGAGGCACTGGCTGAACCTTTTTGCTCTCAGGTTGTGGATGGGCCGCGCCTCGTGCAAGGTCGGCAGGATGCTTGCTATTCGAGAATACTGTAGGCAGCTCCGCTTGAAGCATACAAACGACCATCAAATCCAGACAACCAGCCCTTTGAAGAACTGACTGCCTCATGCGTCAAGCTCATGCGGGTCCTGGTTTGTTAGATGCATCTGGATGCATCTGGGTGAAATGCAGCGGCCGCCCGCGTGGTAGGTCTAAGCGCCGAGAAAGTTGTCCTTCATGCCATGTCTGGTAGCTCAGGCGTTCTGACGGAGCATCACTCGGTCCGTACCATGTCCCTCGAAGTCCAGGGCGTACAATTTTCACTGCTTAATAACATAAATCAATGTATGTAGCTGCAACACAGCTTGTTGGACTAGGTACTTTGATGAAGTAGATTAGTACTTCCCACGTCAAGGGGAACAACCAGGGTGTTCAGCCTTATAGGAACGTACCTCGGCACTGCCCCACCTTACCGTTAGACGCCCCCACTTTGCGGGGCAATGAGGGCAGGCAGCTTCGAGGTGACAGTCGACCTTCACCGAAAGCTGCCTCGGATTCAACCCGATGTAGAAGCTAAGGTCAGGTAATTTGCCTCACCTTAGAATTCGATCAAGCTGAATCAGGGAGGATGCTCTGGCATCTTCCCTATTCTAGGTTACCTTCTCCAGCCTCGGGCTTTCATGACACCTTGGTCGGGGTTTAATGGCCTTGGCCACCAGTCCCGGGCATGAGAGACGGCATTGTCAGGTACCTTTACCTTACTCACTCGGTTCTTCATGGCCCCCGAACCTTCCATTCTTCGCCGTGCACGTTTCCCCGGGCCTCTCTCTCTTGCGGCAACGTCTCATCTCAGTTCTTCCTCCAAGTCGTTCTTCTGATGCACAGGTAGACTCGGACCTCTTTTTCGTCCAAACTTCCCCTCCGTTGCTACCGCCGTCTGGCATCCCTCGTCGAAAATATGGAAGATCTTAGACAGGCAGACCCGACTCTTCCGCAGCATCGCGAGGGTAACAAACCCCCCATTCCGGACAAGAAGCCACTCGACACTGACGCCGGGTCCATTGCCCTTGACGACATGGGACTTACCTACAGTCCCGCCCCCAAGAACCAAGTCACTGTCATCATAGAGCCGGCTAGCCCGTTCGCGAATTCTGAATCTGACATGATGGGCTTCACCAAGGTCGAGATGCCTGCTCCGGAGAATGGTGCTCAGAGCAGTGGCCCAAGGCAAGCTCTGCCCAAAGGCCTCGTTGCCACTCGCTTCAATAATTATCCTGCCTCCCATTCTTCTCGTCAACCCCTATCCCCTTCTTCGACGGTGACCTCTTCTTCCTTTGTTGAATGCGATCTCATCGACCTTGGGACTGACGTTTCCTCGCCTTCAAGAGAATTTTCCGAAAAGGACGTCAACACCACTGCACGCGACGGCGAAGACGAAACAGAGGTCAGCCAAGAGTTACTCCTACGCCGTGAAATCGAGGAACTACGTTACAGACTCAAGTCAACAACGGCTCGAGCCGAGATTGCCGAGGAGAAGGTTGAACGAGCGGAGCAAAGAATCGGCGAGATCAAGTCTACCGTGACCTCGACCGTTACAGAGATCAAGAACGATACGGGGCCTCTCGCTACAAAATTCGATGAGCTCGAGACGGAGAACTCAGCTTTGAAAGAGCAGCTCAGGGACGCCCAATCTCACATCTTCAGCTTGCAGCCCTACCGCAAGGAACTCACACCTGAAGAAGTCGGGCGCGTGAGTACCCTCTCGCGGCCAGCACTGATATTGTTTTAACAAGTCTCCAGGAATACGATGATCTTATTGAAGGCATCAGCGATTGGGTAACCAAATTTATGGACCCATTTCTAGATGATCATGAAAAGGGGGTCGAAGATATCATGATGACTGCCCGCAGGAAGCCCACCGACGCTCTCAAGTTGAAGCGGATCATACATCTATATCCTGACCTTGTTCATGGCGCAGTATTCCCAGAAACGGACGAAGATATTGCTGTCGCGATTATCATGAGGTTTCTCAACGACAACATTTTTCAAAAGATTTTGTACGGCGCCATCACCAACTACGTTGAGGTCCTCAGCTTCGTGGAAATAGCACTGCAGAACCACGTTGATCCCAAGCGAGGTACGAGCACTCTTTGCCCTACTACTCTTTGGATTTTCATACTGAATTCTTGGGGCAGACCTCTTCGCGATCAGAACATGGACAGCAGAGGCATACAACGCAATCTTGAGCTCCCGGGAGTTCAAGGGCTGCCGGGAGAAGAAGATGCGTGAACTCACAATCGAGCTTGCGGGCATTTTCAGGATCTTCAATCGGAAAGACAAGATAGATGGATTTTACAAAAGCTTCGAAGAGCATTGTATCAGGCCAGCCATGCAGCTCTACGAGAAAATACAGGTTTCCACCAACCATTTCTATTTCGACATCAACCCATACATCATGTGGGGCGGGGACGACGAGATGCAAACGTCGACCGACTTCCTCGACAACTTGCACGATCTCGACTGCAAGAACATTCTGCAGAACCGCAAAGCCTTCAATCTGGCCAAGATCGACCCGCAGCCTACCAAGAAGGAGCTGTATCACCACCTGCTCAACGTTTGCACCCTCACACCGGCGCTCTACATGCGACAGATTGGTCGCAAGGACGTCATCAAGGAACCGCAGCTTGTGCGGCGTCAACAGATGTTGGTGGCGTGGGGGCCGCAAGACAAGCGTGACACGTTCCAGGAGAATGGTGATCGTACGCTGCTGAGCCAACTTTACTACGCAAAGAGCGATCGAGAGAGGCAGGAGGCCGGTGGATGGACGAACTTCCGTTGGGGAGGCTAGGGGCATCGCAAACGGGTGGTGTCTTTCTTTTTCTCCCCAGGCCAGCATTGATCTTATAGCACATTCTGTATATAGGAACTACCAGACAATGTGAAACTGCACGTACTCAATGGTGGCTTTGGTTAGTAATATACCCGCTAAGGGACGAGGAGGTGCCGATGGCAAAGCTGATAATCTCCTGGGGCACTGCGTCCTAGCCTTGGGTTTTCCTTCAAAGTGCTTCGTATGGATCTATCCTATGCATCGTGTACGAATCCATTGCTCAAGACCCATCATAATACCCGGTCAGCTTGGAAAACCAGAGCCTCTCTCAGGAGACTGTTAATAGATTAGCCAACTAGGTAATTTCGTACGCTATTGAGCTAATCATTTGCTTGGAGCTTGGCGTAGGCGTTCTGGAACTTGAAGGCCCCCATCCGCGCAGTGAGATACCGATGAATCCAAGGAGACGCCTATTCCCAGTGTTTGAGGTTGAGCTTAGGTGATGTATAGGCAACTTAAGTCGTAAATGGCCAATGTCTTCCAGCTGAGAGCCCACTTTACCTAAGGTATAGTAGGTAAAGGACCTTACCTTGTTGGACCCGAAGTCTGCCCCAAGAACGCTGGCGGGGTTCAGCAAGGCTTCCAGAGGGAGCGGGTTGCCGCTAAAGACGGGCAACGGGGCAGTGACAGGCAAACGGGCTCTAGCGAGTGGGTCCTGGCGGCGCTGCTCCCCTGCAACGTGCCGGGCGATCTGTGACTTCCAGGTACATCCGCCAGTACATGCGGTACGTACCGGCCCATTCCTCAGAGCAAAGTGGAAGAAAGGCAGGTCCGGTCCGCCTTGGAGCTGTCTGACCATGGCATGAACCACTTGGACGTCAACCTGGAACTACTTCCCCCTTCAAGATTCGCCATCGCCTCTCGTTCGGGCTCATCTGATGGTCTTCCAGTTCGTTGCCTCATGCGCCCGCCGTTGTCGTCTACCAGAAACGGCATCACAAGGCAGAGCCAAGCTGTGACACCTCTTTTTCCGCCTCTTACCTTCTACCACGATTGTCGCATTGCAAATATCCCGGCGGCAACAGGACGGATGTATGTATGCCATTGAGCCTAGGTTCTGCGTCTCGCCCTCGTCCCAGAAAACACCCGCAATTACTGTCGCCATCTAACGATGGTCTGGGCTGAGTCCTGACATCGGGTTCTACTCATCCTTAACTTTCTTAGTTGGTCCTCTTACGGGAAAGGGTACTTGGCTAATGGAACTTTCAGCTACACTACGAGCACGTTGTCTCGTGGCCTTTCTGCATCAGCTATATGCTCGGACGATGATGCAAGGTTAAGGTCCGAGTTGAACTCCAAGCAACCAGCAGGGGCACCCCAGCCAGCTTGCCGCCAATTCGGCATGTTTCGATCTCTGAAGGGAAAAATTATTGGCGCATTCCAAGACAATCCGCAAATAACAAACAGTTCGTCAGAATCCGAACCACAGCTGTCCATGCCTCCCTCTCGTTGGTCCCTTCCTACAAGCGGGCGACGGCCAAACACCGTCACCGAGGAGAATCATTCCACCTCAATCCTTAGATTCGACTCTCCTTTCCCGAAATCGCACACAAAGATTACGCCTCGTCTTACTACGAGCCCCTCGACGTCCCATCTGTTACCCGCGGACTTTCTCATTGACGGTACTCCAGAGCGCTTCACAGAGGTTCCGCAGGTATCGGCGGCAACACAGGAAGCTATTCCAGCAACCGTAGCATCTGAGGAAAGCTCTCGCAGACAGCAGACAGGCACAGCCAACGGCTCGGAACCGAGATTCTCTTCACATGTCGAAGATTTCTCCTTGACGAAGATGTTTGCCTCTCCCAACAACGGACTACCACCTAGCTATCAATCCAGTGCCAACCCCTCTCTGGTGGGAGGTTTCGGTAGCGATGGGCTCGATCCCGCTCCGGCCTACGACTGGGGATTGGCGCTGGATGTTGACGGATCGAACAACGAGCAGCAAACTTCAGCACGGCGTGTCAGTCATGATCACCACCAACCGCCAGCTTCCTTACCTGAGGTTCCCCGTCGAATCAACTACTACCGCGCAACAAGCGCCGATATTCTGGCCGACTTTGACTTTCCACTGCCCGTAGCCAAGACTTCTACCACAATAATGGAGGCCACGATGCCTTCTTCTTCCACCCCACCGCCACAAAGAGGCTACCTGCCAACACCAGCGTCCATTCTTGAGGATTTTGACGCGGCGCCCTTTTCGCCTCAAACCACCGGCGGCAGCTCAAGCACTGCAGCAAGTACACCGCCAATACTATCACCGCCCTCACGCCCAAGATCAACATCAAAGCTAGCATCACTGTTGTCAAACAACCCATACCTTGAGATCTTTGAACAGAAAGAGCAAGCAATGACGGTCGCATTTTTGCGCAGTCAAGAAGCAGTATCTGGATCTCGCTCCACGGATCTCGCAGCTGATGACTTTAGGTAAATATACACCTTCAAGCTCAGATCGACACCGTCTCTGGCTTGACCCATGTGATAGACCTTGCCTGAATTGGGCTTGACACCCTCTTTTTACTAAGCAATGCCTCTCAGTTCACCAAGTGCTAACAAATAGCAGCTTCGGCCAGAGGTATCACAAGGCGGCAGACACAACAGACGTTGTCGTTACTAGGCAAAGGCTACCGGCCAACGACCTGAGCGGTTCCCGAGAGTGTCCAATTTGTGCTGAAACAAGAGAAATTTCAATGTTTCCGGTCCTGAGTGTCACCCCGATGTGCACGCACCCGCCAGAGACGTGCTTGGCGTGCCTTCAAATGTCCATAAAAGCAGATCTGAACAGCAAACTATGGACTGATATTCGCTGCCCTGAATGCCGCGAGCTGCTGGAATACGTCGACATTCAGAAGTATGCAGACGAAGACACATTTGCCCGGTAAGCCACCCCAACTTCCTTCCAGTATGACAAGGTTGCTGATGGTATCCAAGATATGAGGCATTGGCTCTTCGAGCTGCTATGGCTGAAGCCGACAACTTCATTTGGTGTACGGCTAACTGCGGCTCTGGCCAGCTCCATGACACCGGCGGCGACCAACCTATAGTGACATGTTTACATTGTGGCCAGCGGTCTTGCTTTAGTCACAATGTGACGTGGCACGAGAACTTGTCGTGTGAGGAGTACGATGCGCTGCTACAAGACCCGGAGAACTTCCGCTCGCGTATTGAGATGGAGTACGACGAATTTGACTCGGCGCGACGGGCGCAAGAAGATGCCGATCGAGCGATAGCGCAAGGCCTTATGGCTGAACAACAGGCCGAGATTCAGGAGCGGGAATTCAGAGAACGCGCCGAAAGAGAGAGAGCCCGCAAAGCGGCCGCCCTAGCGAGGAAGGTTGCCGCTCGTCGAAAAGCGGAAGAAGAGCAGAGTCGAGTGACTGTGAGCCGAACGACGAAGCCGTGTCCTGGTTGCGGATGGGCCATTGAAAAGAACTCTGGCTGGTGAGTGATCTTTCGCCTACTTCGGAGCTGGGCCTCAAGCTAATTACAACATGATAGTTCACACATGACCTGTAAGTCTCGTCGTTCCTTTGAGTTGTGTCTAGACCCTTATTTCATTTCCCTGTCCCTCGCTCAAATTTGCTGTATTGTTTGTCAGACTCAAGCCAACATCATCACAGGCATCAAATGCCGCTACGAGTTTTGTTGGGGTTGTTACTCTACCTGGGAACGGGCGCACAGCGTTCGATGCCGAGGTCTTGTGCCTCCAGTCTAGGCCAGGTAGTGGGCTCCAGCATGCAATGCAAGCAAACGGACAAACGAAAAGGAAGCGGAAAAGAACAGAAACCATCTAACCTGGATGACCAATTCCTAGGTTCCAAATGCAAGCACGAGTTCTGCTATGAGTGCGGGGCGGATCATAAGCATATTTTACTCCTTGATAACAGCATACATGGCGACGACTGCCGCTTTCATCCAAACAACCTTGTCGATTGACGGTTGACGGCGCAAGACGGTCTAGCTTCGATACGTGAGATGGACACAGGTAGCAGGCATGTCACCTGAGCTGCTGTGGTTGTAGACTATTTGTATCTAGTGCAGATGGCAACTGCTATTTCACATTTCCACAGCAATGGGTTCTGATCAATTTGGAGTTTTGTATTTGCGAAATGCATTCAAAGTGGCAGATTGAACCATTCGAGGGGATCAGTCGAGCGTCTAGAGCATATGGATTTCCCATGCCTGATCTGGATGTTGCATGTTGCACGCTCACGCGTGAGCTGGATCAATGTGGGCGAACGACTGTTCATTTATTGAGTTGTGTAATTATTCTTTCGATTTGCCAAACCTGTTCTACGCCGTATCCTCTGTAGTGTTGTGTCTACCAACATTTGTGTACAAATTTGCGGGGAAAAAAAAAAAAAAGGAAATCATCAGAAACCATCCAAGTCATGCTTCTCTGCCCTAGAAATTCGCCTCCCTTCCCAACAAGCGCAGAAAACAAAGAAACATGCACGTTGAAAACATCACTGGTGAGAGACCCCTTTGGATGGGAACAGACAGAGCCCCCCCACCCCCCATGTTTACGCGGCACTCAACTCGGCAATACGCCTCTCAATCTCGGGCACCTGTCGCAGCAAGACCTCGAGGTCCTCCTTTTCGTCCTCGAGCTTCAGCCGGCGGTCGGCGTCGAGCTTGGTGAAGACAAAGTTACCCTGCCCGTCAAACTGGAGGATGCGGCTGTGGTACTTCCACAAGCTGCGACGGTGGCTGACAGTCATGAGGGTGATGCCCAGCGCCTTCGCGTTGTCGTACATGACCTTTTCCGTCTCGAGGGTGACGCTCGAGGTGCACTCGTCGAGGATGGCGTAGCGGGGCCGGTGGTAAAAGAGCCGGGCCATGGCGACGCGCTGCTGCAGGCCGCCAGAGAGCACGTCGCGCCACTCGGCCTCGGCGTCCCACCCTTCCGGGTAGAGTTCGGGGAGGTGTTCTAGGCCGAGGAGGGAGAGGATGGAGAGGAGGTCCGCGTCAGTGACGGATTTGGCGCGCATCTGGCGGAGGGAGTCTGGGTAGGTGATTTGTTGGCGGAGGGAGCCGCGGGAGAGGTAGGGGCGTTGAGGGATGTAAAAGATGTCGGAGAAGGGGGGTTTGTGGACGGTGCCGCCGTAGACGGGCCAGAGGCCGCCGAGGATACGGAAGAGGGAGGATTTGCCGCAGCCGTTGGGGCCGACGACGAGGAGGTGGTCGCCTTGTTTGAGGGAGAAGGAGAGGGCTTTGATGAGCACGTCGCCGTTGGGGGAGATGATGGGGCTGTTTTTGGAGGTGTTCGTTAGTGTTTGTGAGAAAAAGGGGGGAGGGGCGAAGTTAAGTGCAGTAGATGATGACTTACACGTTGATGAATTGAATATCCTTGCTCTCGACCACGGTACCACGGCCCTTGAGAACGGCCTCGTTGTCCTCAGTGCCCGAGCTAGAGACGAGCTTCTTCTCAAAGCGGCCGGCGCGGATGTCGTTCATCACCTCGAGGAGGGAATCGACGCGCGAGGTGTAGCCTGCCAGCTCCATGATCTCACGGTACGAGAACATGATGCGACCAAAGGCATCCGAGGCGGACAGCAGCATGCGACGGTTAGTGACGAAGCTCTCGGTGCGGTCGCCCATGTTCATGGCGATGTGGCCGGGCATCTTGACAAACACAGGCACGGAGCAGAGCAGCAGGCCGAGGGCACCCCAAAAGTACTTGATAACAAAGTCCTCCATGAAGCCGTGGTAGAAGCGGCGGCGGAGAATGTAGTTTACATGCTTAATGAGGGTGAAGTAGCCCTTGTCGAGGGTGTCCTTTTCGGCCTCGTGACCAGAGTAGAGGGCCACCTCTTCCGCGTGGTCAATGAGGCGCGAGTGCTGGAAGCGGAACTCGCCCTCGAGGCGGGCCTCGTCGGCGACGTATTTGCCAAAAGGCGGGGTGAGTGCGCGCATTACGTTTGCAGAGAGCTGGACGAGGAGGGCCATGGAGACGACGCCTTCGCCTCCTACACTACGCGATAGCGAGTGCGTGTAGATTGTCTACCGACGGTTAGTCTTTGGGTGAGACGAGGTGATCAGAGAAAGGGGGGCTTCTACCATGTCCAGAACGGGTTTCGCGAGGTTGCTAAAGAGCTCGGCCAAGCTATTTGAGAATTTGGCGACATCGACGGCAATCAGCTGGTCGGGGTTGTTTATCCGGTCGTCGAGGGCAGATATGCCGTAAAAGGTGAGCTTCGACAGGTACTTGTCGTGGATGTGCTGCGTCAACCGCGTCCGGTATTTGAGCGACAGCTCCGCTTGGTGGTAGGACAGCTGCCACGGCATATTAGCTTGACTCTATCGGCGGGTATCAGGAACCAACGCGGACGTACCATTGAGTTTGTAAACGTCGCGGGGATGGCAATCAGCATCCACCACACGATGCGCATCAGGAATTCCCGCCCGTTACCCTTGACTAAACTCTTGACAATGGCGCCGTCCATGGCCGCGACCTTGAGACTGATCAACGTCCTGACGACGAGGAAGAAGGAATGGCTGATGAGCAGCCTGGCCTCCTTGCTCCGCCATCCCGGTATGACAATCTTGAGCAAGCGCAGCAGGGAACGGAAGAAGTCGCGGTTGAGCTCGACTTTTTTGCGCTTCTTGGTCATGTCCTCATCCGAGACGGCGACGGTGGCGCGGGACTCGCGCGCGGCGGCCTCGCGGGCGGAAGCGGCTTTCTGCTCCGAGATTGCGTGGCGAATGCGGTTCGCGAGGGCGAGGAAGAGTGTGATCCAGACGGCGCGGGAGATGCGCGAGCGGTTTTGGAGGTAGAGCTGCGTGAGCTGGAGAACGAGGTTGCGGACGGTGCGGTTGGAGGGGAGCCCGACGAGGGAGACTTTGGATTGAGAGGCCATTGTGGGCGACTGTCCGGAGGAAAGGGGTGTTTGCGCGGGCGCGCCGCTGAGTGGGCGACGATACTCTGACTTCTTTTGTCGTCTTGCGATATCTGTCGAAGGAGAAGAGGGGTTTGTCGCAGTGTGGTGGTTCCGGTGCTGGTGAAGATGGACGAGATGCCGCGGCTACGTCACACCGGCAGCTGTGGGGGGGACGTCCGTCGGTTGACGCTGGGATTGAATCGTCAGCGCATTCGTCGCGGTGTTTCGATATTGGTTCGTCGGCCGCAAAGGGGGGGTCTCGTGGGGAAGGTTATCCAAGGTATTCGCAGTCAGTCAAGAAGGTGAAGACGGCGGTGTTGACAACGGCCATGGCTGATGGCGGGTGGAGGTCACACGGCTGGCAGGTCCTTCCGGACAAGGCTTTCGGTCGGGGGTAGTACCAAGTCCAGTCCCCTTCCGCTTCCAGATTCAGCGGCCAAACGTTAATTCAGCACTGGGGGTGGGATTTGGGGCTGCTGGGGAAAATGGGGGAAAGCTGGGCGCTGTGTTCTTTGTCTCTGTCCCTCGGCTCCCCGGAGTGACACTGTACAAGGGTGCTGGAGAAGGGCGGCCCGTAGCGGCGAGTGATGTGATTGGCGAACCCCGGAAAATGGTCTTTTGGTCCGTTCCCATGTGAATTGGATGCCGATGGCATGTGATTTGTGAGGTTTGGGGTGTCAGGGTCACCCTTGACCCGTGTGCCTGAGGCGCAAATGTGTAGTCAGAATTGGAGTCAGATGTGGCTTGGGAGAGAATGTACATAGTAAGACACTCACTCACCAGCCACATCGCGGGGCAACCTCTCCATCATCTTTTTTCTCTAAATTCTTTTTTACTTTCGGCTCGCCACCCCTCAACCTCAATGACTCCATCGCCGCCATCCTAGTAAGACGAGATCACGATCCTATTATTCACACACGGCCACACAACCACAAAACCAAAAATGGCCGACGACAACATTTCCATCTATGACGAGATTGAGATCGAGGACATGACCTTTGACGAGGACATGCAAATCTACCACTACCCCTGCCCCTGCGGCGACAAGTTCCAAATCGCCCTGGCCGACCTGCGCGACGACGAGGACATTGCCGTGTGTCCCAGCTGCAGCCTCATGATTCGCGTCATCTTTGACAAGGTACGGCTTTCTTCTTGCCAGTATCGAGCTGCAAAGATTCATATAGCGAACGCTGTTTGTGACTGACAAGGAGTCGTGATTGCAGGATGACCTTCCCGAGGACCCCGAAGAGGACCCCGAACCGGCCGTCGAGGAGGCTTCTGCCCAGATTCCCATCGCTGCTTGAATAAGAGAACCCTCAATTCAGATTTCTTTGAAGAGCTGCTGAGCCACCGGAAGATTGCCCAGTAAGGCCGCTCCGAGAAGCACCTCAACATGGTCGCCGCAGCCAAACCAAGCGCCGAGCCCAGCGCAGACACAGGCGCAGAAGCAGGCGCAGAAACACAAGCGCCCTTACCCGACCGGCCCTCTACCATCGCTTGGCGGTACCAACGAGGCACCCAAGCTCATCTCAGGAGGAAGGGAGGCTAGGCAACTATTTCAGAGGAAAAGAAATTCACCAAGTCGGACAAATACTCTAGCAGCCTCGCGTATCACAAGGCTCGGTTGACTTGTCACGGCACACGTTAGCCTACACGTCTGCTGCGTTGCCTCCGCCCCGGCTGAACCCCTCCCGCCCCCCTTTTTTTCATTCATTGTGGTTGAAGAGGGAAATTGGATTGTGCCGCAGATGTAACTGTCGAGCAAACATTTCTAAATGAGGATACCACCTAGGCAAACGCCGATTCAGTGACAAGCCACTCACTGTTATTTGGTCAAACAGAAAAATTGGTGCCACGCCATTTTTGTTGCTGGATATACGCTGCTCATGAGTCACGCGGTACGTGGACAAACCATGAGATGCCGCAGTTGCCAAATCATGGCCGGACTGGCTGAATCGGCATGCGTCGAGAAGGAATCTGCTTGCCACCATGGATCAAGTAGTCGAATCGAAGAAGGGAGGAGGTAGCTTATAGTGAATAACACAAATCATAAGAGCGAGCAAAGGGTATGTGAAACTATTTATTTATTTCATAAGATTAATTAGCGGTATTAATGCTATATCGTGATGACCGTTACTCATCATCGTATGCAGAATATCCAACGCCGTTGCTCCAAGCCGTGAAAAAGTCATCAAACATGTCCAAAGCAGCCGTTTGCTTCCTCATGGTTCCGTTTCAAGTAGTGTTGTGAAGAAATTTCAATCCCGCCCGCGCCTCTTCCCGCTTTCATCATTCAAGCGTAAAAATTCCATGTCCCCGCGACGCTTTTTTTGGTATGGTCTCTTACAAAAGGAAGAAGCTCGCAATGCCAAAGGCGATAAGGCCGGCGGCAGAGCTCTTGACCTTGTCGGCAGCAGCGGTGGGCACTGTGACGGGGCCCGTGGTGGTGGCGTTGGGGGATGAGGTGAAATAGGTCTGGGTGAAGGTAGAGAGGGTGGCTAAAAGAGCCCATGTTAGTTTGCTTGTTCTTTCGGGATTCGGGGCCAGAGGTAAAGAAACTCACTGTTGATCAGAGGAGGGATGACGACGGTGATGGAGGAGGCCGCTGACTCGGTGATGGTGGGAAGGGTCACGACGGGGCCGGTGCCGGTGGGAACGACGATGGGAGTCGTGACGGTGACGGGAGGGTCGCTGACGACAACGACAGTAGTCGTCGTGATGCCGCCCGGGACAGTGGTGGTGCCCTCGGGGATGGTCACAGTGGTGGAGGGCGAGGGCTCGGCAGAAACGGAAGAAGAGACGGTGACGGTGGTCGCGGGGACGGTAGCAGTGACGGTCTCGGTAGGCTCAGGGAAGACCGGGAGGGTCACGGTCGCCGTGATGCCGTCCGTGATGACAATGGAGGTGACCTGGGCGGCGGCGAGGCCGGCAGCGGAGAGGATGGCAAAGGAGCGCATTTTGGCTTGTTGTTTGGGTTACAAGGAGGAGGGGAGCTTAAGAGCCGTTGAATGGAGGTTGAATCAAGAGATATTAGTGCCGTAAAGGGAAGCGACTGGTTTCACTCGAAGGCTGAGGCTCTTGTGGACAAGTGGAGGCGGGAGTAGTTTTGAGATATGCTGAACTTCTTGTTGTGGATGAGACATAAGAGTAGAAAGACTCTGTTTGGAAAGGAGACTGGATGGGAGATATATAGTACGAGACGGAAGTGAGGGTCTGCGTGACGAGCAGAGCCTAGGCCGTACGACTACGTACGACGTATACAGAACATTGTGTGCTGCGAGTCGGTGACAGCAGTGATGCCAAGAATGGCGATTTTGCACGACATCATCTCGACGAGGGGTGCCGTCACTGGGGGTTGAGAAAGCAGAGGGTTGGTAGCCTGGTTGCCGGGGGTGGTATTGGTGGTGAGGTGGGCAGCTGTATGCGGGGCCTGGGCGAAGCAGGGAAACGCGACCTGGAAGCCTTTTGGGCCTTGAACCGTCTGCCGACCTGGACCAGACCAGACCAGACCAAACCAGACCAAACCACATCATGTTCGCTTGCCTGCAAGCACGTTGGTGCTGGATCCGGACTGGTCGCGGACAAGGGTGGGATGAGGTGGAAGCAGCCGAGCAAGGCGAAACAGGGTTGTCGTCCATCGACCCAGGAAACCAAAAGTGGAGTTGGGTGGGTAGTTCTTCGGGAAGCACAAAGTGAATGAAGGCTGGGATGACCGTGGTCAACTCTGATGGGGTGAATTGTGCCTAGTGAAATGGCTGGGGATGGCTTCACTTGCAGCAAAGAGCAACAACGGCGAAACGCAGGAATGGCACAATTGATGAGCCACAACAGACATGCGTGTTTCCCCCACCACCTCGATTTTCGTTTCACGTTGCTGACATGCCGTCTCACTGGCAGATCCAATGCACATCAGCTTATTATTCCCATGTCAGAGTTTTGACGAATACCATATCCCATGGGTATGCGCCATAATACGAAAACGCAGCAATCGGTCGCCGGGATTCAAGCCCTTTTGGCGGTCATCTTTCAAGCTCGTCCACAAAGCAGACTTCTTCTGCCCTGATCCCGGGGTAACTCACCAACCCAGGTCGACAGAACTCGACAGGAAGAGATGAGTGACGCTTACCAACGGTGTTGGTCTGCCGAGTTTCCGCAAACCTGCACACTCGCACAAGAAGCATCTCGTCATTTCGGCCCAGGATCGAGGTTGGGTGACGGAAGGCGCGCAAACACGAGAAATCAAGTAAGCACCCATTTCCCCGTATACTGCAGCTGTCCCGGGTTCTTTGCCAGTAGCGCTAGCAGGAAAGTACCCGTACCAGAGGTCGGGGGCCCAGATCAGCCAGAGGATGGCCTGGGGGAAGACCAAGTTGGCGATCCTCCGTAGCCGATGCCGTGCTCTGTTGCGTCATACGTCGACGAGGGCCAGCGGGTGCTACAGCTGGAAAGAGGAGCAACGAGGTAAAGAGGCACCGTAGCAACCGGAGACTCGTCCCGCAGAACGACCCATGGAATTCAGAGAGAATCGAGATTGGTCCAGTGAAAGTGTTGCGGGAAAGAAGCAAAAGCGGCTGTAACGGCTCCCCCCTTGTGCCTGGATTGGCCGGGCCACTGCATGGTATTGGCAGGCCTTTGGTGACGCCTCTCGAGGGCAGAGATCTCTCGCCATGAATCACATCACGCTTACCCGTTAGGGCCGTGCTGAGGATTCCCCAGGGGTCAAGACTTGAGTTCTCCTGATGGACATGGGGTGGTGGTGGTGGTGGTAGTGGTGGTAGTAGTCGGTGGTCGGGCTCGGTGCCGAAGCCAACTCGATGAGATGAACATGGCCAGTTCCCTGGAGTTGGAGGACGGGAGAGACGGTGAACGGTGAAAGATCACCACGGAAAAGAGGGAGGCAGGGACCGGGGTGAGAGGTGTCGACGCAGCAGGGGTGCCTGCCAGGTTTTCCCACCTTCGCCGGTTTCCTCATCCAGTCACCTCTTTCCCTTCCAGGTTCCTTCCAGGTTCCTTCCAGATTTTTGACATCCGTCACCGCATCACCCCAGCCACTTGCCTCCAGGCGGTCCACAGCCGTTGCAGCCAATCAAGCCACAAAAGAGACCCACCAGCCACTATTTCCTGACCTTTTTCTGTGCGACTTCAACGGCCTTCTTAAGCAGCACCGTTGTTTCTTCCACCAATCAAGGAACAATCAAGGAGCTCATCCGCGCATGGCCTCCAAGTGTCGGCCACGCCTCCGGTATGCAGATGGTTTGCGCTGTACTGTCACACTCTTTAAGGTACCGCTTGACAACACACGCATTCCCTGATTTCCTTCAAGCCTCGAAAGCCAGGAAAGCCTTGCTTTCAGGCCGCAACCCAATACCACGGCCGAGTCCTAGTCTTGCTCCATTCTCCATTCACCATGCAGTCTTCTCCCTCTGCGGAGAAGTCTACCAGCCTCACCGGCAACCCGGCTACCTAAAGCACCTACCTAGCTGTCCACCGACGGAGTCCCAAGCCGAGTCCGGCACTAAACCTGCATGTCCCGGTCTTAGATCCATACCATACCCCCTTTAGTCTCAAGTTCGAGAATGGAACAAGTTGTTTGATATTGAACAAAAATCGTCATCATTGATATCGGACTCTTCTTTTGTTTCCTTTTCTCGCCCTACTAGGCTAGACATCAGGATGTGACGAACTACCTCAAATGGTACCGTTTTACTCTCAGACGCTGTCTACCCCATACAACTTGCTGCTTATGATGATTCAACATTGGCAAACAAAAAGTTGGGAGCCCCCGGGACCGCGCCTTCGGCGTTGGGTGCAAGACTCTCCTCCACAGCCCCGGTAACCAGATCCGTGCCCTTCTTGCCACCCTCCTCCACTGCAACAATCTTCACCTCGACAAGGTTGGCACTGCGCTTGAGACCCTCAACCATGTCCACCAGCACTGCCTTCTCGTCAAACGCCAGCTTCCGCTCGAGGACGGCGCTCGCCGGCTCGCCCGTCTGGAGACGTCTCTTGAGACCCTGCACGAACGGCATGGCCTTCTTCATCTCGCCCATCTTGGCAATCTTGCCGTTGAGCGCCTTGTCGTCCACGGAATTGGTCTCGGGGCTCCACATCTCCTTGAGAAGGTCAATGTAGGCCTGCTGCCATGATGGGAAGTTTTCGCTCATGAAGACGGTGAGCTTCTTGGGCTTCTTGGGGTCGAATGACGTCTCCTTGCCCTTGGCCTTCTTCTTCAACTGCAGAGACTCGGCAGAGTTGACGTTGGAAGCCGTGACCGCAATATACTTTCTCGCTGCCGTAAGAGCCGCGTCGGTCTCCGGAATCTCGGGGAACGTCGCCTGTTGGATCGATGTAGGCTTGCCGAGAATTTCGATCCAAACTGACTCGGACCAATGGGGCGCGATAACAGCGAGGAGGAGAGCCTGGAGCTCGATGTAGCGCAGGACCAAGTCAACGTGCATCTTGGACAAGGCACTGCTCTCACGGTAGAAAGATAGGGCGTTATTGAAGCTATTGGCACATGTCAGAATTACAGGGCGTCGTGGTACTCGCCAAACTTACTCGTAGAAAGCCGCCTTCAAAGCCAGCTTGTAAGAGGTGTCGGAGTACTGCTGGATAGCCTCCTTGGCAATGACGTTCATCTCGTTGTTGAAGACCTTGTCGAAGAAGTTCCACTCGCCCGTGCGAAGTTCGCTCTTGTTCTTGACGACATCGTCGCACCATTCTATTGCTGTTAGCATGATACGCCACATGTGAGAGAATGAACATACCTCTAAGAGTGTGGAGACGGAGAATGGCTTGGTTAGCAACATCCTCCTCAAAGTTGCTGTCTCCGTTGGTATCACCAGCGTCGGCCAAACCAATACGGGCGGCGTCGGCACCAAATTTACGAGCAACGTCCTGCAGAGTCATAAAGTTACCAGTCGACTTGCTCATCTTCTCACCGTTGAGCATCAGGTGACCGTTGGTACGAATGCCCTTGGGCCAGTACTCAGGGGCGAAGATGGCGAGATGGATGTAGAGGAAGAAGGTCAAGTGGTTGCCAATCAGATCCTTTCCAGAGCTGCGAAGGTCGAGAGGGTAGAAGTACTCAAATGAACGGCGCATGCTCTCCAGGGTCTCCTTGGGAATCTTACACTCCGCGACAAGCTTCTCGTCAAGCTCGCGACGGCAGAACACGTAGTCCCAGACCTCGTCCTTCATCTGCTCGGGGGCAATACCGCCAGTGCCCTGCTCTCTACCAAAGATGTCCTTGTGGAGGTAGGGGGCAATGGTGTAGTATGCCATGTAGATGGTACTGTCACTCAGCGACTCGACGAGGAACTGGGGGTCCCAAGGCAGCTTGGAACCAAGACCGTACGATCTGGCACAGGCCCATTGGTTGAGCCAGTTGAGGACACCCTGGAAGGCGTTCTTGGTCTCAGGGCTGAACGTGTTCAGGCCCTTGCCATCAGTGTTCTCGACCCAGTCGAGGGCGGTCTTCTTCCAGGACTCTTCACCGTAGTCAAGGTACCACTGGTCCATAAGGGAAACGATGCAGTCGTCGGCGGAGCGACTGACGACCTTGCGCTCCGGCTCGGAGTAGACGAACGCGAGTCCCTGGTCAATGAGGGACTGGCGGACCTTGGGCTTGGCGGACTCGACAGGCTCGCCCTTGAACTCGCCAATGTTCATGGTTCCCTTGTAGAAACCCTCAGAGTAGGCGGTCTCCTTGGCCTTGTCAAGCTGGACAGTGTCCTTGGGGGAGGCAATCTTCAGCTGCTCGACCAAGGTCTTGGCAATCATGTCACCGGACGGAGTGTTGATGATGGAAATGATTTCAAGCTCGGCCCACTCCTGCTCAATACCGTAGTAGGCGGCCTTCTTGCGCAGATCCATGGTCATGACCCAATCGGCGGGACTGTCAGAGGGGACGGATGTGACGACACCAGTACCTTTCTGGGAAATGTCAGAGATGTACAGCACAATGGGAAAGGCTCATACATACAGTGGGTAGGATAGACTCCATGGGAAGAACGCGAACGCCATCCTTGTGGACGGAGAGGGGGGCGTCGACACGGGTACCGATAAGGGCGGAACCGTCAATCTTGGTCGTCTCATCAACAACTCCATCCGCGACAAAGAGGCCCTGGTAGGCCATGTTCCGGGCGGCACGTTCAGTCATAATGTAGTAGTCCTTCTCGGAGGCCTTGAAGACGCCGTACGTGATCTTGGGAGACACGAAAACGGCGTTCTGACCATACATTGTCTCGGGACGGAGGGTGGCGGGGATGAGGAAGACGTTCGCGTCCGCGGGAAGCTGGGACTTGAGAGCCTCCTCGGCTTTGGGTGCCCACTCGAGGACCTTCATCTTCAAGCCGGTGTACTCTTGAGGACCAACACCTTCACCCTCAGCTCGGTCGTGGTCCATGCAAGGCTGGCCATCCTTGATCGAGTAGATGGTATATCTCTTTCCAAACTTGATCTTGTTGAGCTCCTTGAGACGGATCATCTGCCAGCGAACGAAAGCATCAAAATAGGGGTTAGCCTCGGTGGTGATGAATGATCTCCGCCAGTCTGAGGCCAGTTAGCTGATGCCGTGGCTAGAGCCACCCGAAATGAGACTGACCGATTCTGAAACCAAGACTTGTGAGATCCTCTTGAGCCAGAGGGGGGAAGAAATCAAGCCAGTATGATGCATCGGCAAAGAGGTGGATCTCCTGTCTGGGGATGCCCATGGCCTCCATGATTTGGAACTGCACAGCTGTCAGTATTAGGCGACCTAGAGCCAAAATGATCGATGCACACCTGGTACTTGGCCTTGATAGTCTTGGCATTCGCTTTGCTCTTCTTGGTGGAGAATTTGGTAATGTCCTCGCGGGCCGCCTTGGCATCAGCAGGCTTGTCGTCAACGACAACCTCTTCCTCCTTGTAGCCCTCGAAATCACGGCCGAACCAGGCAACCTCATTCTTGAGCTTGTCGGCAACAGCCTTGATGGGCATACCGGTTGCGTGCCAGCCCATGGGGAAAAGAGCACGCTTTCCTTGCATACGCGCGACCTGGGAAGAATCATTAAACCGGTCCTCAATGCTTCATTGCGAGACTTCTCTTACACCAGCGGCAAACTCGACCTTGCTCACGGAGAACAAGTGGCCTGCGTGAAGTCGGCCGTTCATATAAGGGAAGGCCATGCAGCCCATCCTATATTCTCGTCAACTATAACCCTTTAATTCCTAGCCAATTGCGCCGTACCATTTGGGCTGTTGCTCGCGCAGCTCGGCGGCGGTGATGGAGTGCAGGGGGACCTCCTTGGTGGAGGGGGCGTCGACCTCGAAGATCTTGTCCTCGGACCACTTGCGCTGGTACTTCTTCTCGAGAGTGATCAAAAAGTCACGCTTCTCGGTACCCTTGAGCTCCTTGGTCTTGGAGACCTGGAGGGCCTCGAGGGCCTTGGCAGCTTCGTTGGCCATAATTGCGGGTTCTCGTTCGATTCGGTCAGGAATTGTCGGGAATGCAAACACGCAAGGCCAATTCCTGGCGGACCAATGCGTATTATGTGTTTCGACGGTGACTCTTTCGCCGGGAACTGAGAGTCACGCTGGATATCGCGCGGTCGCTTCTGCTCCTTCGAGGTAGTCGCTGTCGGGGATACTGAGTCACAGATCCAAGCGTGGGGGAGATTTCGTTGCAGCTCCGGTGTTTTTTTCGAGGCTGAGTGTGCCCCGCGATGGCTTTGGTGGTTATGGCGGGGTACTGTCGGGTCAGTGGTCACTGACCGGTCCTCTGGCATTCGAGCCAACCTTAATCGGTACGTACCCATCGAGCTCTGACCGTTCGCCGGCCCCTGTTGGAAGTGTGGCAAGTACTGCACATACATCGAATAGTGTGGCGCATGTGGCTGAGTATCTCGATGAGCTTCTCCAGTCGCGCAGAGCCCAGGCGCATATTCGGAATCCGCCTTGCCCATGCCGTCCTGGAAGTCACCAACAGCGATTGAGACCAAACCATCCACAACCATAGCCTGACCGCACCGACAATGCTTCCCACGATTGCCCGGCGAGCAGCCGAAGCAGCCGGCTCCAAGTTCACAGTCTTCACCAACCCATACCGAACGAAAAAAGTCTGGCCTCCCAACTTCACGAACCTGTCTCCCCAGTCACAGCTGCGGTTTGAGAAGAAGTACAAGAGACGCCTAGCATTGGTTTATGCGCGCCCGAGATGGAACAAGGCTGTAAAGCTTGCTCAGCTTGCCACTGTGATCGGTTAGTAAAGCCCTTCGACAAGCTTCTTGCGCTACATGCTGACCAATTCCAGGTTTTCTTGGCTGGACATTCTTCTTCTCCGAGCTTGAGTTCTTTGGCAAGGAATATAGACCATCTGAGGAGGTATATGACCTCGATGACTCCGGGCCCTGAACGATGCTAACTATGCTCGCCAGATCCGAAAGCGTGTCCGCGGTCTCTTTGGCACGATCGAAGCTGACAAACGATACGAACGTCGCAGAGATGCGCCCGAAGCACCCGCTCCCGTCGAGACGCCCAAATAGACAGACCCTCGGCCGATTGAAAAAGTACCAGCATCTGGTGGAGTTTATGGCGTTTTGAATACCCGGCGAAAAAGCCATGTGTAAAATATTGTTCGAACACAGAGTCATTTCCTCTCAGAAAGCGAACCGTCTACATCAACGTCCATGCCAGACAAAATTACCTCCCATGCCCAGTCCACTGCCCAGCCCTGCGCTACGCCCTTCGTTGACCGGTCTCTTGGCCACGGTACCTTGCGCTCGTACTCCGGAGACAATGCGATCGAGATTTGTCTCAATAACCACTCCTCCCACAATCATCTCGCCCAGTGTTGAGTGTAGCGTTTCGAAATTGAATATGAGGTCTAGCTCGCAAACGTTTTCGAAAAGCTTGTCGAGGGCCTCGACGTAGACTTGTATCAAGTCGATCAGGGCAAGCGGTGACTCTGTGGATGTGGAGATGACGATGAAGTAGAGGGTTGCATAGTTGCGGTAGGTCACGAGGGAGGGAACGTCGTTCTCCTCTTCCGACGATGAGTGTGAAGTGCCCGAGGCAGCGAGCAGCGGAGGCAGCGGGAGGAAGTTGCAGGATCCGGCCGGCCGATTTGAGACGAGGGTGAAGATCTCGGAAATCAGACGTTGCTGCATGCTCGTCTCCTGTGTAGAAACATTAGTTGGCGACGCCAGGTTCGCTCAGAGTGCTTGCTCATCCATACCAGCTGAGTATAGAACTTGGTCAGCCGAGGCTGACCCTGGCCGTTAAAGACCAGAAATGCGTTGATCATTGTGTTCTCTTTTGACGGAGCATCCCGACTTGGCGGTCGTTGATTCCGTCGAGTAGTTTCGCAGGTTGAGTTGTCCAGGTCCTTCGCAAGACGACCAGCTAATGTCCCGCCAGCCGCAAAACGCATACACACGCACTACCTTACGCTTCGCGGTGTTCTGGCTTTGGTGGGGTCAGTGCCCAGCCTTTTCCCGTAAGTGCGAATTAGCTGCCACTGGTCCGCCACTGCCACTGGAACCTTGAGATGCACGGCTCGCACCTGCACATGACTTTCTGATGTAATCATCCCTGCCGGGGCCGCTTCCTGGCCCAAGCTCGTCATCCCCTTGACCATAGATGGGAGCTCCTGCAGCTTCCGTCACACCTGCAGCAAACGTGGGGAAGCAACGGAGCTGCCTTTCACCTGCCGTCTTTTACGAAGCAAGCCACTTCTGCAATTCCCTGATCTACAACGGCCACTCGAACTCCTCTTCCAATCGACCACTCGACATCTTGATTCCTCCGCAACATCACAATCGAGTCCCTGTCCATCGCTCATCGACACCCAGAACTACCTACCATGGCTCGCAACAGCATCACAAAGCTCACCGGCGCGGCCACCCGCACCCTCCGTGCTTTCTCGCAAACCCGCCTGGCCGTCCCGCGCCGGTCTGCCCTGCTTCTCACTGCCTCAAAACCTTCAGTCTCCGCTGCTCCGGCTCGCAAGCTCTTCACGACATCGGCAGTCGCACATCGTGGCATCATGCCCGACACTGATGACCCTCAGGTCAAGGACACCCCCAAGGAAGAGGTGAAGATAAATGTCGTCGAGCTCTCAGATGCCGAGTATCATGAGTTATCCGAAAACTACCTCGATACCATTGTCACTCGGCTCGAGGAAATTGCCGATGCCCGTGAGGGAGTTGATGTCGAGTATGCTGTAAGTTGACATCCTGATCTGACTTTTCCGTTATTGTATCCACCGTCGCCCTTATGCGAAGCTCAGGGTTTGTCTAAGCAACGAAGCGCTGACTGTTGATGATACAGGCTGGAGTTCTGACCATTACCTTCCCGGATGCTGGTACCTACGTGATCAACAAGCAGCCCCCGAACAAGCAGATCTGGCTCTCATCACCCGTGTCTGGGCCTAAGCGCTACGACTGGGTTGTCGTCGGCGATTCGCAGAACGACAAGGAGGGCACTGCCTCTGGAGCCTGGATCTACACCCGCGATGGCAGCAGTCTGGACGAGGTTTTCCTCAAGGAGCTTGACATCGACTTCAGCATAGCTCCATCGACCTACGGCGAGAACCAGTCCTAGTACGGCAAATGCGGTTCCACTGGGAACGATGTTCACCAGATGTGAACTCATATAGGGGCAGAAGCCTTTTTGTTTCTCTTTGACATGGGCGTGTGCAACGCATCAAGCTCTTGAATGTATTCTAGATGACAACAAGGAGTTCGTAGGGTGGTTTTAGCTAGGGATTGGCAGCAAGCGCCCTCACTGAGAGGAGGCGATCCCGAAAGGTCGACATCTAGGCCTTTGTACACAAACCTGGTAAAGTAGGTGCTCAAACGCGCAATCCGGCCCAGGATCGCGGTGAGGCTATGAAGTGCTGTACTTGAAAGGGCGTCGAATGTGATGTGACAGTGCAATGTGCCAAAAGTTGCGTGAATGTTTGGATTGGATCTCGATCTATTTACGGTATAATCATGTTCCCGTTCAATTTCTCATCCATATGATTTGGTTGTAAAATGATAAAAACCGCTTCACTGCTGCCCTGTTCCAAACTACCATCTCACGTATTATAACACTATTCATCATACTCATGGGCAACAGTCTTTGCGGCGGGAGTCTTTCTCACAGAGTCCGACTCTTGGTAATAATGCGTAAGCGAAAGTACGGCTTAGCGAGGGTATCGTGGGTCTCATTCCAATTTCGTTCATCAGACTCGGCGAGGCGCCATCCATTTCGCCCTTCGTCCTCACCCGCCCCGGCAGCGTCGCGGCGTTGGTGTTACGCGGGCATCTCGTGCCGCTCAACGGGAGCGGGAAGTTCCACCGGCGGGCCTTCCCGTGTCTCGGGCATCTCGTGTACGGCTCTCGGTGCTGGCAGTTCGACGGTCTCCCCCGTGTTTTGGGCCATCATCATGGCGGCGTCGTCGGGCTTCTCCGGATCCTCCATGACGGTGTCGAGTGCTTCATCGCGAGCGGCCAGCTTTCGAGCTCTCCTCCTGTTCCAGAACCAGACGAGGGCGACGACGAAGAAGACGAGGCCGGAGGTGGCGCCCACGGTGATGCCGATAATCTGCCCCGGTGCGAGACCGGACTGCTGCAGAATGTTGTCGGGGAAGGGCGACGAGTCGGAGGTGGTGCCGCCCGTGGGCGTGGGCGTGAATGTGACGGTTCGTCCTCCTTCCGTCACCGTCACGGCGGTCGGGACCGTGAAGCCAGGGCCGAACCTGGATGTTGGGAATGGGAGCGACATGCTGGGCCGCACAAAGGTTAGGGATGGGAATGGCTGCGCCAGCTTGGAGAAGCTGGTGTGGGTTGTTTTTTGTTTAAAAAGTGGGAAGACGGAGGAGGATTCATCAGAAAAGGAAAAAGATGCAAAATTAGAAAGCTACGCTTTGCGAAACTTTTGCCCCCATTTCCTTTTTTTTTCCATTCATTCATTCCCTCTTCTTCTTGGTTTTTTTCGTCGCCTTCAAGCCCTCGGTGTCATGGGCGCGGGAGGCGCAGACCTTTTTGATAAAGTCCCCATGTCAAGTCCGACGGCCATGGCGTAATTTCTGGGCGTTTTGGCGCCCCGGGTTTTGGAATGGGGTAGGACATGCATATGCAGGAGCGAGCGAGTGAGAGGGAGAGTGAGAGTGAGATGAGGTACTGTGCGGTAAGGTGAGAGGTGACTTGAGGTGAGGTGAGGTACGCGAGGTGGTGTGGTTGAGCGCTGCACCGACTCCCGGGCGTTCTGGCCGCCAGGTGAGACGGAGGGGGGAGAGGACCACACGTCAGATCGCGAGGCCGTGTGTTTTTTTCCGTCACCTTTAGCTTCCTTCCCCCTTCCCTTCCCCTTCCGCCCCCAAAACATTTAAAAACCTCTGAGCCCCTCCCCCAGACCCGAGTATCCGACGTACCGCATCCCCGGCGTGTGGACGAATTGGCGCAGTTTCTGGGCGGTTTGGCCAAGGCAGCGCTGCGCTCTTTTCTTGTCTCTTGGGCGACTGCGGCGGGTTCGCTCCTGTCGATGAACGTCGGTGGCGGGCGGGTGTTGGGAAAAATGTTTCGGACTTTGACGTCCGGGTTTGCTTAGTACGGCGGGGCGGGCGGCGGCGCAAAGCCCGAAGTTGAGATGGGGAGGTCTTGCGCTCCCTTACCCGCGCACACCCGCATCCACAGACCATTTCGTTCCATGTCCATGTTTTGAAGTGTTGTTAGTTATTGCAGTTCGTCCGGATATTCAGATGCTGGCTGCGCTTTCTGTCGCCCGCCACCGGCAGGAACAAGCGGGGATGGATGACTACAGACGTGCAGTTCTTAAAACCGATCTATTTCTTCCTTCTGATGCAGGACAGAAAGAGAGAGAGAGAGAGAGAAGGCTCCCTGCGCAAAGGGTTGATGTCATTGTGGCAGTCGCAGGAGCGGAGAGGTGGGCCGCGAACCTTGACCGGCTTTTTCTTTCCGTTTTCTTTCTCATCAAACTTTCAGCCCGCATGCTCCTCGAGCGCCGCCAGAGGGAAGGCGAGCCACTCTGACCAGTAATCGCCCAGGTGCGCCGAAATGGAGCGGATGATCCACTGACCGGCATCGCCAAAGACCCAGTAACTGCGGCACCAGTGGAGCAGGACGGCGTAGAAGGCGAGGATGACGAGGGCCTCTGGCCGGCGCTGCTTGACGACGTCGATGAAGCCGGTGGTGACGCAGACGCCAAAGGACATGACGGACGCGGACTGGTGTCTGCTGTGGACGGCGATGCTGCGGAAGATGACATAGGACTGGCGGAGACTCTCCGCGGCGTCGCGGCAGGCCTGGAGGGAGGCCGGGCCGAGGTCGGCCTGGTCGAGCATGGCGTGGAGGACGTCGACCTCGCTGGGCTGCTCGCGGGAGGGTTTGTTGGCCTCGAGGAACTCGATAAAGGGCTTGCAGCCGGACTCGCGGATGATGTGCCAGGAGCGGGCGGTGACGGTGCTGACGCCGCGGTGGAGGCGGAGGTACCAGGCAAACTGGTCGAGGAAGCCGTTCAAGTCGGCGCGGTAGCGGCGGAGGATGTCGCAGAGGACCGAGGCGCCGAGGGTGGAGGCGAAGAGGAACATGGGGATGCAGGTGTCGTCGTCAATGTCTTCCTTTGCGTCGTTGAAGAGGGCGAGGGCGCGGGTCTGGAGCTGGGTGGCCTGGTGGTTGTACACGGCGGCGCGGGCGGGGTTGAGCTCGGCCAGGTGCTGGGCGGCGAAGCCGAGGAGGACGTCCATGAGGTACGGGGCGTTGAGGGCGGCGGCGAGGTTCATGTCGACGATGGGTTTGATGAATTGTTCGGCCGGCATGAAGGTGTTGGAGCTGGTCTCGAGGTGGTGGAGGAGGCGCATATGTTCGAGGGTGAAGAACTGGCCATTGGGGGGGCTGGCGATGTTGTGGTCGTTGTCGTCGTCGGTGCGCATGACAAAGTCGTTGACGACGGCGGTGACGGAGGGGGAGGTGGCGGCGGTCGTGGTGGCGGCGCTGTTGCCGTTGCTGCCGGAGCTGGCCGGGCTGTGACCGGAGGAAGGGACGAGGGCTCGCTTGGCGACCGGACCCGTGCCGCCGGCGCCGGCGCCGGCTTTTGAGCGGGCCGATGCCGGGAGGGAGTCGAGGTAGGAGCAGTGACGCTCGGCCGTCGCGCAGTTGACGCAGCCCGGTCGTGTCTCGTCGCACTTTACATGGCGGCGTTTGCATTCTTTGCATCCGTTGCGTGATTTCCTGTGTGCCCGACGAAGTTTGACATCTACTGCTGCTGATGTTCCTCCTCCTGCCGTGCTGGTGTCGCCGTTTGACGAGCCGGTGCCGGGGGTAGGAAAGTTGTGTGAGAGGTCCATGCTTTTCCAGGTAGAGAGTTTGATTTGTCCAAGGAAAGGGATGGGGAGGGGATGGGAGGGGAAGGCAGGGGGGTGTGGCTCAAGGTGATGGATGTGTCATTGAGGTTTCTCGACGATCGGCCGAGTGAAATTCACGCGTAGTGTGTGGGGCGGATGAGGAGAGTTTGATTCTTTTCATGAAGCTGGAAAATGAGAGACATGGACGATTTTGAGGGATGCGAACCCGAGGAAGCTCAGCCTTTTTTTGGTGGGGAGTGGTCCAAGGTGACTATCCGTACAGCGGCACAGCAGGTCCACGGCAGCACTGGTTGGCGTATATACGGGGGGGCGGAGAGGGGTTGCTCGCCTGCTACAGGAGCTAAGGAACCGGTAATGTACCGAAACCTGACCAAAAGGCCCTCTAGGGTGGTAGATGGATGCTGCGCCAGCAAGGTCCACGCGGCTGTTCCCCTACCCCCCCTCCAAGGTACGATACTCTTACTAGGTAAGGGACTCAGCTGCTTCGAAATGCCCCGGGGTGGATTACTAGCCACTCTGTAATTTATTCAATCCTGACCCGGTCGAATGCGCCGAGAAGAAACAACATTTGGTGCCTATAACCTACCTAGAGTGGTAACGAACATGAACACGAAATAGTAAAAAATCAAGAAATAATTATACTCAAAATCCCGGCCAACAGAACAACGATTTTCCCATTCGTCATTCCAGTGCCCCCGCTACCCACCTTTCCGCGGCTGTACCTATCGCTATTACTACTAGGTACATACGGACATCTCGGTGCTATCTCCGCTGACTCCAGACGCCCGAATCGCCTAACGCCTCCGGACGATCATGACATGGATCATTGCCCTCCAAACTCTGCCAACTCTGTCTTCCAATCATACAATGCGAAGCTTCCATGAAGAATTTTTCCACAACGATAACACAAACTAACGAGAACCAAAAAAAAGGCCTCTCATCGCATCGTCTTGCGCATCGAGCCGCGCTGCCGCTCCTTGCTCTCCACCGCCAAGTCGTAATTCTCCACGTCCGAAGCCGACTGCGAGCCGCCCTTGCGAATCTGGAACGCAGCCGGGAACCGGAAGCCAAAGGCCACCATGACGAAGAACATGAGCGTGGCGTCAAACACGTAGAGCGTCCACTCGTGACGGAGCGGGTACCCGTCGCCGCCAAGGACGTACTCGATGAGACGGAAGACGGACCGCACCATGATGCACGCGCTAACGAAATAGAGCATCCACAGGCCCGACCTCCACGGCGAGGCGCCCGCCAGGGACGCCTGCGTGGGGTTCTTTGCGAGACGCGCGTGGAAGACGACGGCGGTGACCCAAAAGAGGGCAAAGAGGAGGATCTGGATGACGAGACCGGCGACGATGAGGGTCTGGCCCATCTTTTGGCTGCCGTCCTTGACCATGAGCCCGCCGCCGGAGGCCTGCACGAGGAAGGAGAAGCAGTCGCCCGCGACAAAGATGCGCGTGAGCCAGTTGATGCGAATCACGGACAGGGGCTCGCCGTGGACGCTGCGGATGATGCGGCCGAGGGTCATGTAGACGGAGGCGGCGAAGAGGGCGGGCGCGATGAGGATCGTGAGGGACTGCATCACGTAGGGGCCGATGTCGCCGGTGCGATCGCGCGCGATGGCTCTGCCTGCATATCCGACGATTTCGACTAGGGAAGACATCGACTGTCAGTCAATGATCTCGAAATCACAGAGGGAAGCGAACGAGTTTGGGGATGGGGATCATGGAGACGAGGTCGGGATGGCGGCGAGCACTTACGTATACCGCCTATGACGAAGACGATGCAGAACCACGTCCTTGTCCTGGCAATCTTGTACGCGTGGAAGAGCGTGGCGAGGACGAAGAGGACTTCAAAGATGATGGCTGCCACCGAGCTGGGCACGTAGTGCCAGAGGTAGTACCCGTTGTGTGACTCAAGCGTAGGCATCTTGTGTAGTCTGTAGGTTTCGCAGGATTACCGATTCTCAATGGCCACTTTTGTCCTTCAATCTTGTGATGATATCGAGTAGCTATGCTTGTGAGAGGATTGGATCGCGAGATTGGACTTGCTTCTGATGCCGGTGGCCTTTAGGAAAAGACGGATGGATTGATGTTGGAAATTCGTTCTGGGATCGCGTTGGTGATTTGGCGTTGTTGGAGCTGAATCTGTTGCCAAGGTCCAAGAGGGTGTCTCGTAGCTGTAGCCATCTTTATATCCTTGGGACTCTGAGGGCTACCTGCTGCGGCCAGCTCATCGTATACGTGAACTCGAAAATTGCTCTTTGACGGCATCTCCATACGCGTTTGTCCTGGGATAACACCTCAGGCAAAGGTCTAGATGAACCGTGTCTGATCTGGCTGTCGTTGTGCCAAACCACAGCCCCGCTGAGCTTCCCCATAAGGATGTATACGCGGAAATATCGCGATTTGATTGGCTTCTTTGGCTCTACCCCAGCTAGCCCTCCAGGTGGATACTGCCGGATCGCTCCTCGGGTCAGCCAACCATGTCTCGTCCTATACGCGTACAGAGGCTTGGGGTGGGGAATTGTGTACAAAATCACAGTGGCTAAGGCATGTTAACCTCGCTATCCCCCAATCATGAATCTTTTCTACGGACATGCATGCTACCTACCCATCTTCCCTCCCGTCTAATCTGCTGCAGGGATAATGCCACACTTGTTAAGGGGATATCTCCATCCGCAAGCTTACGTACCCTCCCATCAAGCTACCGTTACGTGTATTCCCCCAACATAGTTGTCCCCAAATACGAAGCAGGTCTCCTTGTGGTTTGAGACGCCGCTCTATATCGTCACCTTTGGGGCTTAGCCGGAGCCCGCACGCTCCTTCGGGTTGACCGGTGTCTCGGTTTCGGTTTGCCTTGGTCTGCAGGGACCTTTGTTCCCGCGCGGGCGGAACAGAACAGTCTTCGCGGCGGACAAGGCAGGCTGGACGAACCTTGAGGTTGAGATTAACCTCGCGTTGGTAAACTTTGTTAACTGATATAGAAAAGGGATGGGTAAAACGTGGTTGGAGATATTCGAGTGGGTTGACTACCAAGTACGCGTGCTGTTCGAATTTCCACACCAAATACCAGTAACACCACGGCTGACATGGCGGACGTATGTGTATTATGTTGGTCCCCTAGGTCTATAGCTTATATAAGTGCCTAATTGCCCTGCCTCCCGTGTGGCTTTGACGAGGCATGCAGGCCTTGCCTGAAGGCGTAGAGACAAAATTTGGTGCTGAGTTCCTGCCTTGCATCGACATGGAGACCAGTCTGATATTTTGATTATAATACTCTTCGAGATGATTTCGGACGTGAGGCCCGCAGTGGGCCTAGAACTGTTGGCCGCAGTTTATTCCTATGTTTTTTTTTTGTAGACTTGGATGAAGCGTTCTCTGTACCTGACTGCCTTCTTTTCCCAACTGACTGCTCGAAACTGGTAGGTTTCTGACGGCCTTTTTAATATACATATTCGGGGATGGGTCCCGGAGTACCAAGATCCAGATACATCATACGTGGAACCCGGGTACTAATAGTGCCGTAGCACATCAGAATCTTTACTCACGTTGTATAAACTCCCTATATTTAGCAGCTTGAGCCAGCCCAGGAGACTGGGATTACAATAACGTTCTTGGTCGTACGTTGTGTGACTTTATAAGGCTGGGTCACGAACCCCATGCCAGCGTCAGACTCCAGTTGCTTACTAGAAATCGCCTAAGACCATTCACCCATTGTTTACTAAGGTGGATTCATTTGCTCAAACAAAAGTTTGCTATATATATGCAACATGAAGACATCGCCATACCGCCGATAAGAGACTAGGGGCAACAAGGCCCGAGCTTACAGAGATACTTCCAGTCGGCAAGTCGGTTATGCCACCTCGCCACCTTTTATTCACTTATCCGAGCCCGACGTCACTGCACATGTGCAGCAGATCACCCCGCCACGCAGCAGGGATGTTGCGAGAAGAAGGCAAAACGAAAAAAAAAGCAATAAGCGAATGATGTCAGTGATGGACTGTGGCTGCTGCCCAACGTTCTCGACTTCCTCGATTTCTCAATTTCTCGATATCGAATATCCCAAAACCTTGCCATAGTCCGCAAGCCAAACCCTACCCAGAACGGTCAGACCTGCACGACTCGCTACCAGAGCCAGGGCAGTAATCGACTCCATCCTACCTTGTTCATCGAGAGCGTTCCCGACCGTACGGCACAGCACAAAGGAACTCTCCACACTCTTCATGCCATCTCGGCACTCCGAGCTCCCATCGACATTGTTCCATTCTTGCACGGCCACCACCGCCGCCGCCACATCACATAATGTCTTCCCCGCCAACACCACCCGCGGCGAAGCAGGCAGAGGAGCAGAAGCAGACGCACAAGGACAAAGTCCTCGCGCAGGCGACCGCGAAGCTCCAAGAGGCACAAAAAGAGACGGAAGCCGCGCAGGCGCTTCGCGAGCGGGCCGAGGCGACCGAGGACCCGGAGGAGAAGAAGAAGACGTTGGCCGAGGCCGCGGAGCACGAGAAAAAGGCACAGGGCTCGGCGAAGCAGTCGAAGCGGCTGCAGAGCGGCGTGTGGCAGGGCGGCATCGGCGGCGCGGGCATCGGGGCCGGGCTCGGGACCGGATTGGGCGCCGGCGTCGGCACGTTGGTGGGGGCCGTTGTCGGCGGCGTCACGGCGATCCCTACAACGGGGCTGGGGCTTTTGGTCGGTGCCGGGACCGGTGCGATTCATGGCCCTTGGTACAAGTTGGAGCAGGAGAAGAAGGAGGCTGAGGAGGCAGAGGCCGCTGGGGATGGAGAAGAGGATGGAGAAGGCGCCGAGAAGGACGTCAAAGCCGGTTGAGAGCGCGTCTGCATATCTGCTTTTGTGTTTTTTTGTTTCTGCTTGGCGAGGATACCATCTGATGAGGGCTGTATGATACACGGGTGCCAGCTTTTGCTTTTGGGATGCGACGGAGGATTGTGGTTTACGACCGAAAACGACCATTGCATGTTTGTAGCCTTGCTTTTTCTTTCCCTTTCCTCTTGGCCTTTCTCCTTTTTATTATACCTAGCATAGCAACAACAGTTTGGGTTTTTCTTTGGGTTTTGGGTAAGAAAAAGAGCGTTAGGAAAATACGAGTTATACGGGTGGCCTTTTGGGAACGATTCTAAAGATTCCTATGTCAAATGCCATTATTTACCACCAGGTTTGTCGCACTTGTGTAGATGCTGACTACGTGGTGGCTTTCGAGGGGCTTGATGGCTCCGTTCAAACTATTTCACCTGTATTAGCTCATATTCTTCATCAGGATGACTTTTCAAAAGTCAGATTTAGAACCTGGAGCAATGCTGATGTAGTATTTCATGATCAGATAGGACAAATAGGCTCGCTTAGCTGCTAAAGAACATTTGTAGTACATTTTTATTAACAGGTTCAAAACAGTTTCTCAGGGTAACACAGATCCTTCCAGAAGTGTATACCTTTAGCTTACATCGTTTTAACTTTATCATGTGGAAGAGAAAGCTATCACGCTCTTTTCCATGGACTGTCCTCTATCAGCTATTTTCACATCTTGAAGCCATACCAGAAAGAACATGACAGGAATGAATGCTTCTTTTATAAGTCTTCTAGTGTTCATCTGAAGCCAAGGTGTGCTTGGCACGAAATTCGGTCAGCGGCCGTCGGGCAACTGAGTCCTCGGGGTATACCATGTTCGTTCCAAGCATCGAGATTCCAAATCGTCTCATGATATTTCCTAGTTTAAACCATGAATAATACAAGCAATTTCAGTGTGAAACTGGATGAGAACACCGTAGGTAACATGCACCTATTTTCAAAGCTGGAGGATCTCGCCTCTTCCCAGTTGTAGAGAAAGCCGGAGCTAAGGAAAAGCATTTAAACGGATTCAAGGCTAGACCGCATGACAAACTGACATGCGCCACGCTCAATAGTCACCATCTAGATTGGGATCGGGAATGAAGTTTAAAATTAGGCGCAGTCAGCGTTCATCTCAGCATCGGGGGCGGAGTCTTTGGCAGCCAGCTCAGCCACCGACCAACCAACTAGCCTCCGCGACGAACCGCACGCGCCTCGATCAGACGCCAGTTCCGCCGTCAGCATGCTCTTTGTTTCCCAGCTGCGCGGCAACGGACCACTCATGTCGCGGCTCTCGTTTCCTGATCGGAATTCTAGCGCCAACAAGGATCCAGTGCCAGCCCGGGTCATCACCATCCCGGCTTGCGGACTGGGCGATGAATGATGGACAAGGAAACTTCTTCCACGGCTCTCTCGCTGTTTCAGCGGAGCTGATAGTGAGCTCCCAGTAGGAGCAAGTGGATCACGTTGTAGGAAAGGATGATTCCGCAGGGCTGTACAACAACACCGTCAGCTGGGCGCGATGACCAAAGCAACGGCATCACACGATAATAGAAGTTGTATATAACAAGAAGGACTTTTCACCCATCTGACAGTGTTTTTTTATTCTTTCCCCATCATACAGTCACTCAATTCATCAAGCCAATCTTCCAGCTTTTCCCTTTTTTTCTTCTTCCTATCTCTTTCCTATTTCCTTACTTCCTAGATTCATCTCTCTGTGTGTGCTTTTAAGAACTTTCTCAAAATAACACTTATAAAACACCAAACCAGTCAAGATGTTCTCCATCAAGACCATCTCCACCGTTCTCCTGGCCGCCGTCGCCACCACCGTCTCGGCCGCGCCCACCAGCACGACCGGCACCAAGACCCCGTCCCGCACAACCAACCTCACGGGCGTTACCCACTCCGTCGTTGCCGGCCTCGGCGGCCTCCGCTTCGACCCGGACAATGTCGTCGCCGAAGTGGGCGACGTGGTCGAGTGGCACTACCTGCCCCGCAACCACTCCGTCGCCGAGTCCAACTTTGGCAACCCGTGCAACCCCCTCGCCGACGGCACCTCCTTCTTCTCCGGCTTCAACTTCTTTACCCCCGAGGGCCAGGCCGACAACGTCTTCCAAATCGTCGTCGAGGACAATAAGCCCATCTGGTACTACTGCGCCCAGAACGCCGGACAGCACTGCAAGAACGGCATGGTGGGCGTCATCAACCAGAACTTTGACAGCCCCGACTTCACTCTCGCCAAGCACAAGGCGTTGGCTGCGCAAAAGGGCGACGCCGTCATCCCCGCTGTCCAGCAGGGTGGCTCTGTCATTCCCAATCCCAACCCCCTTGGAGGCTTCAAGCTCTAAGCGCTGGCTGGATCCTGCTTCTGTGGATAGCACTGGGCTGTCGTGGTGGTGTTTGCATCATAGCGGTTGGGGTTTTTGAATGGGAACTGCATTGGGCGGCGTTTGACTTTGGGAAACTCTTTTACTCTATGTAACCCTCACTCTTTAGCTTAGCTTCTTTGCATGAAAATGCATGACACTCATTCAATTTTATAGCGACTTACATTGTCGCGCATTGACGGTGGTTAAAGAACGTTGCGACTTAGTATGACCTGAATGTGGCATATTGTACGACTTGTAGCGGACGAGTCGTGTGTTAGTTTACTTATTTGACGACTCGTGAATTACATTGATGTTCTAACAGTAATTTTTCTAGCTACCACTTTCAAAACGCTACTAGCAGTATAACTTACACCTCATCATGAAAACCAAAGGCGTGGGCAGATGGATTTAGGACACGATGAAGCACGGAATAAGCTTGACCACTTGACTACCTCGCTACGACTAATTACTACTTCGGGACCAAACTACATCGGGACCAAAGGGATGATCGAGGTTGGACTAGCGAGGTCGCATTTCGTCCAAGTTTTAATTTATTCCTCCCGACTTGAGTGACATGTCCTGTTCGGTTCAAGCCACGCTGCTTGCCTGCATCAATTGCTGCTCTGGATTGTGGGTTTGAGGCATGCTCAGCACTGAAAATAACTCGTCCGAGGCAACGATGTGGGATGTCGCGGATATAGTCGCACACTTCATGTTGGTAAGAGAGAGTCGGATATCGGCCGGATCCCGATGCAGCTAGCGGAAGACGTGATCAGTGGCCGAGATAGAGGAATCATACCCCTGCAAGAAAACCTTACTGAGGCCAAATCTAAATAAAGTAGCGGCCAAACCCAGCCGACCAAAGGTGCTTGACTTTGATTCTTGTTCTCATCATAGCATCAACTTCAAGGTCGTCGAGGAGGAATCACTCGACACAACTCCCACAATCAACGAAATCATTGCGCTGTTCGTAACCCCAGGTAACCCCTACAATCATGATGCAAACCAGATCTGACCCTGAACAGGTTGAATGTAGAGGCGACGACGCCCGCCACAACGATGGCAGCGAGCACACCGTCGCGGGCTGGCTCACCGTGGCCGGGTCGTTCCTTGTCTACTTCGTGTCCTTTGGGTACATGAACAGCTTTGGGTTCTTTCAAGACTACTACCTCGAGCATAGCCTGGCCGGGTACCCGACCTCCGTCATCGCGATCATAGGGTCCCTCCAGCTCGGCCTCATGAACCTGATTCAGCCCATCGCTGGTGGCCTCGCCGACTCGTACAGCCCGAGCATCCTCTACGCTGTCGCGGCCGTCGGGGCGATTGTCTCGAGCATCGGCGTCTCGTTTGCCCAGCCGGGCCAGATTTGGCAGTTCATCCTTGCTCAGGTACGTGGCCTGGATCCGCGTCCAACCTCTCGACTTTGTGGAAACTAACGTCCAACGGCAGGGCGTCATCTTCGGATCGACCGCCGTATTCGGCACGGCGGTCTCCTTACCCCTCGCAAGCCAACATTTCACAAGGCGACGCGCATTGGCCATTGGCATTGTCGCCAGCGGGAGCAGCGCTGGAGGCGTCTGTCTTCCCATCATGTTCTCTCGCCTCGTGCCGCAAATCGGCTTTGGCTGGTCTCTGCGGATCGCCGCGCTGGTTGCTCTAGTTTGTTATGGCATCGCCATACTCATTTCGCGGCCCAAGCTGCCCCGAAAGCCCGTCAAGTCCATCTGGTCGATTGCGGACTTCAATGGCTTTCGCGACCCCCGATATTCCACGTTGGCGCTTGCTAATGTGGTTGGCAATTTTGGCCTCTATGTGCCTTTCTACTACCTAGGTTCGTTGACATCGCACTTCCAATACGCATGACTCCCGACTTGTGAATCGGACTCGAATCGTACATGTAGTTGTGTCGTTTTCATGCCTTGCATCGCAGCTCTCCCAGCATTCACAAAGAGGTATGCGTAACATGTACAACTACGGAAGCTAACCTGTTCGTCAGAGCCGTACATCGCGGTTCACCACCCAGGAGCCGCGGTGAGGAACTACCTTCTCCCGCTTATCAACGGATCAAGTTTCTTCGGTCGAGTGATGTAGGTTCCCGGGTATTCCAAAGCATCACGAGTGCAATACTTACGCGACACAGTGGCGGATACGTTGCTGATCACACTGGTGGATTGAACCTCCGCTATCCATTGACGGCAATTTCGGGCATACTCTGCCTCACCTTGTGGCTCTTATCCACAAGCGTCAGCATGATCATAGCTTTCGCCTGCTTATACGGTATGTCCGTCCCATTGTTCACTGTCACACAGACCACGTATGCAGGAATTGAAGTCGGCTAATCACCACGTAGGCTTCTGCTCGGGTATTTTCATCAGCGTCACGCCGTCCGTAACCGTCAGACTGTCGCCAAAAGACAAGATTGGGGCCCGGCTGGGTGCTTTTTCTATCTGGAGTGCAATCGGAGTCTTTACCGGCACGCCCATTGGCGGGGCCTTCGTCCGGCGAGGCACGCCAGAAGAGTATCAGCACCTGATCATTTTCACGGGTATGTGCCTGACTGCTTCTGCTGTTTTGCAGTTTGTAGCTCGCGTCCTCTGCGATAGAGATCTGCGCAAGAAGTGGTAGAACACCGGTAGTATCACGAGGCGCACTGGCCAGGCATCATGAGGTTGGCTTCTCTGGTAGACAAGTATCCGAGGATAGGGTCTGGTCTCTCAGTCGAAGATCAGGGGGGATTTAGGAAGGAGTGGAGTGACAACGTAGCTTGGGAAGGATATACTACAGGCAATGGAGATGGTACTTGAGAGGCGGTGTAGTTGAGAGAAGGTGGCAGGGGCTGTAATTCTAAATACTTGCATCGCCATGTATCAGTCCTTTGTTTTCGCTTGGAGTCTTATGTTACGGAGATGGCATCCGCTCGACGCGGCGAGACGGACGCGATTATCCGATCCAAGTAGAAATTCGAAGCATTCTGTATAAAGAGAGACGTTGTGCATCCGAATAACCCACGATATTTACAACTCCTGGTCCTCAGTCCGGTGGATAGTAGAAAGAATCCCTGGCCGACGTTACCTCGGAGATGGAGACTCACGACAGGCAGTCCCGCAACCTCATGGCTTTCTAGTGTTTAGTCGTTCACAACCCCACACACCTGATGAGCGATAGATTTGACTCTTTATCATCGCTACATATGAATTATTCGAATTCTACCAGAGAATGAGGTAGCCTTAAATATTTCCGTTGTGAAACCTGCGGGGTAATGACCGGACCAAATTAATTCGTTACCGCAAGGGCTCTGCGTTAGGGAAAACAGACAGTAAGTTTGGCAAGCTTTGATCATTTTATTAGCCGTGACGATCTTATCATAAGTGGAATCATATCGCCCTGTACGAAGGGTCGGTTATAGATAGCTGATCGTCCACTATTGATAGCAACCCGCACAACTCGTAAGTGCATTCTGAATTGAACTCTTATTCCGATTACAAACTGCGACTGGGAGAACGAAACCTGCACTGTCATCGACAGCGAGGACTTTGACCTGGCGGCAGATTCGGCAGATTCGGCGTGTGGGTCTCGGGAGAATGCCAGCATGTTCCCTGGGTAGTCGACACAAATCGTCCCGCTGCAGTGCGGCTAGTTTCCGGCTGCCACACGAGTTGTGGATAAAAGCAACAAGCCTTTCCCTCCATCAAAGTAGCCTTCGGCGAACGCTCATATTTCTGCTCCGATTTGATGGGTCATTCCACTTTTTAGACAAAGCAGAATGAGGCCGAACCAAATAGTGAGGTGGCATACGTACCGTCTCCATTCTCCCATCACTCAGGGGAAATACAACGTCTTGTCATATCTGACGTGTTGGAACCAAAGGCATCAAGCGGTTAAAAAGAGTTGTGGGACATAACTTCATTAGCCTCCGGGTGATATTTCGGGGGATATTTGTTCTGCGTGGCCGTCGCGAATGGAGAATAATCGTTGGCCACCCGTCACATCGGCGACACTTTTGCGCTGCACCAGACCCAACTTCTCTCCAAGCAATCTGAGCGGACGTAGGCTAGAGGGACATGGAAACATTTAGAGAAACAAGTGTTGTAGCAACAACGACGGATCGGCTAGTAGTACGCGCTCGGATTGACTCCGACAACGTTTAACTCATCAATGGGCCAAGAAACAAGTCGAAAGTTCAGCTTGGAGCGAGCTTACCAAGTCATCGGAAAGAAGAAACAGGAAGTCATGAGGGGGTTGATGGGGTAGTGGTTTCGTCAGCTAATGAGCTTGGGCAGAATGAGGTTAATTCACGCGAGATGAAAGCACCTTTGGAAAAGTAAGTTATATTGCAGTTATGTGTAATAAGAAAACTAGATAGAACCGGGCCACTGCGTTCTCTCGGGCCGTGAGACTTTCTGATTATGGAGCTGACTTGCAGGCAGTAAAATGAATGGGTTAAACTCTGATTAGATGATTCGCAGCGCACGAGACACGTGTTGTAAGGTTTCCGACTATGATTAAGAATATTCTGCTGCCACGAGAAGAAACGCCAGTACCAAAAGATATGAAGTGGAAAGTTTATCAAGTTGTAAAAGCAGAAACCTGGGGAAGTTTTGGTTTTCCGTCGCGCAAAAACACACCTGGGCCACCCCGATCTATATCAATTGACGAAAGGCTTGCGTCAACCTTCCTTGCGGCTCATCTCCCAAACACCACTCCACAGCTTAGGAGGCATACTATATTCGAGACAAGCTTATTTGAGTAGCTCTTCCGGGACCAATCTCTAGGAGTGCGAATTCGAGATAACACCATAATTTCTGCCCCAGAAAAAGGAACATCTTCGGGTACCCGGCGATGGCAACCCTTGCCGGAGTTTGTTCTAGGCCAAGCTGGATTGCTGGAAGGTCCAGTTCCATCTTATGTTTGACTCACTCGGCCTGCTCGGCCTGTTGTCGCCCTTGTTCTCGATATGTCACGGTGAATACAAGCTTTGATTGACGTGCTGTCTTGGCACAGCCCTGCTCGAAATGCCTCCATTTGGGATATAAGCCAAACATTTCCCACTAGACGACTTTAAAATATCTGTATTATCCTTCGAACTGCCATCAGCAGATCTTCTACTTTGACTACCACTATCATTTGGGCTTTGGCTCGTCCGTTCTTTTTTCGTTTACTCCCTCACCCTGTACTTATCGCCTGAGGGCACTAAAAAAAAAAAAAACTTGTCTGCTTTCAACATGCTTTCTATTCTTGCCCTCGCTGGCCTGGCTGCCACCGCTCTGGCTGCGCCTGCTAGCCAGTCTGGCTGCACTTTCACTGACGCCAACGCCGCCATAAAGGGCAAGGCTAGCTGCTCGAACATTGTCTTGCAGAATATCAGCGTCCCTGCTGGAGTCACTCTTGACTTGACTGACCTCAACTCGGGCACCAACGTACGTCGATGCCCCAACCCTCCCCTCTCTCGTGGTCAATAGGCCAGTGTCCACACAGTAGGGTTTACTTACCAAACCAACAGGTCACCTTCCAAGGCAAGACTTCCTTCGGATACAAGGAGTGGCTTGGTCCCCTGATTGCCGTTTCGGGTTCCAATATCAACGTCGTCGGCGCCCCTGGCAACTTGATTGACTGCGGAGGCCAGCGTTGGTGGGATGGCAAGGGCGGCAACGGCGGCAAGATCAAGCCCAAGTTCTTCGCTGCCCACGATCTGCAAGACTCCAACATTCGAAATCTCAATGTGCTCAACACTCCGGTTCAGGCCTTTTCCATCAACACCTGCACGAACCTTGGCATCTACAACATCATCATCGACGACTCGGCCGGCGACAACGGACCTAATGGCGCCCACAACACTGACGGCTTCGACGTTGGTTCTTCGAACGGAGTTCACATATCTGGCTGCATTGTGAAGAACCAGGACGACTGCCTCGCCATTAACTCCGGCACCAACATCACTTTCACCAACGGCACTTGTATAGGTGGCCATGGCCTCTCCGTTGGATCCGTTGGTGATCGCAAAAACAACGTTGTTGAGACCATTCGCATCATCAACTCGGTGATTACCGAGTCTGTAAACGGCATTAGAATCAAGACCATCGCCGGTGCTATCGGTTCTGTTACGGATGTCTTATACTCCGGCATCACCATGTCTGGCATCAGCTGTTTCGGCATCATCGTTCAGCAGGACTATAAGAACGGAGTCCCGACCGGAAAGCCCACCAGCGGCGTTCCCATTACCAATCTTAACATCACCGGGATCACCGGCAACGTCAAGCCTTCTGGAACAAACATCCAGATTCTGTGTGGATCGAAGGGTTGCAGGAACTGGAATTTGAATGCCATTAATCTGTCGGGTGGTCAGCAGTCCGCCAAGCCTATCAATGCCCCGCCGGGCGCGCTGCAGAGCATGAACTCTTGATCGGCTGCTGACACCATTATTGACGGCATCAATTGAGTTGGGTCCATTTCTGTGCATGTTGGACCGGGCTCTGGCTACCGATCTCGATATGGCTCATGAACTTGCCACAGAGTGGTGTCTCACGGCCAGCGGACTACAAATCTTCTTTTTTATGGTCCTATTCAAACATGTTGTTTTTCGTATCATGTTGCTGGCCACGACTTCTACAACAAACCTTCAACCGAATGAAGAACTTTTTCATCTCACATGAACTATCTCCTGCCACCGTTCCAACCCCTCAATAGTCTCCATTCTCTCTGGGCCTGTAGGTCTACGCATCATGTAAAATGATGATGTCGACATCCTAGTTGCATAAACTACTCAGCCTTGCTGAACGAATCGATATAAAACCTACTAGGGGAGGAATTTTAGCCTAGAGTTCTGTCTAGATTTGCTTTTTGTAGGAAGAGTGTGCTGATTAGCTCCCTTAGCTTTTCTGGCTCTTGGGAAGATCAGATCATGGCTGGGCTGCGTCTTTGGGAGTTCGCTCTCATGAAAATGGCATCAACCCGATAGGCGGTAGACTCACCCGCTGCGATCAGTTATCGAAAGGATAGGATCAAAGGCAGGCCAACCAAGTGCATTGCAGTCTTTCAAACAAGGAGTTTTGCTTGGAATAGGGACAAGAGCAAGAGCCCGCTGACTTGCTATCGATCAAGTCATGCAAAGTTACTACAATGCCGAAACTCGCAACCTTTCAGTAGGCCCCCTTTCTCTCCACCCACTTCGGCTGCGGTGCCGGCGTCACATTTCCAAAGCCGGTCGCACTAACCATGCCAACCTCCCACTTGAGTCCCTCAACCTTGGCGCCACCCTTCTCCATGGCCCAAAGTGTGATGCCGAGGTGGTTAGATCCCTGGTAGTTCAGAATACCCTCAGGAATCGGGAAGCGAGCCTGCGGGCCGATATGGTGAACAAATTTGCCAAACTGGTAGCCGTTGACAAAGATCTGAGCCCGGTAGGCGGAGACCGTGGTGTTGGCGAACGTTAGAGATAGCGGTACATCGAACCCTACGGGAAGGTCGAGATCAAAGGTCGCGGAGTAGTAGGCGATACCGGCCTTTTTGATTCCTGCTGCGGGACCCGTGCTGTCCTCCCAGGAGGCCGATGGAGGTTCGGGCCAGTGATAGCCCTGCCGCTCAATGAACAGGCCACCTTCGTTGAGAGGGCCGCGCACTCTGTCGGCGTAGTCTTCGCCGCCCAAGTTGCCAGTAATCTTCCACTTGATGTCAGATTGCTCATGGCCCGCTAGGTTGTAGTTGAGGATGCCTCGTGGATTCTTCTGCTGCTCCTCGCCAACGACCCAGTTGCCGTTTAAACCCATGTGGTCAACCACGACCGTGAAAACGTAATCTTTGTCCTTTGTCAACTTGGGCAGGGTGAACGTGCTATTATACGCGGGCGAGACGGCATTTCCGACCCAAGAGCCGATGAACTCGTCGTCCAGCCACACGGAAGCACCGTAGGCGTTGCCTCCCTGGGTAGTGATGTTGAAAGTCGACTCATCGCCGTTGGCAGTGAAGTGACCCCGATAGAGGAGCGAGCCGGTGTGATATCCGTAGTCTCCCCCGTACAAACTGGTGGGGGTCTTTAGCGGATTCGCGGTGTTGTACGTTTTTTCGAGGTCCGCAGCCGTCCATAGTTCGTCAGAGTAGTCCGACTTGATCTCTGGTAGACTATCGACATACTTCCAGCTGAGCTGGCTGATGCAAGGAAGCTTGATTTCGGGGGTAGAGAAGTCAACTCTAGCAGTCACAGCTCCGTGGTCATTCTGCTTGAAGTCGAGAGATTTGCCGTTGAAGTTCAGGGTCTTCAGAGGGGCAGGGGCACCACCGATGATTTCAATGGTGGTTGTGGTGTTGACATCGCCAGTGAAGCTGATGGAGTCCGCATTGACGGCAACGTTCCGGATGAGGTAACCGGCCTTGACGATGACATCAGAGGTTCCAAAGTCGCCGACAATGGGAGGGACCCAGAAACTGTAGGCCTCGTTGCGGTCTGGTGATTTTGTGATCAGCCAAGTGAAATTACGGATGCGTGACAATGACTTACTCAGGAGATAGACGTAAAGATCCTCGTGTACGCGGACGACCTTGCGCTCGTCCGAAACAGCCCAACCCAGGACCGTGTAGCCATCTTTCTGCTGGATTGTAACGTCCGAGCCCTCAATGATGTTCTCATCGGTGATATCGGCTTGTTCACCCTCGATAGCCAATTCATGATGCTCATCGGCACCTCCATAGACGACTAGCACGGTCTTGTCCGCGTACTTCTTCCTGGACGGATGTAAGCAAAGGAATAGGGCTGCTCAACTGAGGTCACCTACCAGGTAAAGATCTCAGCCGTAGAGTAGACCAAGTTCTTATTGCCGATAGGGTAGTCGCTGACATGAATCTTGGAATCTCGTCTAGTCAAGTACAGGCTGTCGCTGAGCTGAGGTACTTCGATTTCTCCGTACTTGACAGTCTTGACCTTCAACTTATAGGCGGTTGTCTCAAGAGCATCGTACTTTGTGTGTCTAGTATACTGTCAGTCGAGAGGTCTAGAGCATGGTCCAGGGAGGTATGATGACATACCTGGTGATGTAGAACTTGGTGGTGTTGGTTGTGGCTGGAGTCACGGTGATTGCGTCGTTGTTGGTCCACTCGAGAGAGGAGTTGAAACGATCAGCAACGAGGTAGGCAGGAGAAACGTGAAGGAAGTTGGACTGCAGCTTGGTCTCGCTGTACTTCTCTCGGTTGACGAGACGTTCTTCGGTGATCTGCGCGCCATAGTCGTAGGACGTGTAGCCGTCAGAATATCCGAGGTTGCCCCAATTCGTGCCACCCCAAGTCTGTCAAGAGTTAGTTCGGAAAACATACGTTGCACGTACTGATATTCTTACCATGTAGATATTGAATATAGTGACTCCAACGGCGTAGTTGTTCTTGTAAAGCACACGCTCGAATTCGTGGTTGAGGAGAGCTGCACAATACTCGAAGCCGGCACCTCCCCACGGCTGGAAGCCTCCGCCTTGGAACTACGAGCTGTCAGAGCGGAACCAATCCTAGCGCCAATATCTTGCTGTCACATACCTCAACAATCGTATATGGGGTAGTCGGTGCAATGGCATTATTCGTCGCGAGCCAATCAATTGGAAGACCATTCTCAGGCCAGACGGTAGGGTTCCAGCAATCGAAGCCCAGCGGATAGCTATCGTGTCCGTAGATGTCGACCTTGGCGGGCGTAAGCGCAGTGATGGCGCCCAGCTGCCAGGCCTCATTGTTGACGTACGGCACGACGACGCCCTGGCTGCGGAACTGATGATCGACGTACTTCCAGTAGTCGTAGTCGGGGAACGGGTACGGGTCGACGGCGGCGTTGTACTCATTTTCCATTTGGAAAAGGATGACTGGTCCTCCATTGGTAATTTGAGCTTTGGCGATGGTGCTCCCGAGGGCGGCAGTGTAGCTTTGGATGTTAGTAGACGAATGGCCAAAACTTGCGCGTTTTCTTCGCTTTGTCTTACTTGTCAGTTGCCTTTAGGTAGGCCTCGTCGCTGGTCCTGAGAGCTCCTTGGACTCTCTGGAGCCAACCAGGGAAACCTCCTCCGGTGACTTCGGCGTTAATATACGGTCCCGGTCGCTCGGCTTCGGGTTAGTTTAACATCTCTGCAAGCACCACGGCGATATACCCACAGCAAAGAGATAAAGCCCGGCCTTTTTGGCTGCTTCGAAGAGTGGCTCGAGGGCAAAAATGCCCTCAGGACGAACCTCTCCAGGTTTCGCCTCCAGGAGTCCCCAATTAACGTAGAATGAGACCGAGTTGTAGCCAGCTGCCTTGATCTTTTGGAGAATATCGAGCCAAAGAGATGGAACCGGCATTCTGTCGTACAGTGTCAGTGTAGGTCCCGCCTGAGTCTACGCCAAAGACACTACTCACCTAAAGGCATGAAACTCGGCGCTGAAGATCATCAATCTCTCGCCATTGATGAACAAGCTTTTGTCGTCCCATGTAACCTACATGTTACCATTTGAGCTGAGCTCTTGGGTGCTATCTCGAAAAGCCATTGGGTGTGGGAAGGTCTTGGTCAAGTCCTCAGTATCCCCTTAGCTATAGCCGGGGGACTCACAATGTCTTGCTGTCTTCCATTGAGGAGCTTCAAATCCGTTCCGATAGTTCTGGCACTGACTCCATTAAGCCAAGCCAAGCCCAGGAGAGAAAGAGCCTTGAGACGTGAGATCAACATCTTGAATGCACACCAGCAGCACACTCAAAACTGTGCTTGGACTGCAGCTAGACAACATCAAATGGGATGATGCAGGGACAAATATTGATGCGAAGTGAGGAACTAGCTGCTATTTGATGCAAGAAGACATCTACCCGGCCTCGACAAGCGACGGACCGGAAATGCCACCATCTCCAACCTGGGACTCCACGTAGCGGCGGACTCATCGGCATTGCTGGGATGTGAATGGTTGATCAGCACCTGGTAACGCAGCGCCATCATGGCAATCTCAACCGGGCCAGTTTCCCCCTCTTCTACCCCAACCCTGCATGTGTGCTAATAACTCCATGGGTATGGGAAGGAATGGACTGGTCATGACGTGCATACATGCAATTGATCTAGAGACTGGAACCGGTAGCGACTGGGTCTTTTCCCTCGTCTTCATCCGAACCCCGAGTCCAAGTTCTTCCCCACTCCTAAACCCCGCGTTTGTCGGCTAACCATCTGTTCGTTCCTTGTCTCCCAAGACGAGCTAAGACGAGCTAAGGTGTGGTAGGGTTTTCCGTGCGGGGGCTTGCGCCACTTTCAACGGCCCGCGCGTCCGGGGTAGCCCAGGAACGCGTCGAAACTTCCGTCCACACGAAGCCCTGCCTTGAGAGCCAGATGGCGGTGGAGGAATTGGTCAAGTTCCTTCGTCTATTTTCTTTTCTTTTGTGGACTTCAGAGGACTTACCGGAGTCCTCCGCCTACGTCTGTCAATTTCCCCGGTTTATCCAAGACAATCTACTTGATGATAGGGCCGTTTCTAGGTTCGAGGAACTAAAAGCTGTCAAATGCAGGTGGGCAATTTGAGATCTGCCAAGAGATAACATCTGCTGGGTAAATTACGTCACGGAGAACCTGAGCAGGAATAAACGCTCAACTTGAACAAGAAACAGCAATTTTGACGCGACTGCGCAGTGGTTTACTCGACGGCCGATGAAATGTCATTCAGCAATTTCTCATTATGGCGTTACTTGCATGTTTGTACTTAGCCTGAGCATAGGGCATGTCCTCCGAAACGACAACTCAACCTTTATTATTTGGAATATTCTCCATCACTTATGCCTGCTCAAGGCCTAAAAGCTCAGTAAGCTTGAGCATGCTGACAGTAACCTTGTTGGTAGTGCTAGGAGGCAGGACACCGGCGCCCATGATGAGCAGGTAATCGGGGTCCTCCTCCATGATCCGCAGGTTACGAGTGTACGCACCAGGTTCGGGAGAATCGTACGCAACCCACGCGCTCGGGTCGCCGCCCCGGCGGTTGATGAAAAGAGGGGCGCTGTTACTTGACACGACAATGGTGCCGTTGCAGCCGCCGACGGGAGACCAAACGACATTGGGGCTATTGATGGGGAAGACACCGCCGTTTGTGCTGTTGATGTAGAGGTCCGTGGCGTCGGCGAACTTGCGGGGGTCCTTTGCGATGCGGTAATAGATGGGAAACGAGTAGGTCGGGATGATGTCAGCGCCGCCCCATTCAAAGGTGTACATATAGTCACCGTTGGCGAGCTGAGTGACGAAAGGCATGCCCGGGCGGTCGGTGTATCTGGGGTAGGAGACGTCGGTCACCACGTCGGACCAGGTCTTGAGATCCTTTGTGGTCTGGTGAGAGATCTCCTGGCCGTGCTCGGATGAGCGCTGGTCGGCGTAGTAGAGAATCAGGTCGTCCTCGAAGATGCTATATTCGATATCAGTACCTTGGATTGAATAGATTATATTTCAGTTTGCTCAAGACATACAGAATAAAAGGTTCCCAGACGGGAGTTTCTCCATTGTTGGGAATGGCACGACCACCGCGCGCGACGTGGGAGAGGAACTCCCAAGTGCGGCCCTTGTCCTGAGAAGCATACAGGTCGATTTGGGTCTCGCTGAGGTCCGTAGGAATGCTGTTACCGGCCAAGAGAACAGTCCCGGCAGGGTAGCCGGCAAAGTCTTGGCGCAGCTCGTACAGGAACGGCTGATAACGCAGGCCCCAGTTGTTGACTTGATCGTGGACCTGACCGACTTCCTTCCACGTGAGGCCGCCGTCAAGAGACTCGGAGATGGGGAACCAGACCAGAGGGGGCTCTAAGGAGTAGTTCTCCCAGGTTGCCAGGAGACGACTGTCGTTAAGCTGCACCGTGCGAGGGTACAGGACACGAGGGTCTGTGTAGTTATCAGGCGGCTGGAAGATGAGCTTGCGCTGGAACGTCTCGAGAGCAGAGGCAAGCCCACAAGTGAGGGCGGCTACGGCAGCGATGAGGGCGGACCGGAGCATCATGACTGCTGCTAAGACTCGACGACCTCTGCGGGACACGACGCGTCTGAAGAACAATGAACGAGACCGTGAGGGCATATCTCCACGGATCGGGTTCTAGAGTATCTTTTTATAAGGTAGCATTGAACATTGAGTCCTTCACTGCTGGGCCCATGGGGTTGGGTCCAGAGGAGCAATTGAGCTGGGGTTGGTGACCACGGCAAGCTGCACGATGCGACCTTGCCTGAACCATGAGCTTCTTCTCGGATACCTCGGCCAAGTGGCGACTCCCCATAACGATATAACATCCTAAACTCTGGCTCTGCTACCCAATCTGGAGAAGCCTGGAGAACCACTGCTGTTTGCAAGCAGGGTCTGGATGTCAAAGAGGAGTTCCCATGGTGTGAGGCAAGAGTTGACTGCATATGGTGACTGGGAGCACCGCTGCGCAGCAACTGTATGCGCTCCAAACAAACAACCGCCGGTCGTCGTTAATGATTAGAGTCGCGGGACTTGATGACAAGGTTGCCGAGATCAAGAGAAAATAAGATTGGGGCTGCGGGAGCCGGGACAATGTTATCTCGAGGTGCGCCGTGCAGACTTGCTCGTTTGAGTCGTTTGCGGGGAAACCCAAGAACTTGGGCTGTGGGGTTCGTGCGGGGGAATGGAGTCAAATACTAGGTGCGAGTGGAAGATGCGCACCAATAGTGTGAAACAATCGCTCAGTTGTTGTGTTTACTCTTGGTGTAGCCCGGCCTATTTGCCTGTGCCTACATCTGGGTTGCGAGCCGTTGTCGACGAGCGGAGGGGAGGGGAAGTTGTGGATTGCCAAGCTGCCTAGGCTCGATAATGTCCCGGAAACACCTTGCTTGTAGTGCTTTACTCCCGTTATTTTCCTGCTCCGTCATCTCATCGCCCCTTAATGGCCGTGCTTGTTCTGGAGTTGTGATTATATCAACATGTGCCCTCTCGTCTATGTGTGTCCTACGACAAGACACTTGAGGCACGTGGTTCCTCTTTAATATCCTAGCCTACCGCGTGATTGACCAAGCATTAGTTTTTAATTCAATGACTTGCCGAGCTCTGTAATTTACATAAGTGGAGACGAATACGTTGAACGAGTAAGCATATTAGCTACTTTGCGTTCAATGCGAATTGGAATCACTGCTTATCAAGAATTAATATCAACTCCCAGGAGATGTTGAATGGCCAGAGTCACTCATAGTTTCCTTTATGATTCTATTCTTGAATTATGTTTTGACCACTTTACGAAAGAAAAGAGAAAAAGCTTGTAGAGATCCCTCGTCTCATAGAAAGAAACTTGGGGGAACGACGTTCATCCGACATGAAGCAGTCACCCCGACTGTTAGTTAAACCTACACTACATTCGCAGAGTTGACTGGCAGCTTCAGGCTATAACACTTTCACAGAGCAATTTATATGTGATAGGTCAAAAACTCTTCCCTTAGTCTTCTGTGGTCCATTGGAACCCTTGTTTACATTTAATGAAAAGAAACCGGGGCCAACTTCCGCACCAACCTGAAGGCATAGAGTGATCTATGAAATCTCCATAATGATTTCGTCTATCGAGCCCTACAGCTTGAGACAGGCCTCAACGCAAGGGCAAACCATCGCTGTGAGGTTAACCAGCTGTTTGCACCTATGTGCGTGCATCAAGATTGAATGGGAAGCGCGTTGTGATATACCTTGTCTTTGCCACCCGCCTATAGATGGCTGATCACTACATCTTCAACACCGAGTTGGGAGGATCATTCAAAGGCGTTGAAGTTTCATCGCCTTACGCAGAACGGGAGTGAGTTCCCGGGTCTCTGCCGTGTGATATCTTCAAAAACTCCCGCATTTAGACTTCTGCCTTGGCATTCGAAGTTTACGTTTATCTGATAAGATCATCAGCCAGCTGTATAGATCACGCGATAATAAGTTCTATACCTGGCAGGTCTCATTGCGTGATTCCAAGGTCTTCCAGGAATACGAGATTTGACCTCCCCTCACCGGGCTGAAGACGTTTACGGTGTCGGACTATGACATATAAATTCCAAGTGTGCTTCACCAAAAACTAATCATCTGGCAGAAGAGGTGGAAACGACTGCTTATCATTTCAAAGAAGACCGCTGATAAATTATTCCGCAGGTACGGAGGCTGCGGGTGAATACGAGACTATACCAGGGTCTGATCACATCACGACAAGCTCAAGATGCAATGCGAAGTTGATGTACTTTAGTTTTCCAACGACGCCGCGGCTCCCAAGATGTACTAACGGCTGGCTCCTTTCCCTTTTGCATCAATTATCAACTTCCCAGAAGACTTCACTGTCGATCTTGGTCCAGGAGAGAGCAAAAAGGTGTGCGTAGAGTTCCTGCCGCCACAGGATCCACGGGCATTCATGAACTCTTTCTACTCGGGCTTCAACGCCATCGCCTCCGACAGAACTGATAAGCTCTCTATCCCCTACCAAGGCGCCGGGTACCACTTCAGTGCGGCCCCTAGCTCGGGAACTTACCCTGTACCGCCGAGCGTCAGCGGATCTGCAACCGAGTATCCAATGTTTGGGGCCCCGCAGCTGGTTCAGGCCAACAACTTCGAATTAGAAAGTTACATCAAAATTGACCCCGACGAGCTGACTCTGTACTATGCCGGCACGCAGTCCGTGCAGATTGAGCGGCTGGATGTGGTGCGCGCAGACACAGACTTCAAGCTGAGGTAGTATGGACTTAACCAGAGCCCCCTGAACTACAATAAGACGGCACAGCCCGTGCCGGGTGCCGACCTGTCGGGAAACTTGTACGTCAAATACAAGTTCGCGCCAGTGAATAGTTTACTTGACTCCTGGCCAGTCCCGATCTTTTGACATGTTGATAGTGCGTCCATCCGCATCTCTATTTTGAAGGGCAGATATAGACTGCTGGTATCTCACTTGAAGTATGGAGTGGATGGGAACAAGCAGAAGGCCTGGTCTGCTTGGATGAATGGTGTTATAGTCGTCCTGCAGGATTACTATGCTTTAGGATATTCTGTGAGCAAAGCCATCATTCTCTATTATTAGTACGCGCAGTCGCCGATTCAATTTTTATGGCGTACTCCTGCCATTCCTCTTTTCTGCCCACGGCCGGATTGACAGATGTGGATCCTCAGTGATGTGCTTTACCGCTGGAATCAGATGAGCAGCTTACGAAGATTCGCGCATCTTGCGACAAAGTGCTGTCTAGGAATGGTATAAACTGAGATTCGGTATGGGCATAATTTCTGGGGGCGAAACCATTCAACGCCGCAGGACCGGCTGGTGGTCGTTGTCGATGAAACTATCAACTTGGAGCTCGGATCAGACTGGAGTAAAGTGGGAATTCCAAAGTTCCTCTTCTTTGTCAGAAACCAAAATATAGTAGGTACGCAGCCGGCTGTCTTGGCAAAGTGCACAGTACGAACTACATGTATGGGATTGAAACATCCACAGCATGCAACGCGGCAGTATAAATCATGAGCATGACCTCATTCTCTCCATATCCACTGCCTAATTGTTCGATTACCGGTATTGATTACCGGTACATGACGTTGTGGTCATATGCGTGGTCATTTTGAGTCTGCCAGAGGCGCCGTGGCGCTGGAATGGGACGTTGTGCTCGACGATGAGGCGAGAGTGAAAAGACTTTGAGGGTATCGGATTAGGATTACTGCGTACATGTCTGCTTGTACTAGAGACATGGGTATCACAACTCATTCAGTCCAGCTGCTGCACGGCCAAACGGAAACCTTACCACCACCACCATTTCTGTTGCTTCTTGATCCATTTATGGACCGCGGCAGCGATGTCAAGATTATTCTTTTCTAGATGCATGAAGTGGCCATTGCTCTTGATCCCAATTTCACTAAGCTTGATCCACTCCGGCTGGCCGCCCACCTATGCTGCTTCAGGTAGTTGATGATACACTGATGGTAGGTAATATGTATGCTAGCCTCTCCCGTCAACGCCAGATACGGGACGCTGGCAATCTTGGGTAGTTTCTGTTCGGATTCTCTGTGCAGGTAGCAGTTGCGGAGAGCCAGCTACGGCTCGCCCACGGATTCGACCATGGCGTTAAGTTCCGCCGTGCTAAATGCTGCTGGCTCGTAGTCGACGGGCGTGTTCGTCAGGCCCCACGGGTTAGCCGCGTTGCTCGTCAGGCCGTAGCCGTACGCGCGGAAGGGGATCGTGGAGGGCTCGACGTTGAAGCTGCCCGCGAGGTGCTGGGGGCAGTCGTTGGAGATTCCGACTGGAAACTTTGCGACCAGCGAGTGGGAGACCAGGTAGGACTGTGCGCCAACGAGGGAGAGGAGCTCGCACCAGGCGGCGCGCATGGCCAGCTCTTGGGAAGACGTAGCTTGTCGTGTACGGAATGAAGCTCTGCTGAAACTGGTCAAAGAAGGGATCGCCGCGCATGTCCGTCCCCGGCCACCTGGGGGTAGGTGTTGTAGTTCTTGACGCCGGTGAAGCCCTTCTCGACGAATTCGGCCGACATGCCCACGGCCATGGAAAAATTGGTCGCGGTATTGGCAGTGGACCAGCCGATGCTGTTGGCATCAACGAGGTAGACCTGGTTGCCTTGTGGAAGTAGGTCGCCCAACCGGGACGATTGTCAGGGTTGTTGAGCCAAGTGGTCCCCGGAAACCCGCTGCCGTGGATAAAGACCAAGCGCGTCGGCCGCAGCGTGAGGACGGCTGTGAGCTTCTCAATGTAGAGCTGGCCAATGGTGATGTTGCCCGTGGGGTCAGAAGCGCTTTGGCCCCCGACGTAGAAGAACTCTCAGAGTCTCTGAAGGTCTATATGTGGAGCTGACAGCGTCAATGCCGGTGCAGCTACTGTCGGCATTGGAGGTGGCAGTGACCGCTATTGCGACGGCAACCAGCCCGAGCGCGGAGGAAGCCGCGAATGGGACCATGATATGATGGCTGGCGTGGAAGTTGGAAGTTGGAAGCAGTTTGACACACAAACCAGGGAGGGTGGCGCGCCAGATGCGCACAGATTTATCTGGCTGGGACACAAATGGTCAAGCACGCAACATCAGACAAGCAAAGAAAGGGCGAGAACAGGTTCTAAAGCAGAGCTCACGAGCGATAACACCTGTTGATATACGCTAAACGACCAGAGCGAGCGTGGTTTGCTTCTGCGTTAGTCCGAATCAAGCCAGACAAGTCTCTCCAAATTGCAATCCTGGCGCAACGAAGCAATCTCGGGGAACTGGGCAAGACGGAGCCAACACCATGGACAGAAGAGGTTTCCCCTCGTCAAACGAGTCTCCTAACCGTTCACAGCCAAGCCCGCTGCCCGCAACCTGCTTCTCGCCGGTCCATCTGCGCAAGGCAGAGACGTGACGTGCTCAAGGAGCAGGATCCTCTTTTCAGAGTTCCTCGCTGCAGCTTTGAGCTTGTCCGATCTTTGACGCCCAGGGACCCCGTGCCGCGAACTCGCAGCCCTTCCGGCATTCATGTCGCAAACTTGGCTGCCGACGGCATAGGGTGAAGGGGGCCCATGACTCGAGACCGCCGCACCCTCCACTTCAGCTGCACGCTTTCAAGACAACCTTGACCTTGTGCTTATTATACTAGCTAGAGGAACACGAGCTAAAACGTCGGCTTCTCCTTCCCCTTATTGATCTCGCGCTGTTGCTGCGAAATTCTTGCAATTATACTGGGAATAACCACTTTTGAACCCATTCCACTATGGGGCTAACGCGAGGTGATCATCACTCACCCGGGAACATTATCTTGATAATGCGATATGAAACCAACCTAGACGGCGCACCAAGATACTCAGATTCTCCGCCAGGCTGCTACCATTCATCTGTTCGATGTCATTCCATAAAGCCGCCCAGACTCCTCTTCCTTACGGGTGATCCATTCCTCGAGTCCGACCCGCCCCTGACCTCCACCCAGGCCCCCTTTCCTTCGCCATGTCGAACGCAACGACCTCTGCGAAGGTTGGAAAACCACCAAACAACACGAGGGACTACAACATCATCAGGGGTATATACCGAGAGTATGGCGTTACGACTCTCGACCCCAGTCTGGGGTACCTCTTCGCCGCAAAAGAGCCCGCCAACGCAGTTCACGAGTCCAAGCAAGGCGCCATCATTGCAGGAATGATAATCGTCCTGCTCGCCATCGTCGTACCGACAGCAGCAAGACTCTGGGTCCGAGGCCGCGGGGCATACACCAAGTTTGGATGGGACGACTGGGTCATCATCGTGGCGGCGGCTCTCGCTGTGGTGTATCCGGTCCTGCAGATCGTCGTCGTTGTCGATGCAGGAGGCGGCACGCACACGTGGGAAAACACCTATGACGACTACCAGGTCTACTCGTATTATCTGACCATCTGCCGGCTGCTATACTATCCAACGGTCGGCGTCATCAAGATTTCCATCACCCTCTTCATTCGAAGGCTCGTCGACACGGCGTATAGGACGTGGAGAATTCTCGCCGACATCTTCCTCGGCACATGCGTCGCCTACGTCCTCGCCGCCATATTCTGGAGCATCTTCATTTGTGACCCGCCGCGAGCCGTCTGGGACAGAGAGTTTGCGGGAGCCTTGACCGAGCCCGCGACGTGTGGAAACCAGTTGCTGAACACAAAGGTCCTCAGCATCATCCATGTCGTGCAGAGTGTCCTCCTCCTAGCCACACCCATCGTCATCTTGTGGAGCGTTCGTATTGATAGGGGCAAAAAGATTAGGCTCTTCATCATCTGGGCTTCGGGCGGGCTCACTGTCACCGGCGGTCTTCTACAGCAGTTGCAGCCATTTACGTCTACAGACATCTTCTGGGACTACACCATTATCTTACGATGGGCGGTGCTCGACATAGCCATGGGCATCGTAACCGCCTCGCTTCCGGTGCTGGACGCAGCAATCATGGGATCGTGGCACGTGGCAAAATCTAGGCTCGGGCTCTCCAATTCAGACAAGCAGAATGGCCGAGGGAGCAAGGCGACTAGAGGGACAAATGTCGAGACCATCAGTTCTGGGCCGCGAAAAGTGTATGCCAGCTCGGCCGAGAACATTGTGGGCAAGGACGACGGCATTGAGATGGACGTCATTCAGCACAACGGGCCCGACGAGCCGGGCGACAACCACTCGATTCCAGATACTACGGGCCATGACAGACAGCACAGGATCAACAACCTGGTATGAAGAAACGAAAGTAGATGATTGAAGTAACATAATGTAATCCACAAACAGACAAAGATTATCGAGGCATTGCTGTGCAACACAGAAAAGATCGTCCATTCATCTCCCACGGCCAACTCCCGAAACCCCCGACAACCCGGCCAGGGATCAAGTGTAAGCGCAGTCCGGATGTGGCAGCATCCCGAAAAGCCCCCTGGTTCGGCTGTAAGCGACCCCCGAGATGATGTGCCCGGGGTTCATAGGTGACCCCCCCTCAAAGGCTGGCAGAAAAGCTCACGCAAATCCTTTGATGCACCCCTGAGGCTTGTTTGGCGAGTGGATTGTCGATCACCTCGTCCGTGCTTGTTTGGACTCCTAGTCGTGATATAGATGGCGTGGATGAGTCCTTGATAACGCGAACAACGACCCATTTTTTTACCCTGGGGACTGACTCGCGGGACCGAGTTTGGCGAACCCTTGACACGCTCTCTTTTCGATTACGATGCCTCTTGCCGTGGTTTCTTGATACGTGGGCGGCCTGATCGAGGCGCTACGGCTGCTGACGGGGCCCGTATTGCCACACGTACTTGATCCTTTGAAAAACCAGTAATACTGACTATTTGAGCTTGCGGAAGGTTTGCGTCGTTATAGAGGGTCCGTATACGCTGACGTTCAGCCTCAGTAAGGTGCTTCGTCGTACTGCCTTTTGGGCGGGCCATAGTGGTGATAGATTGGTGATAGATTCAATTGGTAGTAAAGTTGGTGGGTATGTAGGAGAAAGAAGTTGAAATCTGGTAAAAAAAAGGTCGGGCGGTGCCAATTAGTGGGGCGAACTGCGAATCAGGCTCTTTGATTGGCTAGAACCCTGGTGGGGTAGTGGCTTGGACCATGCCCCACCGGCACCTAACAGGGGGGTTAAACTTCGGCCGGGTACCAATAGTTGACCCGAGAACCAGGAAACCCGTTTGCTGGACCGGCAGCAGTCTGGTCCCACATTTACCGTCGATAGTATCAAGAATCTGGATTGAAACCGTGCGCCGGAGCCCGGTTGCACTGCAATCTGAAGAGAAGCTCTAGATGTGTTCCGCGCGCCTCACCCTTAAGGTAGGCTACGGGGAGTACGGATGTGAGATGGCTGATATACCGGCTAACGCGGCAAGGACATGAATCGTCAGGAGATATCAACCGGAAAACGGAGAGTGTTGTTAATATATAAATGTGGCTTGAAGACTAGGTAATATGAGGGATCGTCGCCGGTCAGGGCTTTGCAGTGGCTTGCCTCAAAATTCCGCTAGGCGAAGTATGACAGCCAACTCTCAGGCACCTATTCAATTGCTTCAGATGCAAGGAAGACAGAGGCACGACTACATTAGTTCTGCCCGAGAAAGTAATGGGACCCAGCATTTTACTCCTTGACGCTTATTGCTGAGGTGAATCTTGAGCGGGTAGAGATGATCCCTTCTAGCCAGGATGTTTTCAGTACTTGCTCCTACGCTAGCCATGCCGACATGGATTATTCGCTGCAGTCGCGACACTTTCGGTGACAAGATACGCCTATTTTACTACCATGGATACTGCAACGATCAAAACAAAAATGATAAAGCAACAATAGCCCAAGTCAAGTCATCTTCATGGTTCTTCCTTCGATCAAGGTTGAAGGAGATTTCGATCGTCAGCTTCAAAAGCTTGGAAACCTGTTTACGAGACGTCTTCATTACGTGCTAAGATGCCGCCGTGGGCAGAAATAAAGCAGACACAAAACTGCCGCCGGAGTTTCCTGGCCACATGCACTCTAATATTTAACCTCGGTCAAAAGAGCATCTTGTCCAGAAGGTTCGAGTAATATCAAAGGATGACGTACATGGCATGCAATGAGAGTGTCTCTTCTGGGTGAAGAGAGAGGGAAAATCTTGGGTGATGCTTTAAAGACAGGATACACCTAGAAACAATTCTATCCCATGCTTTATCGAAAATTGTGGCTGGGTCACGTGGCCGAGGTAAACCTGGGATGAACTCAAAATACTGACGGAAGCGGGATGTATTCTGGGATCATTGTTCCCGTCAGCTTCGCTAATTGCAGGGCGCACGCGGCGACCTGTAGGCAGTGCGGGATCACATCAGCCGCCACAGGCCCCGATCTCAAAAATACACGTTCCAATTGCCCGGAACTTGGTCTGAGCTACTTTGAGTCTCGATATTGCTTCTCGGCCAAACCATTGGTGTGAGAGTAGCACGATTCTTCCTCTGTTGAAAGCTAAATTGATTGTGAGTTTGCTTTCCCCGTCATCAGTTGCGTATGTCATCATTAAGACGCTCGCGATGAGAAATCTGGTGGCCAAGAGATCCATATTAAACTCGGATTATCTTACGTTTGATGATATATTGGATGGGACACAGTGATACATCTTACGGCTAGCTCGCTGTTGTGTGGCTTCTTCAAGCTTGCTGTTTGAATTGTTGTATTCTAGCAAATAGACCAGAATCAGACGCAGCCATTGTCTTCGCCATTATTCCGTTGCAAATAGATAGTACCTTAGGGAGACAAGAGACAAGGGGCCTGCGGAGTTGAGGTGCAGAGGAGGTCGGGCATCAGACTAAGAGATGTGAGACATTTCTCAATTTGAATTCGACTTCGCATGTTGAATACGGTAAGCACAGTTCAATGTTGACTCAGAGGACATCCTGGCAAGCGTGCCTGGAATTCATTCAAAATCAAATGTTTCCTACGTGCCTCGAATCGGTGGGGCAGCAACGGCAAATGCAGGGATAGATGACGCTGAACTGAAGCACACTGCGAGGATGGCGGAAGCACCCTGCAACTTGAAGGGCTGGCGTGCTGGCGTTAAAGTACAGTAGAGAGCGCCAAATTACGATGGAGAGGTAAATGCCGAAGGCATCCCAAAGGCGCATTGAAAACTCGAATCTCAGAGGAGTAATGGATAGGCCAGCAGACTCAATTTGATCTAGTCCAGTCGCCAACACACCTTGGCAATCGGTTGACCACCACACCATCTTCTGACAGCTCATCCGTCACCATCGCCTTGGATTCGGTCCGTTGCGACGAATTAAAATTGTCATTAGGGTGCAGATTGATACCAATTATTAAGTACAAAAGACCATGCTTGAGTGAACACAGAGGATGTTGGCAAAATGGTTGACTCGGATCCCTTCTATGGTCTCGACAGAGTTCGGCAGGCGGGAGAAGAAACTGTGATGTCGCGAAAGCAGGTAGAACAAAAAAACTGCAACGGATATGCAACACTAACTACCTTTAATCAGTAGGTTTTGATATTTGGTTCTCTTCGAATGTATTTCATTTGGCACAGCGAGTGTCATGATGCCCCCAAGGTTAGACGTGCCACCACTTAAAGTAAGCGAAGTATCCCATAAACGGACTTGATAGATTACCTAGAGCGTGAGAAGGGATGATGCAGTCTTTTCTGGATTTGCATTTCTCGTCAATGATGGCAGCGGGCTGAGCAAAGGTTTTCTCGGAGGTACTTAGCTCAGAGATGGTTCCAAACATTCTCAGCGCAATTCATGGCCTTATGGTTACTAAGAATGAGGGAAATGACTATATTTTCTGACGAAGAGTGCAATTCGAATGTCTGAAATATTGACAGAAACCAGGGGTGATGACTTGGCAAAGCTAAAGGTACTGGTTAAGAGCCACGACTGTTCACAAGCTTGGAAAGCTCCTCTCCCCGGTCCACCGCTACGAGCAGCCATGTGGCCCAGCATCAAGCTGTGCGCCAGCTTCTTCACTGTTGCTCACTGGGTGAGGCTTCAAGAAACTTATTGCTTTACCATTCTCAACACAAATCTCGTCCTAAAATGCCAGGCATGTACTTGTGTGCTCGCTGTCCAAATCTCCAGCTGCCACTTTGAAAGCCAAGCCAAATAGGCACACCTGACCAACCACAAAATCTTCGAGAAAATGTCATTAAAAAGATGCTGTCTCAGAATGCTGGTTTTATTTACGTGGCCCAATGTGACCCCGCGTCCACCGCGGGAGCTGTGCTCCTTAGCCACCAATGGCGAGATGAGTTGGCTTGCTATTCATCAGCTGTATGCACGATGCGGATGTTTTTCGGCAATTTTCATGATTGCCGCCTTTTTTTGACCTTCCTTTCACTTACCCTCCACATAACTACCTCGGGCCTTCTATGCAAGTTTTGAAGGTGTCGTGAAACGTCATCTGATCGGTAGGGCGGAATGTCACCTCAACTCCTTAAGACTCCGCACAACTCCGCCTCAAACGTATTTTTAGGGTATCATTGATCATATTTCTGGGTCAGGAACCGTTTTGGTAAACTAGCATAAGCGGCCGAGTCCAAGTCGTATAGGTATCGCGGGGTCAGCGCGTGCCGCGCACATGGTGGCCACACACCGGGCCTATTCACCCCGCGGTGGTTGCCAGTTGGAGATATGACAGCCGGCACTAGGATGACTTTGCTACCCCGCCTTCACCTACATATCATTTGGAGGTGCCCCGGACTGCCAGGATGAGTTTAGGTCCGGGGACACGTATGCGGGTAGGGCCGTCTCGGTTGGGGGTACTTCGGCGTTGCTCGTTTTGTTCCTTAGCGGTGGGAGCAGCATGGCCAAGATACATCGTGAACAATTCAGTAGCATCATGGAAGCATTTGAGTTTACCATGAGCTGCGACTCGGTTTGGCAGTTGAGGTGAGTTTAGGCATATAAGGCCAGGATGGTTGCTCTCCGAGTTTGTGAGAAGACGTAATATCACTTCTAGTGACCAACTAGAGCTTTGTGTATTATACACCCAAATCAACCCTTCCACAAGACACCTACAAGCCCCTCACCATGAAGTCGTTCACAACCTTGGCGGTTGCCACATTCATCTCCTCGGTGTCCGGACATGGATATTTGACAATTCCGTCCAGCCGCACGCGCCTCGGTGCTGAGGTGATGATCCAAGAAATAACACCAAAGAATTTCTTGGCCTCGAGCTAATGTCTTGTTCGTAGGCCGGCATAGATTCGTGCCCCGAGTGCACCATCCGGGAGCCCGTCTCCGCATGGCCGGACCTCACGGCCGCTACCGTCGGCCGAAGCGGGCCCTGCGGTTACAACGCCCGCGTCAGCGTCGACTACAACCAACCGGGAAGCAGCTGGGGTAGCGTCCCGGTCGTGACCTACAGTCGCGGCCAGATCGTCGACGTACAGTGGTGCGTCGATAACAACGGCGACCACGGCGGCATGTTCAGCTACCGCATCTGCCAGGACCAGTCCATCATCGACAAGTTCATCACGCTGGGCTACCTTCCCACCGATGACGAGAAGCAGGCCGCCGAGAACTGCTTCCAGGCCGGCACCCTCAAGTGCACCGACGTCTCGGGCCAGAGCTGCGACTACAACCCGGACTGCTCCTCCGGCCAGACGTGCTGGCGGAACGACTGGTTCACCTGCAACGCGTTCCAGGCCAGCAACCGGCGCGCGTGCCAGGGCGTCGACAACAACGCGCTGGGGTCGTGCTACACCTCCATCGCGGGCGGCTACACCGTCACCAAGAAGATCAAGATCCCAGACTACGTCTCCAACCACACCCTGCTCTCGCTGCGCTGGAACTCGTTCCAGACCGGCCAAGTGTACCTCACGTGCGCCGACATCGCCATCAGCGGAGGAGGGGGAAGCACCTCGCCGTCCTCGACACGCACGACCAGCGCCGCGGCAACGACGACGAGCGGCACCTGTGCCATCGCTAGCACCGTGGCCGTCACCTTCAACGAGATCGTCAAGACGGTCCCTGGCCAGACGATCAAGGTCGCGGGCTCTGTTGTCGCGCTCGGCAACTGGAACGTGGCATCGGCTCCGGCGCTGTCGGCGGCACAGTACACTAGCTCGAACAACCTGTGGACCTACACTGTCTCGCTGCCGGCCGGGACGGCGTTTGAGTACAAGTTTATTAATGTGGCATCGGATGGGACCGCAACGTGGGAGAGTGACCCGAACAGATCCTACACTGTGCCTCGGAGCTGCTCCACTGCGGTCACAGTCAGTACCAACTGGAAGTAAGATAAAGGTGGCTGTGCTTGGAGAAGGGCTTTCGTAGCTATCTTTTTCGATTCTCTGTATATACGTCACGTTCAAGTATTGTTTTTCTCGATGAGTGGTATCATGTAGAAAGTACATGTAATGGATATGAAATTGTTGGACCAGTCTTAAGCCAACCTGATCCTCTCCTAAGCAAAACAAGGCAATTTGTAACAATCAGTTGACCTCAAACCTAAACATGTACGCGGTCGGGCACCAGTTGAAACCAAGTGAGTGTGTTAGGTGAGTTGGATGCAAACATGGGTCGTTGGGAACGCGGGCTGTGCTACACGTGTTCTATTACAACGACCCTAAGCTCTATCAGCTTTCGTTCCCCCGCTATTCTGTGCTCTCTTATGTGGCGCTGCAACGCTTGGAGGCTTAGCAGGGGTTGAACAGGCGATTGGCGCTTCCCGTCCCGCTTGAAGCCAGCGGAAATCCATGAAATACTGCGGAGCTGCGGGCAGTGCTTGTCTGCCTGCAGTAATTAACGGGACTTTGGCGTTGTTTGGCTATCTTCCTGAATCCTTCCTGAGGCCTCTGTGGAACTACCGTTCCGGCTTCTAAGCACCACCTCAACTCTTTTGCACGCTGGAACATTGACCATGATGTGTTCGTTGAGGACACGTCGTTTGCTACAGATCGGCAAATGAGCAAGACGGCCAGCTATGGCGGCCTGAATCCTGACCAAAAGCTTTTGATGTGGGCGGCTCTTCTGCCTTGCAACTCTAGTGCTTACATCGCTCCCATCTATTGGCCTCTCCATTCGATCAAGGCTTCCGCAGCGAACCGTTCTTTGTAGGCAGCAATATGTTCTCTCTCCCAGACAGAGGCTTTTGCGTTTCGCATTCGGCAGCTCTTGAGCCGTGTACAGGGGTGAGTCACTGCCACATGCCATGCACATCAAAGGCATCAATCGATCAACCCCTAGTGAGGCAGCCACTCGAGCACGATGCCGTGATGCCTGGTGCTTTGCTGGCAAGTTGGACGAGATGGCAAAAGGAAGACTTTGCCCAAGACCATTTTCTAGTGTATTTGCAATGGAGATAAATACATCCGGAACACCATCTTCAATTCGAGAGTAGTTTTGATATCCATACAAAATTCTTAATTCCGTTGAACCAGAACATCAGAGTAATCACAATGGCACGCACAAGCGCAGCAGCAGCGGCCGCCCTCGGCCTTAAGAAGGTCGACGATTCAGCCAAGGAGACCAAGACTCCAGCTCAGGAGAAGACAACGAATGGCACATCAACCACAAATGCCAAAGAGTCAGACGGCGAGTCCACAAATGGCGAGACAGCTGAGAAGGACGAGACATCGGCAGAGACCAATGGCGACGAAAAGAAGGAGGAGGATGAGGAGAAGCCCAAGAAGCCCCTTGCTCCCTTCGGTTCAATCGCCTCGACTAAGAATATCTACAAGTCCGCCAAGGACAGCGACGGAAACTGGACGTGGGTGGACAAGTACCCCGAAGACGTCCAGGAAGCCGCTGAGAACGAGGAGACGGAGCAGTATGCCGTCGTTGTGCGCAACGTTAAGAGCAACGACAGCCGGAAGAAGCTCGAGGCCGACTCCATCGTCATCCAGAGCCCCTGGCTCAAGAAGGCCTTGGGTGAGATCCTGGACGGCTACACCGGCGTCGCCTGCGAGCTCGACCGCCTAGAGTTCGCCGCCCCTTTCCGCCCCTTTGTGCACCGCTGGACAGAGTTCCGCAAGTACCTGGGCAAGGCGGGTCTCGATGCCAACACCAAGGAGCACCTCACTATCCTGCACGACATCCTTCAGTACGAGATTGGCAACACCATCAAGGCATTCGAGGATTACGTGGCAAAGGGCGTCATTACATTTGAGCATCTTTGGATGATCTTCCAGCCCGGCGCCATCATCCTCTCGGCCCACAAGGGTCCTCTGTCGGCCTTTGAGCTCGAGGAGACCGAGTACATGGAGAACAACTGCGGCAAGTTCCTCCAGCTGCGCGCCGACTGCGTCGACTACAGCGGCAAGGAGTTTGGCCGGTACGGTGAGCGCATCAACATTTCCGAGTTTCTCGGCACCAAGAAGATCACCGGCCTCAACGCCTACCCCTGGGCCTTCCACGCCCAAAAGGACAAGCTGCGTGCGGCCCTGATCCAGCGCGGCAAGATCTTTGAGGAGCTGGCCGGACACAACTACAAGCAGTACTCGGGCACCGCCATCACCTGGGACAGCGAGGGCAACGAGACGCCCATACAGGTCGAGGGACGCATCGTCGTCGACATCAACTCGTTCAACCGCTTCAGCCCGTACCACAACCGCTACCTCGACGACTGGAACGCAAAGGACATGGAGGCGCTCTCGGCCTGGAAGCGCCAGCACGGGCTGGGCAAGGACGGCAACCTCCAGCTGACCCCTTACCACCAGATGCTCGCGCGGTCTCGCACGCGTGGCTACTCCCTCAAGCTTAAGAAGTGGCTCGACTTCTTCGTCGAGCAGGTCAGCGAAATTAGTTGGAACACGAATGCCTTTGACAAGCTCGTCCTGCCTGAGGACCAAAAGGAACTCATCCTCGCCTTCTCCGAGTCACAGCTCGACGGCTCTACTTTTGACGACGTCATCTCCGGCAAGGGCAAGGGCATCATCTGCCTCCTTTCTGGGCCCCCGGGCGTCGGCAAGACCCTGACGGCGGAGGCCGTGGCTGAGAACCTCCGCGTTCCCTTGCACACCCTCAGCTCGGGCGACCTGGGCTCAAAGCCTTGGGAGGTCGAGCACGGCCTGTCCCGTATCCTGGAACTCGTGGCGCGGTGGAACGCGATCCTGCTGCTGGATGAGTGCGACGTCTTCCTCGAGGCGCGCTCGACGCATGACCTCGAGCGCAACAAGGTCGTCTCCATTTTCCTGCGGACGCTCGAGTACTACGAGGGCATCCTCTTCATGACGACCAACCGCGTCGACAACATTGACCTGGCGTTCCAGTCGCGCATCCATGTCTCGCTCGAGTACCCCGACCTCACCCCGGAGTCGCGCCGCCAGATCTGGAGCAACTTCTTGCACGGGGCTACGCTCAAGAGCGAGGTTTCTGATGAGGATGTCGCTGAACTCTCTGAGTTAAAGCTCAATGGTCGGCAGATTAAGAACATTCTCAAGACGGCGCAGTTGCTGGCTGCTAGGAAGAAGAGTGCGCTCAAGCGCAGTTTCATTGACATTGTTCTCAACATTGAGAAACGGCGACCTGGGGGCCAGGCTTCTTCTTAGGGAATCCGATCTGCAGGGGACTCGCTTTTAGTACAATGCCACAGTTCTATTTACATCTAGTCAGAAGGGATGGCTCGGAGGTTGGCATACCTGAGATACAATAAATAACATTTGATGACCAACATCTTGATGCATTTGCATTTGTGGTTTGGGACATGTCCGTCGATGACACTGAAGTCTTGCTGAGCATACACAAAAGGCTCGGTACAAATGTAGTCTCGACAAAAGAACTCAGGTGCTGAAGTTTAGGTTCACTCACAGAGCAGGTGACTCTTGAGATGATGAATAGATCGTCAGGGTACCTAGGGTAACACATCACTTCTTCCTCATCTTTACATCGTTGCGTCATTTGCTCATTCTCATTAAGATCAGGCTATGGAGGGAATCTTCCTCAGCAATGCAAAATTACTCATTATCCCTTCTTCGCCCATCTTATTTTTGCGTCATCTGATGGTCAGACAGATGGCGGAGCAAGGCGGGGAGGGACGGAGCCGACAAGCGCCGGGTGGCTCCGGACCAATAAACCCACTTTCCCCGGTGTCCGACGGCGTCTGCAACAAGGTCTCTATCACGAGTCGGATCAAGGATATTACGTCTTGATGATGTCTGCAGCCCGCAGGATACCTCTAGCAGTCTTGGAAACCCACTCTTCAGCAACGGTGAGGTTTCCCTTCCCGTATTGGATGCCTTCAGTGATACCAGGGAACAGAACAGCAGCGTATCCTGTATCCAAGCCAGGGGCAGTAATGACATGCTTGTAGAACTCCCGATCAGGCAGACCGCCCTGGCTGATGAACCCCCGCTGGAAGTCGCGGTACTTGTGGTTCACGACCGTGATGAGGTCCGCGTCCCCGGTCGCGACGGCGAGCTGCTCCAAGGCCTTGACCTCGTCGGCCCGCGTCGCAAAGACCTCGATGGCATCGGACAGCTCCGAGAGGTCGATCTCAGCGCCCTCGGATTCTGCGTACTCCTCGAGGTCGGAGAGGTAAGCGCGCAGCTCCGTGGCATAGTTGGGCACATCGATGGGGAGGACCTCGTCATCGGCGAGGTGGAAGGCGAGGAGTGTGAGGTATTGGCCGATAGCGGCGTGGACGAGGAAATTAGGGTCGCCAAAGTTGGCCATCCAGTGGTAGGTGTCGTAGTTTGAGTGGTAGTGCCAGATTGGATCGGAGGCGCCGTTGTTCGAGCCGACGTCGAGCTTGGGCGGATTAGCAACTATCCCACGGGTCACTCCCCTCAGCAGCGCGTCTCTCATCTGCGGTACTCACCGAGTTGATGCCCCGATGTAAGAAGCCAGTATAGTCACTACCGCTGCCCAGCGACTCAACGATTCCTTCAGAAGACTCCAGCCAGGCGTCGTAGAGACTGATGTTGAAGCCGCCAAAGTTGGGGTAGATGATCTTCTTGAAAATCTCGGTACCGACGGTTTGTAACTCGGGCGTGGTTGCGAGGGCGGGTCTCGGGCCTGACACTGCGACGTCAATGTTGAGATATGCCACGGCCGTCTCGGTGAGCCAGTTGGCGTTATCCTCGACCCATTCGGTGCTGCCGATGAGGCCATACTCTTCGGCGTCCCATGACGCTATCACGCTGGTCATATTAGAGTTTATAATCACCCTCGGGGGAGGAAGTGACTTACATGTTCCTCCTCGGCGTCCAGCCCTTGGAAACAAGTACGTTGACGGCTTTTGTGAACTCAACCAGGATAGCAGATCCAGAGTTGGGGTCGCCGTTGCCTCCAATCATCCAGGTGTCGCGGTGGTTCCCAATGACAATCGTCTCGTCGGCATTGGTGCCGTTGATTCGGCCAATGACGTTCCAGATGGGCGTGATCTTACCTTCCATCAAGTTGTCAAGGTGCAGTGTGACGCCGGGGGTCGGGCCGGAGCTGTAGTTGGCGTTCAACGCGCCCGCCCAGATTGTGCGGTTGACTTCCTCTGCGGACACTCCGAAGCCGTCCAGGGCCTGCAGGAGAGGCTCGGCGGACGCGTAGGAGATGGGGATTGAGGGAATTTTGGGCGTGACGGGCGAAATGTCTGCACGTTCGACGCCCTCGTGAGATGGGTAGCCTGGGGTGGTTGGGTCACCGGGGTGAGTGGAGAGGAACAGGACGGAGCCCTTTTGGACAGAGCTGGGATTTCTAGCAGGACCGTCTGAGTGGTATTGAATTAGCAAGGAGCCTTGAACTAGTCAATGAAAGGTATGAAAACGTACGTGGATACGCCTCGTAGCCGTTGGCCACAGTCTGGTTCCCATCGTCACCGGGGTCGGTAAAGATGACAGCACCGATCATGCCGTGGTCCTGCGCATTCTTCACCTTCAAACCACGGAAGAGTCCACCGTATCTGGCCAATGCAATTTTTCCTTCGAGCTCAACTCCAAGTTCGACGAGACGATCAAAGTCTGCCTGTGAGCCACGTCTTCGCTGAGAATTAGCATGGCAGAGCACATCCAAGGCCACCGGTAGATACTCACCCAACGTAGACGTATTCTCCAGCTACATTGCCTGACGCAGAGTAACCGTGAAAAGTCGGCTGCCTGTCCTCCCGCCCCGTCACATCGTCCTCCTCCAGCACATCCTCATCCAGTCTGACATCGCTCGTCGTGCCATTGGCGTACGTGATTTGCAGCGAAGCATGCACCGGGTAGCTTAAATAAACATGATACTCATTGAGATGTGCATCGAAGCCATTCTCGGTCCACCGATCCGCCGTCCACTGCGCCGCTCCTTTGCCGAGGCCCGCGAGCTTGACTTGGTGGCCGTAGTAGTCGGACCACTCATCGACGGTGACATTGTCAAAGGCATTGACCAGGATGGTCTCCTCGTCCGACAGCACGGGCGGCCACACGTCGTCGGCGCGCTTCGTGATGGGCTTGCGGTGCGTGTGCCGCTTCTCGACGAAGAAGTCTCGCTGACAGGCCGAGGCGAGGGCCGCGTAGGTCAGGGCGAGGGAGACGTGATGACAACGCATAATGGGCTGAATCCAAGCAAAGGTGCAGAGATTCGACTCAATAGGGTTTTCCGTAAACGGTCAAATATTGAGAGAAAAAAAAATCAAAGTCTCTGCCAAGAACCGCACCCTCGGGATGGGCGACGGAAAGGTGCAGCTGGTGTTATAGCTCTCGCCTGCAGCCAGCCCGCCCACACCCCAATCGCAGAAAATATGCCCAGCAATGGTCACTCCGGGGACTAACTGTCGGTGAGGCCGGTGATGCCATTGAATGAGACCTTTCCGCCATCTTGCTTGGCAGTCTGGAGCTGTTCGCCTTGTTCTAGTGGCATTGGCGATATGCAGGCCGGGAAGAGGGGAGACTGGCTGCTCAGACGGAAAGCAATAAAAACGACGCACGTCGTCATATCTTGCTCCAAAGATCCGGTACTTTCGGGAAGAAGCTGACCCGATTCCAGGAGGAGACCAGGGCCTCTCTAAAGCTCGATACCCCAATCTGTTGGTTGGGACCGCCGGCAAGTAGTAAGACGGCGTGGGAGAGAGCTCACCTGCTTGGAGACGTGAGCGACCTGCCTTGTTTGTCCTAGAATTCGATGTATGCCAAGCAATGCCGGCGGGGGTAGCTTTGTCCATCGTGGATAAGCTGACGGCACACATCCTGGGTGACATGAGTCTTGACGTGAGGTGGCATGAGGAAACGTCAACGAGCGTCGTTTTTCTTTACACTCCTCCCCGCAAAAAACAACAGCTCCCTGTTCCTTCCCCCGCTGCGGGAGGCTGAGTGCCCTGGTTGTATGTCACTGGCACCGATTCGAGCCGACGCCGAAGCCGATCCCGCCACTGCTTCTCGGGCCCTTTGGAAGGATCCATTGCGTGCCCTAGTCACACCATCTCTCAGAATGTAGTAATGACGGACTCATTCTGACAAGGGGACTTTTGAGCGTGAGAGAGAGGCCTATCAAGTGCTGCCAGAGGTCCTGGATGGGGTTCCCGACTGCAACATTTGACGTGACAAAACGTCGGATGAACCACTGGCTCGAGCACAGACCATAGAGCAGCGACTCGGGCAACAACAGGACCATATTACCATATGACTATGAGATTGCCTTGACCAACGGTTTTCACAATCTCCTTTGCCAAAAATGTGTTTGATGGGTGTTTTCCGCCAGGAAGCATGCCAAGGTCGAGCATCATCGTGCCCCAAGCTCCAGCAAGTATTGAGACGATGAGAAGTACGGCTGGTTCCGGTTTACCGCCGAACTCAGTTCCGCTGTCATGGATGAGGTTCAGGAATTTTTCAAACAAAAAGTATATTTATTGGGGTACAGCGACAAGCTCCTCACCGCTCATAGACAACAACATGAGCGGTCTCGTAAATTGCAATATGCGTTGAAGAGGCAACGCATTTATCTCGCAGTTTTCTCACCAGTCTAGTTCATTGGAGGTGAAGTAGGTCTTTGCTGGACCTCATGGAGCGCCGACTTGCATTGTGTCTAAAATGCCTCCATGTAGGCCTTGCAACGGGTATCTCGAGCGGCGATTGCACGTCGGCGGGAGTTCTCACAGCAGCATGATGCTCCAAAAATTATCGCCGAGTAAGGTAGATTACGACAGTTCCCTTGACCTTGGTGTTACACGCAACCAAAAGTCAGTGGTAACCCAGAAAGCAGCATCGTAGAGCTTGAGAGGCTCTTGAGAGGTCACTATCGCAAAATCAAATTTTCGGAATAGCTCCAAAAAGATCGCCGTCAGCCGTCTTGCACTCCACTTCAGACATTGAACTAAACATTCATGAACAAAGGCAACTCACCTCAATGAAGACTTCGTTCAGCTCCACAGCCGCAATAGTCTTCCTAAGACACTAAAATCGCCCATGTCCAAATGCAAGGTCAACGACGCCACACATCGCCCCAAAGCGCTCTTCGTCTTCGGCAGCTTCCAGCCAGCACTCCGGCCGGAACACGTCCACGTCACAGCCAAACGCGTCCTTTCCACACTGGCCGCACCAGATTAGGAATGGAGCATTGTTGTGCGCTTTTGTGCGGCGAAAATAAGATGATATATTTGATAATCTTTCTATTTTATAGGGATTTCCTGACGAAATCTCCTAGATATACTGTCGAAACTTTTGAGGAAACCTCAGGGAAATCTCAAGGAAATCTAGGTATAAATTATAACAATTGCCGCTATATAAAAAATTGATATCGAGCGCGAAATCTCTGTAAGTAGGATAATGTATAAGTTGAGAACTGTAGACGGCGGATACATGTGCAGACCTTCTCTAATGACGGCTTGCAGGTAAGGTAGCTGGCGGGCTTCCGAGTCGCGGATCGGGGAGCTGATGCGGCCTTGGGCGATGCCGTTGTCCATCTCGCGGCGCAGGGCGATTAGGGATGCCGGTATGTTGAGGAGGTAGAGCATGGTTATGCGTACCGCTGTTGCAGTAGAATCTGAACCCGCGATCGTCTGCTCGACTGTTAGTATATTCGTATAAAGGTATTGGCTGGTAGTTGGTATTGCCTTACTCAAGGAAGATCTCTGCTAAAAGCTTTTTGTAAGTTAAACTGTTACGAAGATGTAACTGGACCATATTATTCTTATCTGCTCAGTCGGTCAGCTTCTTGTCTGCTAGACCTTTGGCCATCCTGACTTTAGATTAGTCCCCGTGAGCTATCTACGGCTTTATGAGGGCCCAGGAGGTGTGTTTTGACTAACCCTATGAGCTTGTCAAAGCCAAAATCGTCGCTTAAAAACGGCAAAACCTTGTTCAACGACTATTGTTGTATGAAGATACCCACCCAGGGTACTAAGTATGTTGAGCATGAATCTAAGATACGGAAAGACGAGGTTATTGGTCGCCACGTAACCGAACAAATACTCGTTGTTGGCCAAGAATCCGAGTGCCTCTCCGAAAGAAAGCTCGCTGATAACGTCGAGGGCGAAGTATTGAGATTTATGCGAAAACTCCATCGGCCGGAATTCGTTCGATGTTGACATGTATCTCGACTCGACAAGGCTGACAAACCGCGCAACGATCTTGTCGACACAGGGTTCGAAGCCACCGTTTTCGCAACCAGCACACTCAAAGTAGCGTGAGCTCTGGATTCATATGGTGAGTATATGTATGATTCGATACGACATACGCGGGGACTCAACTTCTCTCTATACTCCTTGCGCAGGTCATCGTACCTCATCGAAAACAGGTTGTCTTGATTGGGTACGACCGCGGTGAGAGCATACCAGGGACCTTTGGTAAAATCGGATCGGACCGCAGAGGTCTTGCGATACGTATCTGCATCGCCAAATAAGACCTCTTTTGGACTGACGCGAACCAACGGCCGTATTTGATTCACGGTAAGCTGTGTCAAGCAAGAAAAGACCAGTTTCAGAACCTCACCATATTTGTCTCCCAAATCCTTCAGTCTGAAACTTAGTTTCCCACCAATTGTCATGAGCTGCATGGGTAGAATTGAGAGAGAGTTGATGAAAGGACATGGGATGTGGCGTAATCGGTAACACGACCAAAAATACCACATCGAAAGCGAAATGAATGCTAAAAGTGCAACGCTACCAAGCAATGAGGAGGGCATGGGCCTATAATCGGTGCCTCCCAGATCGGAAATTTGATCTAGAATAGCCATTGCTACATGTACTCATCGTGCAGCGCGACTTATGATCGGCGGTCTGTCCACACAGACGAGCAACGACGATGCGATGGGTCTGCGCTTGCAAAGCTTCCAGACTGAAGGGTCGTTGATTCTGGTGTCCGTGCCACTAATTGATAGTCCAGCGCGTCTGGTGCGGGGAAAGCCCCTACATTCTTCTTGACGTTTATGGTTGGTGGCGCGCGAGCCTGTTCCGGGATTGAACCCTATTGTCTTCGTGACAGCCAGGGATTGCCATGTATATTTGCTTGTTTGCTTGTTCATTCAACGCCAAGTTTTTGGTTACAAGATGTCAGGCGGCCAACCGACCTCCTTGTCGCCCACCAATTGGTGGTTGATAACGTGAACTGAAGACGAAACATGATGCTTCGAGGATACGTTCTGCGACGGGCCGATGAGTGATGAGGGACAGCCAATCGCTTGACTGGTCGGACTCGCAGCAGACGACGGGGTTGGAATTCCAGCACTGAAGACGCAGTATAAGACTACTAAGGTAGCGTATACTTGCCTCGCTGGCGATGATTGACATCGAATATCAAGCCGTCTGCAAGCCCGGGGTACCGAAATTGAAAGCGTTGTTAGAAATGCTGCGTTCAACGAAGACTATGCCGAACCCTGGGTAATGTGAGGGTATTGGACGCTATGGTGTTCTTGGCTTACTGCTCATAATGGGTCTGTTTCATTCAAGACATTTTCGTTTGATGGGCGTTCAAGAAGTCGAGGAGGGAAACCGGCCGTTACTAACGAACCATAGACAACGAAACGGACAGGCCAGGAACTCTTTACTGATGCCCATGGTTTTGTTCCGGACCCAGGCCCGCCGTCTCGGTATCGGAACGGAAGCCTTCTTTGGGACCAACTGCCGCCGAGTCAGACGCCGACCAGCTTGCCTACATCCCGCATCCTGCATACTGCATCGCTGCCGAGAGAGTCTGGAACGGGGACTGTTGAATCCTTCGCTCAGCTCCTCCAACGGCGGCACACCATTGGTCGCGGATCCAAAGAAATGGCGACACCAAGCACAAAACCAACAGTCCAACAATTGAAGAGCTGCTGTGCTGTGCCTCTGCAGCCACGTCTTAGCGTGGTCCCAGGACACGGGTGTCAGCACAATGGGGACCAGAATGTTGCGGCTGGTCCCAATCCAACGGCGTGGGAAAGGGGGGCTGGAGGCCGACATGGGTTCGATAAGGGTTCAGAATGCACATCCCTAGGTGCCTAAGTATGTACAAATGTTCCACTGGTCCCCGAAAATTGGGATGGATCATGCCAGTTTATTTTCCAAAGAGGAAAAACTCTGATAAAGTAAGGTTTCTGGTACCCATTGATCAACGAAGAGACGGTGGTAGCGTTCGGACACGGAGGAGCGAGAGGAACCCACACCCCACCGCCGGGCCAGCTGGGATTGATTCCGGACGACAGAGAAAAAAGGACTGGACGAACCGGTTCCTACCACGGAAACAAAGATTGGAACGCTTCAACCACCCTGCGGTCCTCGTCGCCGCGCGCCGCTCCGCCTGCGGCAAACCGCAGAAAGGGATTCCTTCGCGTGGCCAAGCAGCAGAGCAAAATAAGACACAGCCACGAGTATTACTGTGCTCCAGAAAGTCCAGGCCGTGACCCATCCGACTGCGGGGAACGCCAACCGCGTGGAAACTTTCGTGTATCTTGCTTATTGTGGCTGCCTGGTGGCACATGCAAGGTCAATTTGGTGTGTGTGTGTGTGTCTCGTCTCTCTCATGGGACTATCAAGGGGGGGCTGAAATTCCAGCTGGATCTCATCCAGCCAAAGACATTTGACAGCAAACATGACGTTGCCGCCCCTCGGTAGCTTCGATCCGCGCCAGCAGACTAGCGCATCCTCCGTCTCCTCCTCGCCTCCTCATCACCCTCCTCAACACCCATCAGCAGCGGTGTCTTCCGTGTCACCAGAGTCAACAACTTCTTCTTCTCCGGCACTGGGATGGCACGCTCGAACAATCTCTATCCCTCGCAAGCCCGTGCCGCTCTCATCCGTATTCGCACCGAACAAATTCGGCCCAAACGTTCATGTCACGGAGACGGCGTCCGCCGCCGACAACGACACCACCACGACGCCAAAGACGACAACCACCAGCGGCCCGATGGACACGCATGGTATTGACTTGAGCTCGCTTAGCGGATCGGCGCATTACCGCACTGATCTCACGTTCCACGGCAGGGACTCGCCTGAGGATGCCTCAGCAGATTCAGATGAACTTCACCACCACCACCACCACGGCAGCGACCAGCGCCACGATTCGCGGGCTGGTCTGCTTCAGAATGCGCAAGAATCGGTCTACGATGGGCATAGCCCACCTCCTCTCGGCGCACAGCAGCAGCAGTATGAGCATAACCATGAGCAAGAGCAGCCGCCCAAACCGCCGCCGTACGTCTCGGCGAACTACCTCGGCCCGCCGAATGAGAGGAAAAAGATGTTCCGGATGCGAACGGCTCACTGCAGCTGGCACTCATCATGGAACATGTACCTCTGGCTCTTTCTCGGCATCGCCTGCGCCATCGGCCATCACGTTTACTACTACTCTCTGGATGGTCAACCTGCAGACGACCAGGTGCGGATGCTGCGGTACGGAACGATCCTTGCTTTCGCGGCCAAGGCGAGTCTTGGCGCCGCCGTGATATCGGCTTTCCAGCAGCGGATTTGGACGACTGTGAGGTCGAGGTTCATGAGCATTGCCGCCCTGGATTCCATGTTTGCTGCCACTGAGAACTTTATCGCTTTGCTGAACTGGGAGTTCCTCAAGGGCGCCAAGGCGGCCGCGGCTTTGGCACTGTTTGTATGGTGAGCCGTCTTTAGATGGGATGACAAGAATCGTCGATCACGGCATGGTGCTGACCGGAGTCCACAGGCTTTCTCCTCTGGTAGTCATTCTCACAGCCAACACTTTGCTGGTTGAGCCCAAGACCATCCTTCAGAACACAACCTGCCCAGCCGTCCGCAGTCTGAATTTCGCAAGAGAGGACACTCACGATTGGCGGAACCCCATCAAGATTGACGGCCGTTATGAGATGCCGCTGTCCATCTGGAATTCCACCAAGCCAGCGGACTCGGACCCGGAGGGCTGGTTCGACTACTACACCGGGCCGAGCCCCAACTTTCAGCAGACCGCGACCCTCGGGGCTTTCCTACAGGACGTCGTCGCGCGGAAGAATGCCTCGGTGGAGGTGTGCAGCAAAGGCTGGAACTGCACCTTTGAGGTAGACTTCACGGCCCCGGGGTACAAGTGCAGCGAACAGGCTAGAGGCATCGGTTCGACGCCCGCGAACCTCACGCAGGAGTCGGGGCAGGCCAAGCCGCCGTTTGGGACAGATCTTCTCATCCCCGACGGGCCCTACGCGTACTACGCTTTCACGAGTGGGGGAGAGTATTCCACCACGCAGATGAAGGACGTCGAGATTGGTGGTATTCCAAAGACGGACCCGCCGTACCCAGAGCACATGGGAGCTCTTCGCACGGAACCGGTCATCTGGATCGGTCACGTCGTCCCGCCCGACGCCGAGCATCCGGCTTCTTCAAAGGAAGGCGATGAGATGATGCAATATGTCCCCAAGATCTTTGCATGCGAGCACTACGTGACGGAGTACACCGCCGTTTTCAACTACACCGACACCACTCAGTCGGCCTACATGAAGACGCACAAATTCACCACGCCAGTCATCAACACGACATACATCCCAGGCCTCGACGCGGATGACGGCACGGCAGACAACGTGACCGCGATCCCGACAGAAAACTACGTTCTCCCCCAAGACGTCGAACGCTACCGCCACATTGCCGCGTATCACTCCCTGGGCTTCATGCTACGCAAGTTCCTCAACGGCACCGTGCAGATTGACAAGCAGTCCGCCAACCCCATGGCCAACACGGAAGCCATCCAGACCAAGCTCCTCGACCCCCGCAACAACTTCTTCCCCGTCTTTGACCTGCAGGACATGGTGCAGGAGTTTTACGAGGACCTCATCCTCTCCATCTTCTCGACCCCGCAGTTCCTCCCCGTCGTTTGGGCCGCTCACCCGGCCGAGGTCTCGGGCGGCCTGCAAGAGGGCGGCGGCGCAGGAAATCACTCGGCCTACCGGTTCCCCTGCCAGCGGTCGCGCATGGCCAATATGTACAGCTACCACGCCCGTGACCTGTGGATCGTGTACGCCATCGCCATCCTGCTTGCCACGGCGGGCGTCGCGGCCGGCGCGCTCGCGGTGAGGGAGAATGGCGGGGTGCTGAGGAACACGCGCTTCTCCAGCGTCGTGGCGGCGACGAGGGGCCCGGCGTTGGAAAAGGTGAATTGGGAGGGGCCGGATCGGGATCGGGGCGATGTGCCGGGGGATGTGAAGCAGTTGAAGCTGGGGTACGGTGTGATGGGCCAGACTGGTGGGAGTGGAATGGCTCCGGATGGGAGATACCCAAGGGCCAGGGATAGCATGTTCTGGTCGCCGAGCGAGATCAGGTGCGGGTTTGGGTTGGAGGGCGACGTTAATCAGAGGCGGAGGGAAGGGTCTTTGTTTCATCGATAAGTAGCAAGCGTGTTTTTGTCAATAATATGATTAGTATTCAAGGTTATAATCGGGACTCTCGAGGTAATGTTCTGAAATTGAAATTGTACCCTCTACCCGGAAAAGTCCCTTTCTCATTTGAAGCCAGTTGTGCATCGACGACTGGTGAGACCGGAATTAAGAGTTGACTGTTGAAAGTTTGTTACGAACAGAGTCATCCATTCTTGATATTTCTCGCATGTACGCTAAGCGAACTTGCATCTCGTGTTCCTACATGTAAACAATTCAGAATCCAAGAGTTTGTCCCGCCTCCTTGGTCACAGCAGCTTTCACATTGGCAGAGCCGAGAAGAGAATACGAGTAAGGCGGGCTGCTGGCAGTCAGCTTGCCAACTGATGCAGTGTTTTGGCTTTCACCACCAAGCACAACATCAATAGCGACGGCGTACCTGACGGATAGAGTGTTAGTCTCGTGACCCTGCTAACTAGATATCATCCTGCCTGGTGGAATGGACTTACCCAATCTGCTTGCTTGATTCGCTAAAGATGGCCTTCTTCCCAACATTCTCAAAGACGGAGCTCTGAATGAGGGCTTGTGCCCCCATGCGGGTATTGAGGCCAGTATCCATGGTGTTGTAGAACTGGTTGTAGATGTGGGCAGTCCCAAATCGCAAAAGGGGACCACGGCTGCGGACGTTGTAGAAGTGATTATTAGCATAGGTCACGTGGAGAGTCCCGGTATCCTCGGCGGCGTTGTTGTCAGAGTGACCGACGAGAGAGCCCTTGGAGTGGTCGTGGAAGTATGTGTGAGAGATGGTGACCCAGTCTGCAGCATGAGACAGGTCGGTCAACCCATCGTAAAAGTCCTTGTCGCCGTCGCGGGTGGCGGACAGATCGCAGTGGTCGACCCATACATTTTTCGAAAGCTGGATGGTGATGGCATCGCCGTAGTCTGCCTCCACCTTGCTGATCTTCATGTTGCGGACGATGACGTTCTTTTGACCGAGGATGGTGAGGCCGATGCCCTCGAGAGCTGCAAACGGAATGATAAGTTCTGGGTACCTGGGCCGAGGAAATTGAAGCCACTCACAACTGCCTGTCTTTCCCACGATGGTCTTGTCAGAGCCAACCTGTACTAAAGCCTTGCCGACAATGTTGCCTGAGACGATGATAATTCCTGGACCGGATGCATTGGCTGCAGCGGAGAGCTGAGCAAGGTTCGTTACAGTGGTTGAGGTTCCTCCAGCGCCACCCTTCGTTCTGAGTATTACAAGTTAGTCTCAAGCTGCTGGGCAGAAAATTGGAAACCTGCAATATTACCCGCCATTTTGCGTGGCATAGCCAATGTTTGCTGCATCTGTGATGGCAGCTCTCTTGTTCAAAAAATGACCTTCAGGGTTCGTCGGAGTTGGTGTAGTCGATACAGCAACAGCCAGTATAGCCCAAGACGCGAGATCGGACAGCTTCATGACGATTGGATAGAGAGAGACAGAGTAATAAAACTGAAAAAGTTTCACAACCTCGGTGGAGCGCTGAGACTTAAGCAAAAGTTGTGATGCAAACATGCGGACAACGATCCATTATATGGCGCTGGCTGACCGATGCAGCAGCATCATGATGGTACTTCTCTGCTCCATACCCGTCCCTGGCCCTCTCCGACTCTCTAGATGAGTTACTGCCAAGGCACGAATCAGAGGGAAATGCCACGGCTGAAATAGTACTTTCTTGGCATTGTGGCATCGTCTTCCTCCAATACAAATAATTCCCATGCTCTCGAGATATCCTCTTAGGTGGAATTGCCGGGGTCTATCTATTCCCCCGAATAAGGAGTGAGCTTCGAGATTCCAATCCTTGCTTCAAGAGATCCGACCATGGCTGCTCGGTAGAAACGGAAACTTACCCAAAGCGTAGCAGGCGTAACGTGAGGTCTTCATCCATTGGACCAGCAATCTATTCGTTTCTCTTGGTCTACGGGACTCTGGATCCCCATTCACATCAAAGGGGCATTTTGCGCGGAGAAAATTGTCGTTGGAGGAAAATTGCCGGGGTCGCCCCAAGTCAGATGGCAGAACTGCGCATGGGGGTCCGGAGAAAACGTGATCAGGTTCCGGGGGCTGCATAGGTCATCTCCACTTTGCCCCGGACTGATCGGGGCCGGCACGACAGCCGCATCGGCGGATCATTAATAGCGCCATCTAGCGTCTGGATCATCCTTCTTAATTTTCAGATTAAGACGATCAGCATATCTAGCGCCGATCGCATTTCGATTGACAGATGAATAAATTTGGTAAACACGTCGGCGACAGACTGACAATGGGGCCCTCACTGCGACTCAATACGGGTGAGACGATCAGCGAAACTCCAATACTGGATCTATTGGCTTTCATGATGGGCCTATTTCAGAAAATATTCAGACTTCACTTTCTGGTGTTCCAAGGCCAACTCAGCCCTCAATTTTCATTCCGGGTGAAGACACGGCCAAGCTTCGCGGTGGTGGGTGTCTCGTACGAAAGGGCTGGGCAGCAGAGAATCACGGCCAAAGCTTCAGTCTTTGAGCGCTTTTCTGCATCGCATGTGGCTGCATGGAGGAGGCAGGAATCCAAACCCAAAACGGTTCGTCCTGCATTCCAGCACCATGGGCGTTGGAGGTTTCCGATGTGAAATCCCGCCCTGGTGTTGCTACGCTGAGAATGAGTGGGAGAAGTTGCTCCGAACGTTCATTCACCTTGTACTCAGTCCACACTTGACAGAAAAGAAAAATGAGATGTTTCTTACTTTAGACCATCAAGGAAGCTTTGGGTCCATTGTGGGGGGCTGTGTCACCTGAATCAATGCTCGACCAAAATACACCGATTGGCTGTCGAAGATTGACAAAATAGAGCTGAATCAAAACGCCAAATAGAAAACAAGTATTCAGCGGTATCTAGCGGCACGATCCGGAATAGCATAGACCCTTCGAGCGTGCCGCGTACACTCAAGTTTCATGGCAACCTCAATGCTTTTCACAATAAGGCTCGAGGCGGACAGACCTCGTCCCTTATCTTGCATTCATCTCAAATTATCAGCTTACTTGAGGCACCTGTGACGTCGGTTGAAGTTGCTCTCCTCCTCACCATTGGTATGTCGTCGGAACCAACATGCTTTCTAGTCCAACTTGAGCAATCATTTTTTTCCTTTTTTGTATGTAGCGGATCTACTGGAATGTTCCATTTCAGCCTGCTATCTTCATGGCTCGTACTCTCAGTCTTAACCACTCATTCGGTCTTTTGAGTATCCGGAGAAATGCCACACGAGCCAGCGCAGTATTGTTTCAGCTACCAGGGTGGTGCTCTGTGCTGGTTGGATCTCGAGTAACGACGGTACGTTGGGCTACTTAACTCTCGTAACACTTACAGCTTACTAAGCCGAAGCAACGCAATAACTGACAGGTCTGGCAGACTTAGATCCACAACACGGCAGGCTTCTCGTCTTACATGTGCTCGGCACCACCCTCACTTTGCCGGCAATATCTTAAGTGGCCAAACGGTTCCAAGAGGAAGAAAACATATGGTCTAAGAATCGTCACTTCAATGCTTGGCAGCTACCAAAAGCATGAGCCAAAAATCCGAGCCCGTGTTTCGGCTTTCACAGCTGTATTTTTGCAATGGAATGAACTCAAGCCCTCTGCCCTAACCCCAAATCTGTTTCGCCAGATCTCTCTGGAACCTGCACTGGCCTCAAGGTGAACAACCAATGGCAGAAGCCGACGTTGACACCTCACCCCTGAGCCGTCTCGAGTCTATCGAACGGAATCCCCCGGCTCCGTTTTCTTGCTCCTCGGAATTGTCCCGAGACGACTGTTCGAATCATTATGAGCGGTAGCTTGAGCTTTCGATGCAGGGACAAATGTTCGATGGACAACGTTCGAATTCTTCTGCGGCCCATACTTGTATTGTAGAAAGCTTTTGTCAACTTGCCGCTCCCCAACTGGCGGTCTGCACGAGCCGTTGGAATGCCAGTCTTCACACATATTTAGAGCTAGTGAGCTGGGTTTAGGATTCCAGGCGACCACAAGCTTATGTGGCACATGAGCTGGTGGTGGATAAGTAGGTTGATAGTCACATCAGGGATACCAGGTCTTGAAGCTGAAGGTGCGCCGGGGTATGCCGACTTCTCCGGAGAGTGACTTTGTCAAACCCGCCTTCTCCAACCTCATCATATCACCCAAATTGGACGGTTGTTACGGCTCTTGACGCATTAAAAGAGGGTATCCTAGCAATCTCGATCGAGATTCCGTAGATCACCGCCCACTTTAGGGGATTTCTTACAGAACTCCAACTGGTCGTTTTAATCCGGAAGGCTGTTTTCACTTGTCCAATCTCACGACGAACCAGCCACACCATTTTGACTCGACGCAAACCACCGGATCGTGTTGCCAACTCATTGTGACCGGTGACTGCCAAGAGGGGGGAACTTTTACCACCCGTTTGACACAGCTCTCCTGCTACCGCTGTGTCCGCCTCGTCGCCGATGGGGCAGAGTGTCGTGGCATCGGTGGAGATGCTGCAGTTATCTGCAGAGACCTGATTGAGTTTAGGTCACGAGGCCAGCTGTCTTGCAGCAGAAGTGAGTGAAGGGATTCCCACACCTCATACAAGCTTCCAACTCGACCAGAACCTAGCTAAGTGTTCTCCTCAATGCCCACGTGGACTCTTCGCAAAAAGATTCGGGCGTACTTTTTATCTGCCACACTTCCTCCCGGAAAATATGGAGAAAAGGGGCTGGCGCCCGCCAAAAGTCAAACCTTTCATAAGAGAATTCACATTGATTCCATTACCCTATCATCGCTTTTCATGGACAGATGACAGCCTGGAGCTATTGGTAGTTGGAGGGGTCACACAGATGTGAGGACGGGAGTTGTCATAAAGCCATCGGATGTCCGACGTGGAACTACGTAACGCTCTACGTACTCGATTTCGCAACTCTCTCGGCGAGGAAGTTTTTCGGCTTCAGAGCTCACACATAAGAGGGAGGGCGGAGTGCATAGAAACAAGGATGTCCAAGCTTTCTCGGGTTGCGGTGAGCGAGCGCAGGGCATGGAATGCTAGACAACGGGCTGCAGAATGTTAATGGCGTTCCCACGTTTAGGGTCGTCAAACGACCTTCTTTCGAAATTAAACTAAGCTTGAAGGATCTTCGAGCTTGAACGGCGAGATGCAAACGGAATGAAAATAGGAGTGGTCATTTCCTCGGCGTGTGGCACGGTGCAATCGATGAGCCTGGCAAGCCGTAATTTTCACAGAAAGATTGACGCCCGGACATTTAACGGAGTTTCCTTTTGCACTAGAGCCCTAGTTCGCGACATGTAAACGCTTGAATTTCCAGTCATCTTTTTGACTCCAGCGAGTTGTCTGGAACCCAGCCAAGGGGAGGAATCAACGGTTGCTGTGACTAGATATCCCAAGAGAGAAGACGCTCGCGAAAGAGGGTGGCAGACGTACAGACTGTGCACGCAGAGCCCACAGGCACCGTCCCAGGTTTTCATTTGGCGCCGTCCAGTCTGCTTCTCATCCGAGCCACCCCATCATCGGCTCCTCTTAACACTACGTTTGTGTGAAAGCTGCCCATTCCGAAAGACAAGGCCAAGACCACACATATGGCGTAATCTTCACTCGGACCTTTCCTTAGATTTGGGCGTTCATCTGCATGAAGGGTGAAAGGCAACCCGGAAAGCCAAAAGAATCCCTTGGTGCTGATGGAGCAGTGCGGCGTTCTCAAACCCCAGGCGATGGATCGTCGTCCTCAGATTTGGGCCCTTCCATGATCCAACAGCAAACTCGATCCCGACAACCGGTGACAGGCTGTGCCCTCTATTCGTCTTGTTCGGCAACACTAGGTCTTGAGACGGAGAGGAATACCCTAGATTCGGGCCCCTCAGCTCATATCTGGAGTTGTTAATGGGTGTTCTAGAAGTGGCAGGTTAGCGTCTCCCGATCTTTCTGGGATCTCGCGCCAGAGGGCATCATCGTGAAGCTGTTATACAAGGGTACTGCAGTCGACGTGTCAAAGATGGTGCACTAGCGCCTTGGGTCTCCTGAGTTTAAACGTCGATGATCCCAGCTCCGAGCCCGTATTAACGCCCGGTTTTATAGCTCCAGACCCCAGCCACACAGACGCCGCAATGCCTCATTTGCCTCAAAAATTGACCCTCGTTTCACCCTGTCACTTCAGCCCCTACACACTTGAGTTGATATGATCCCATCGCCTTCGGTCTGATTTTGACGTCACCCGGCCGGGATCTCGGCTTCAGTTTCCCCCCACCCATAACCCTCGCTCTCGCCGGGGCACGCCAGCAAGCCTTACCCGGCCGCAACATTCGCTTTGCATGAGATCTGCTCCGGGATCATCCATGGGGTCCGCCCTCCGCATTGCCTGGCCTGCCGACCACTCACGTCCATGGGATCGGTGACCCCCGCGAGCCCCAGGCAGGCAGAGCACGATGGAGGTTCAACGGTCCCTTGTCGAACCTCCCATCCCACCAGTGCCTATTTCACAATCCAATGTCCCCGCGGTCCTTGTCGAAACTAAGTCGGTGGCTGATCAGACGAAGGAAATCAAGGCCTAACTAACCGATAAATGCGGTGACGTCGAGATATAGAGAGGGCTGGTTGGGCATCCATTTGAGTTTGAGAAGAGAGGTATATTATGCCTTCGGACACCTTCGGAGTGCAAGTTATGGTGCCCTCCAAACATCGAGTCCACTTCAACACTGGACGACAAGACGCAAGCCTACCCGAGAGTCAAACATCTCTCGACAACGTTCTCACGACGGCGGACTCAACTATTCAAGTCCCCCCCCGCTCTATAATACTTCCTTCCTCGTCTATCCGCCTGACACGCGACTTCGATCGAATCATGTCAGCTCAGCAGACAGGAACACTAAAGGCCCCTGAGGGCGAACCCTCTCCAGTATCACCAGCAACAGCAGTCGACCCCAACGCATTCTCAGACGACGAGGACCGAGTACAATCACCAAGATTCGTGCCTTCACACTCCCAACAACCCTCAAGAGGCGGCTCGCGTTCCATCCCGCTTCGCCGCACCAACACCCAGACTCGGAACAGGGAATCAGTAGACGACCCCTTGCCCACCGGCGCGTCTGCAAAGTCCAACCGTCCCCTCCGAGACAACTCCCGGTTCGGGGACTACGACGACGATTCGGAAACGGATCGCTACTGGGGCACCAACGACCGCCATCCAGACTACAGCGGCGGCCGCGCACCGCGGACGCGCCCACCACGCGCGCACCTCAACCGTCCCCAGCCGTACTTCAACTACGACCCCCAGACAGAGACCAAGGACTACTACGAGGAGACTCGCTCGTACGAGCCCGGTGACTACGGCGGAAGGCCGCCATCGCGCAGGATGTACGACGAGGAGATGGCGGGCTACCCGCGCGGTGTGGCCGTACGCAGCACCAACGGCGAACAGGCGCGCATCGACTGGCACAACCTGTCCAGGGAAGAAAAGGCGCAGGTGATGCGGCTACCTCTCACCCAATGGATGAACTCGGATTTAAAGAACCACTTCGTTGCGAGTTTGGGCGAGCTCGTCGGCACCACAATGTTCCTGTTCTTCGCTTTTGCCGGTACGGAGGTGGCCAATATCAAGTCGGCTTCAAACAACTCTAGCAACCCGGCAGACAGCCACTCTACCACCGGCGCCTCCACCGGCTTCAACACGGGCACTCTCCTCTACATCTCCATCATCTTCGGCTTCTCTCTCATGGTCAACGTCTGGATCTTCTTCCGCATCAGCGGTGGCTTGTTCAACCCTGCCGTCACCCTCGGCATGCTCCTCGTCAAGGCCATCCCTCCATCCCGCGCCGCCTGCTTATTCGTTGCCCAGATCCTGGGCGGCATGCTGGCTTCGCTGATTGTTCGCTTCCTGTTCCCCGAAAACTTCAACGTCCGTACGACGCTCGGCGGCGGTGCATCGCTGGTCCAGGGCGTCTTTATCGAAGCAATCCTGACGGCCGAACTGGTCTTCACCATCTTCATGCTCGCCAAGGAGAAGCACAGGGCCACGTTCATCGCTCCCATCGGTATCGGTCTGACTCTCTTCATTGCCGAGTTGGTTGGTGTTCAGTTCACCGGTGGTTCGCTCAATCCGGCACGAAGCTTTGGACCCTGCGTCATCACGGCAACCTTTGATCAGGAACACTGGATCTACTGTAAGTTTTGCCCCCTTTTTTTTCTTTCTTACTTTTTGATGTCGTGAATCGCGTAGCGGAAAGCTAACTTTGTATTGTTTCTAGGGGTCGGGCCTTTCCTTGGCACTCTCCTTGCCGTCGTTTTCTACAAGTTCATCAAGACCTTGGAGTATGAGACGGCCAACCCTGGCGCGGACGGCGACCCTTTGAACGATCCTACTCAGAACCCCGCGAAGATGGCAGAGCTGCGCATGTCTCGTGTAAAGTCGGCCAAGCAAGGTTGAAACCAGACAACGAAATCAAAAGAACACGACAAAAAAAGGCACGCTAATGAGGGGAATGGATGTGGTTAATGATGATTTTTGATAATGATTTGCGACGTGTCAACAGGAAGTTATCATCTCCTGGCTGATTGATGACTACTTCTTATTTGACGATGAGAGACCTGATCAAGGAATGTCCCGCCACGGCCGGGCACCGACTGGGGAGTCTTGCTGAATGAACATATAGAAATTGGTTTTTTCAAGAAACTACTTGACGAAACAGTATGCATCATATCTTTTCATAGCCTCATAACTAGGTAGATCGCTTTGCAAAGCGGCTTACAACCGATTACTCAATTCTTCTAAAAACAACTTCTCCTCCGGCGTGATGAAAAGGCCTTCCGGCACAACAACTTCTCCCGGTCTCACAATCAGCACTGGATCCTCTCCCACAGTAGAATCGCCTTTGCTGCGCGCATCAATCTCGTCGTGTTTGGGCTCCCCCTTGCTTTCCACATCGTCCATGTCCCCACGGCGGCGCCTGCGTGGCACGCGGTGTAGCCGAAGGTCCTCGGGCGCCCACCAATACTGCGGGAAGCGCCGCTGGATATTGTTAATGAGTAATGCGACGACAAGCATCAGGGCGCAGCCGAGGAGCACAACGGGCACCAAGAACCACCCCAGGTGGACGACGCCGTCATCGACGACCGCGAGCAGCGCCGTCGCGCCAGCAGGGGGGTGAACCGTCTTCGTAAGCGCCATAACGGTCGTCGCCAGGGCGCATGACAAGGCCCCTCCCAGCCAGCGTACGGAATCAAAGTGCGGGCTCAGCTGGAACAGCTTGCAGATCGCTACCCCTACCACGGCGGACAAAAGTTGGCCGAAGACTGAGTTACGGGGCTGCGAGAGGGGCGATTCGATCGAGTAGAACTCTAAAACGGCGGCTGCGCCCTGCGGTCGAGTCAGCGCCGTGCTGGACGTCACTCACTCTGGCCGGTGAGATGCCGGCGCGTGTGTGGTCGGTGTCGTCACTCGAGAGGTATATGAAACGGGACGAGGGAGATGAGGTCCGAGCCTCCTCCTCCCAATCCCTGACGGTGCTTCTCCGTATGCCATTTTCGGTGTGTGGAAGGTGTGGGTACAGGTAATGTGCGCAGATTCAAGATGAAAAGGGGGAGGGGATTAACTTACAAAACTGCCCACAATAATGGGCGCGCCATGCTCTCTGAACGACGGTATCTGGCGAGAGACGATGGAGACCACGGCGACGCCGCAGAACACGCCAACACAGGCCCAAAAGATTGAAACGAGGTTGCCGACAGTTTCAGGCTTTGACTTGCGGTAGCCAAAAAAGTGAGAAATGGGATATGGAAGGTGTTTCCAAGGCGGAGGCGGTATGAAGGGATTGAGGAATCGATCAATGTCGACGTCCCACTTTCTTGGGTTGTAGCCCAACATTGGGTGTACTACCTTACGTATGCGATCGTCGTTGCGCCAAGTCCGGGGTAGGACTAATTAGAGAGTCTGGGGAGGCGGAGCCAATCTGCCAGGTGATGGGGAAAAGTTACCCCCTCAACGCATACAGAGTGGAAGCGTAACTCTTGCTTCTTTTAGCAATACTGCCTTTGTTGGTCTGACAAGTTGAACTCGAATGTGCCCATGTACTGTTCGGCAAGACTTGTCGAATAGTAGATGACTCGGAATAAGAGCACAAGTCGGGACAAGAGTAGTCGCGCCACGCACTGGTGGTCGCGATGTCGTGCGAAATGTGTCACACAGCAGCGTGGTGACAAGAGACTGGAACACCAACAGACGGGTTGACAAGTGACAGCAACATGGCCCTGCACATTCATCCAATTCGAGCCCATCTTAACCTGCCACGAGATCTGGGATCTCGCATTCCCTTTTAACGGCCCAGAGTGCCGCGGAGATTCAGCATCTACAGCGACCGGCTAGCTGTGCGTTCTGGTCATGACCGGGGTGCGCCACGTCATATTTGGTAACAAAAACGCCAAAAGAGGCTCAGGTGCCGGGCCTGGCGGGCTGCCACGGGGCATAAGTGGATCCTAAAACGGCCTTTCAAGGCTTGAAGCATCACCAAAGGCAAACTATTATCTAAGAGATGGCAAGTCGCCCATCCGATGACCGTCTCCGTTCAGCCAAGTGAGCTCTCGCACCGTCCTGGCGCACCTGGCCTAGACCCGGTTTTGTCGTTTGTCGTGGTGTTTGCTTGGGGGCGGCCTGTTGGTGGGGGAGAACTGGTCTTTATGCCTCCTCTTTTCCGCTGTCAATGTTGATAAATCTCCAGAATCCCGGGACGGGTTGCTCCTATCTCAGAGTTGCCGAGGAATCGGCCAAGATACCGATTAGAAGAGCGGAGTCTACAGATTTTGCCGTAGAAATTGTTCAGATGTGAGATGCCGACGCCACTACATCTGGTCAGCTCGGTTTCGAACCCTCAAAAACTGATGTGCTAGGGCCGCATAGATTGGAGTTCTCCCAGATACGGCTTCATCATTTACTCTTCCTTCGTCACCCAAGACGGCCCCCGCCGTTTTGCCAGTCAAGCCGGGCTCAACCCTTGTAGATCTCGAAATGACGCCTTGTCGCCAAGAAGCTTTGTGGCGCACCGAAGCATTTACCACCACATGTTACACAGTGCACCCCTGTGCCAGTTGCACCGACGCCGTTGGCAAGCAGACAATGGGGCACACAACATTCAAAAATCGTGCCGGATTGTGTCACCAAAAGATATGGTTTCAAAAATTGGTTGCTCCTCCCCTTGTAATCACGGTTGCAATCACAACATAACCCACCGGTGATACTAGCATAGACGTCAGCCATATCGTACGGCTGGCAACAATAGCCGATTCCCAAGGGTTCAGCCAAAATGACAAGGCGGTCAAAGCACGACAAATCGCCTGATATTTGTCCTGAAGCTCTTGGCGGCCTTGCGGCACCCAAATCAGCGCCCACGATCGATTGTTTCTCGACTTGTTTGTTTGTGTGTTTGCTTAACGCTGGTTCCGCCCGAACGAGCAAACTGATGGCTGGAAAGGTGAACAAATATAACTGTAACAACGTCGGCTAAAACATACATGTAGGCTTCGTGACATGATCAAGCTGCATTCATACATTTAGTAATTCTGCGTCACCACAAGCTTGGCAGCTCTTCTTCTTGGTTGTGTAACCCAACGCCGAGCAGCTTTTCAAATCATGCTGTGCGTACGAGCTTTTATACGTCTGCTTTGTTGCCCATACAGAATGATCCATATGATATCATGGAACTAATATCAATATGTTTGGGAGTTTATCCAATGCGAGTACTGAGTAACTGCTTCCAAGCAAAGTAGCATTAGAGACACATCGATCCTTTTGTGCCATAATGTATTGCTATTGGGGCAATATCTTGCATTGAAATCACGGTAAGACGCAATTTCGAGTGCTGGCAAGAGAGTTTCATAACAGCCGAGGTAATTTGGGCAGCCAAGACAATCGACTAGTCGTCATTGTTGACGTATTTTGTCATTTCCCCCCTACTTCTACCTGTTCTCAATTAGAATTGGCGAAAGCTTCTTACACGAACAGTCTGGTGCGCTCCAAAGCTTTATTAAATACCGGTGCCTGTTCCAATGCCCTCGAATGTCCTCAATATAGTATCCCGAGTTTTGGATGCAATTTCTTCAATCTCCTCACTCGTACTGGTATATGCAGGCGCAAGCAGGACATGATCACCCAAGACACCATCCTTTGTTCCGTTTCCAGGATACAAGCTAATACCAAAGTCGTTGAAACCAATCAAGTGAGTTTTGTTGGCAATGTCCTCCGATCTTGGAAACGGCTCCTTGCTTTGTTTGTCCTTGACAAACTCAATCTAGAGATGGAAATTAGAGCGCAAGTTCCCGTTTGACAAAATGTAGCGGTAGAGGTAGATACTTACCCCCCAAAACAGGCCTTTGCCTCGGATATTGCCAACTTGAGGATGGTCTTCCAAGTAGTACCGCAAGCGTTCCTCGAGAAGATTGCCCTGCTTTCGGACGTTGTCGATGAGGTTTTCTTCACGAATAATCCTTTGGACCTCTAGTGCAGCGGCGCATCCCACCGGGTGACCTTGATAAGTATGTCCATGGGAGAACGACCTGTGGTGTGATGAGTCAGTGACAGAGGTACAGGTAGAAGAAGCAAGGAGATCCCGCACCCGGTCCCGTTTCTGAGGGCATCCGCCACGCGGTGGTTGATCAGCATACCCGCCATGGGCGCGTACCCGCCGCCGAGGCCCTTTGCAAGTGTCTGAATATCAGGGACAACGCCTTCTTGCTGCCAAGCGTGTAAGGAGCCGCAGCGACCCATGCCCGACATGACCTCTATGTGCGTGTCAGTATCCCGTGCAAAATTTTTATTCGCGCGTCTCCGCGTTCTTACCATCCAAGATGAGAAGGGCGCCGTACTTGTCGCAGACCTTTCTCATGGCTTGGAAATATCCAGGCACAGCCGGAACACAACCTAGAGTCTGCATGAAGGTTGCATTAGAACAAGAGGGTTACTCAATGAGAAGGGACCGTAACGTACCGCGCCAACAACAGGCTCTGCAACGAATGCGCAAACGGTATGAGGGCCGAGCTCTTGGAATTTGCGATCTAGTTCATCGGCCAACTGAGCAACGTACTCCTCCACACTCTGTCCCTCGCGCATACCGCGATACGGGTTACAAGCCGATACCCTGGAAATATTGGGCAGCAGCATATCGAGAAAGAGACTCCGCCGCGCGACATGTCCGCTCATGGACAGCGAGCCAAGAGTGGTGCCGTGGTAGGATCCTTCTCTGGCAATGAAGTTGACTCGCTTAGACTGTTGAGGGGACAATTCCATAAAGTACTGCCGCGCCATCTTCATGGCGGATTCCATGGCCTCCGAGCCTGGCACATTGCAGTGTTAGTTCCAAAAGGCTTCGTATCCTTTCAAAAGAGGAAAAAGGGGTTGAGAAGTGTACCCGAGCACATGATGTACGCTTTTGACATGGCACCATCCGTGCCTGCAATGAGTTCATTGGCCAACTCCTCTCCAATTTCGTGGCCAAAGAACATGGAGTTGCAGTAAGCAAACTTATCAATTTGCTCAACCATGGCCTTCTTGACTCGTTCATTGTTCGATCCTATGCATGCGACTGCTGCGCCGCATGTTGAGTCTAGAATGGTCTGGCCATTGGAGAATGTCAAATACTTCCCGTTTGCCGATACGACGTGCGGAGGTGCGCTTTTGAGTGAGCGATGGAGGACTGCGCTCGCAGCGGGGACTTCTCTTTCGATAATGTGCGAAGCAGTTGCCATTGCGGCGAGAAATGTCTTGGATACTATGGGTTGGATGAGGTAGGAATCGGAATATGTCGCGTTGAGGCTTGCGTGAGGTGCTTGAAGACGCATGGAACTAGCGGGGTGCGAGTTGAAGATACATGTATGGTTCTATGTGTTTTAATCTACGTCGTTGTCATCTTCATCTGAAAAAGTGTCCGAGATTAGAGGCTGACACGGTATCATGTGGGTTCAAGGCGTATCTGCATGGCGTATCTGGCGTGTGTTGGGGCCTTGCATCATCGGCTCGGCTCCGGCTAAGGCGGGGTAGGAATGGATTCCGATCACGGTGGTCGTCCTGGATTTAGTTGTGAGCTTCAAATCTATTGGTTCAGTACTGCTCTCCGATTCATGGGCCACAAATACCTAGTCGCTGACAACACGCTCGATACAGCTAGTGTTTCTTTGAGCAATTTCTATCATTCTGACAGACCCACGTGGATCAACACCGATCCTCGAGTCCCGTACCTAAGTCAACAAAAGGTGCTCCCCAGTCTCGTCTAAAATGTCGGTCCAATCTGGTTTCTCAATCAAACCCGAACCCTTCCTTTGCCATACTTCTTCCAATATCATCAGAGAGCGAGAAATATTCTGGAATCGCCGTTTCTGCAACGTCATTTGCAATCGAACACGGACAGCATCCATATGTTCGTCTTCAGTGGCCTCGCCACCAGCAAGGAAGAGAGGAAAGAGAATTGCCGACTCGGTGTGGGATCCAACCGGAATATCGGATACGTGCCGGAGGATATTAGAGACCTGCGTCCGTATCTTTGTCGGCAGCATGCCCCATCGTGTTGCACTAAAGCTTTCGTCTTGAGTAGACCCTTCCTCCCAGCTCAGCCGATCCCTGATCAGTCGGAACAGAACTATCAAGACTGCGCTTCGAAACGCATGCGCCAGAGCAGCCAGTTCTGGAGCCGCGTCTGGCGTGCACCGCCACTCCTGCAGCTCTTGTTCGACTTCTTCGCAGGTGGCGTGAAAAAGCTCCGTTCTCCTCGTAATTTCCTCTGCTTCCATGCCACTATCGAGCCTAGTCTCTTCGTCGATGCTCCTCAACGTCGCGACATGGCGCAGAAGATCCATGGCAACACCAATATATGTATCGACGACGTCTGTGATGCCGTCCAGATAGCCGCAATCCAGCAAGGGTCGTCTTCGCATCGTAATGCTGCCAATCATGTCGTGATAGGCAAAGTTTCGAAGAATCCACTGGCCCTCGGAGCTCCTCTTGAAGACTTCCGGACCACGTAGAGTCACCCCTGCGCTCGACTTCGTCACGGCCGATTCAATAATGTGCTTGGCGCCGTTGAGGTGGGCACACCATCCGTCGTTGTCTCCCACACACACCTCGCCAATCATCAAGGCCAAGCAGGTTGCAGCTTTGGTCTCGTACCAAGCGCTTTCGTGCTGCGGCTGATTGAGCGCCGTGGCGAGGTTGGTGATTGCTGTCGAGTGTGCTTTCAAGGCTGAGACCTTATATGACTCATTCGAGAGTGATAAATGTCCCGACGCAAAAGATACTAGAGCATCGTAAAGCACACTCGACTCCATAGCCATGGGTAGGAAGGCTTGAGTAATTTGATCGTCAGCCAACAGATCATGAAGAAATGGGAATATGTCTGGTTTGAGTGAGGGTGAGAAAGTGTCAACGCACCCGAGAGAAAAGAGTTGAACTGCTCGCTTGCAGTCAGGTAGTGACTCAGCACTGTGATGTAGTACCGCATTACGTGCCGCTTCTGAGGTGGCTCGGCCTCATCCATACCAGGCGGTGAAGCAAGCAAAGGAAAACATGACGATAGTTGATAGGAGTTATCTCTCGGCGGTGATCGCGGCGTCTGTGGTATGCTCTTTTTCTGCACAGCCCAGGTAGTCGGTACAACATCACGAGCTGTCGATCGGACACATTTCAGATTCAATCTGGAGCATGTTCCGCAAATGGGAAATACGTTTTCGACGCATTTTTTTCTTCTGGACTCGAGAACAGCTTATCAGAATGGGAGGTCCGCGAGTGAGACAGGGTATTCGGTAACGGCCAGCTTACCGATATCGGCAGGTCAGACATCCCGTTTTGTCGTGTTTCGAGCCCTTGCGACGCCGTGTTTCTGACTGCGGAGGTGAAGAGATGACAACCTCGGTTTGGCCTTCCATTCTATGAGCCAAGCGACGTTCTATGATGAGACTCGGGCGTGTTGGGCGTAACAAGCAACAAACACGTGGGGGGGGGATCTTGATGTCAAGAGTGTGAAAAACAGGGACCCCTCCAATGGCCAACGCACGGTGAGTGGATTGCAATTTGCAGGGAGAATGAACGGAAATTCCCATGCAATTACGGTCCGTATTACTGGGACACTTGCCTGTTTTGGTCTAGCACCGCTGTGTCGGTACAAATGTCTTTCCCCGCGGACGACCGTCATTGGACCCTCGCTACTTTCTTTAGTCCTTCGACCGGTGCTTATTCGCTGATCTAAATAGAGAGACGTATCTCTTTTCTCTTCTTATCTTATCAATTACCCAGGGTTCATCCAGGTTTTTGGTCATTATCTTAATTGTCAGCCAATTACTTGCGTACATGACTCAAGCTTGGAGCCAGGACTAAGTAGCCACATAGAATTGCCAGAGGTTTCTCTCACCCCAAAGGTCACTATTATTCCGGAGTAGTAGTCTTCGCTCTGAATGTGCTACGTAATCAATCTCTTCGATGCTCAACACACAGTTGTCTCCAGCCTCTACGCCACAATTGCGCTTCAAACTCCAACACCAAAGAGGCCAGGCCCTCAAGCACGCTCGCCACTATCTTCAACCATTGTAACATGCGACACGCCCTTCACTTCTTCTTGTTGCAACTGCTCTTGGACGTCATGCCTGACCTTCTCATCTTCCGTGGGGTAAGCACGCTTGAACATGGTCCAAAGGGAGTGAGCAAAGAGATCGTCCATGGATTCGATGCTTCGGCCCTTGAGTTCGGGAAGACAGAAGAAGACAAAGATGACGCCAATGTACGTCATGATGGAAAAGAACAAGAATGTACCGTATTTCATGGTGCTCAGCATATGTGGCGTGGCGGAAGTGATGCCGTAGTTGACGATCCAGTTGGTGAAGAGGCAGCACGACATGCAAACCGATCGAACTCGCGAGGGGAAGATTTCAGCTGCCACGACGTAGGGGGCTACTGAGTAGCCAAAAGACCAGCCAAAGGCGTAAAGGTAAATCCTAAAAATTGTTCAGAAATGGAGATTACTGATGTGGGCCTTTTCCCAACTTACATGATGATGCCTACAATGCCGCCTGGGGTTGTTCCGCTGCCAGGTTCAACATCGGAAAAGCGAAGGAAGAGCCCGATGTAAAGCATAGCAGTTGCCTGGATAGTAGCGCCAATCATAAGAGGAAGGCGACGTCCAACTCGATCGACGATGACAGTGACGTAGATGATGGTCGTAGCAAGCTTCACAACTCCGTAGACTCCAGTTGTCAAGAGAGAGCTTGACCCTTTGGGAACTCCAATCATGGCAAATATTTGCGGCGCAAAGTAGTTTAGAGAGTCAGTACCTGAAGGCGCACCCTGTCAGCTTGCGAAATCATGACCTGGAGAGTATATGCATTAGCAGTACCTGTGAGCTTATGAAAAAGGAAGAGCATAACAGCGAGGAACAGTCGCCGCCGATTACTGGCGTCGGTGACGATGGCTTTCACCACCACCACATAACCATGGCCTTACAAGCGTGAGTGAAGAATTCTCTGGTCTTGATTTTGACACATGACCTACCCTTGGCTTGGCTCTGCTCGACTTCCGCCTGTGCCAAGATTTCCAGATACTCTTGGTGTACGTATGGGTGCTCGGCGGGCAAGCCTCTGAGCTTGCACAGATTCTTGAGGCCGCGCTCGTGTTTTCCTTTCGAGATGAGGGCTCGGGGAGTTTCGACGACGACTACCGAGATGTTTCAGTTAGCGTCATGATCACCGGCAACTTGAAGGTGCTGAGGTGCGGCATGGACTTACACCAGATGAGAGCAAAGAGGAAGAAGCCCGGTATCAACTGAATGCCCAGAGCGAGCTGCCAAGCCTTGTTGTTGTTGGGGTCCTGATTAGGCCAAAGACTGACTGCGTAGTTTACCCAAAACGCTATTGCGAGCGCCAGAATGATCATCAGGTTGTAGGATGTTGTAAGAGAGCCTCGAATCGACTTTGGGGAGTTTTCTGCCAGGTACTGGGGAGCCAGCTGTAGTTTTCCGCGTCAGCAATTGCTCGATTACTCCGAATACGCTGGGGTCCAAGACTCACCATAGAGGTCGCACCGATGGCCACTCCAGCCAAGAGTCTTCCGGCGTACAGAACATCCAAGTGGGGGACTTCTTGCATCGAGCATCCAACAAGAAACAGAGCAGCCATAGATGTCACGGCCTTCTTCCTTCCAAGAAAATCAGAGAGAGGTGCTGCTAGTAGAGCACCTGCAGTGCCACCGGCAGCCACTAAAGACGTCATGTTAGAAGTGGAGTGTTGACTATTACTCAAGTTTCCTTACACATGGCTGCTATGTTACCCTCTGTGTTGAGCTTTGGTCAGTAGTGGTTTGATTTAGGCCGGAAAGCAATGGCGGAATGCCCTACCTCGTGTGTTTGCTTCTTCCTCGCTTATAGCATCAAACCCAAAGGCCCGACGAAAAGACGGAAAAGTCAAGATTCCGCCGATATTCCCCTGGTCAAAGCCATACGAGCATCCCGCAAAGGCTATAGTGATGCCTAATAACAGAAGCTTCGAGTTGAAAATCTCCTTTGGATCCTTCTTCCAGTCGGGAGAAGCCCAAAGTGATGTTCCGCCGCCCATTTTGGAAGAGAATTCCGGCGAAGCTGATAGGACTGTGTATTGTGGAAAGGCGAGTTCGTCAGACCAGGAACTTTGTCGGTAGTTTTAGAACAAGGCAATGTAGAAGGTTGTAAACTGTATCATATACTCGGATACACTGACTCGATCACTTCACGACTGGGCCTAGCACTCAACCTCCCCCTACGGGCAGCAATTCCAACAGCCGAATTACCCCGCGTAACCCACAGCATTTGTCGAGCCATGGGTGCATGGTGAGTCCCTACGAGAACCAACCAAACCTGTAATCGGGGAGAAGGCCGCTGTCATGAGGTGTCATCAGGTTGCATCCAGTCGTGTTACTATTTGAATGTGATTGATCGCCATCTCTCAATCTCTGAAATGGGCCGCATCCAAGAGGCCAGGGCCTATGTTGCCTTTTCCGTGGACGTTGGCTGTGAGTGTTGTATCGTCCGAATAAGATGGAATAGGAAATTCGGAGACTTGTCCTGGCTCGTAACCTTCCAAACGCCTGTGACACGGAGCATGGACGGGGGTCTCGGGGGTTTTCCGGGAGGTTGTGAATTGCGGGGCCGGAAATCGTGCCGCCGGCGCTTAAAAGCGAGGGGCTGAATGCGGGGAACCATGAGAAGGAGACTCAGCAACATCCAGGTTGCACTTGACAGACGTAGTTCGACTCAATACATCAATAGGCCCCAGCCTAGCTCTGCAAGGTCATGGTACCGGTGAAGGATTGATAGCAGCTTGTCTACCAACACGCCTCGGTCAGCTTCTTGCTACTATTGGATTAGACAAGTGCCCCATTCTCTGAGTAGTAAGACCGAAGCAACTGAACCTGCAATGACTCCAAATCTGCAGACTGCCGCCATCCCCGCGGCAACAGTCCAGTCGCATGCTTCTAACCTACTCCAACTATCCGATCAGACACTTCTATGCGCGTGGTTCGGAGGGTCACAAGAAGGCCTCCCGGATATTAGCATCTGGCTATCTCGGCAAGAGCCCGGCTCAACTTCCTGGTCGGCTCCTCAGAAGATCTCTTCAGATACGAACCGAAGCTGCCAGAATCCGGTGCTCTTTCAAGCATCCGAGACAGGAGACATCTGGCTCTTCCATACGTCTCAAGATGCCGGAAATCAAGATGGAGCTATCGTCATGGCCCGTACATCAAGCGACAATGGCAAAACGTGGTCATCGCCCCGCTACCCTCTGAAAGGCGTCACTGGAGTGTTTGTGCGCCAGCCTCTTGTCGTTCTCCAGGATGGGACTTGGGTCCTTCCGGTGTTCCATTGCCGATCGACACCGGGCCAGAGGTGGATCGGCAACAACGACATCTCTGCAGTGTTTTCCTCCAGAGACGAGGGCCAAACATGGACAGAGAACGTGGTCCCTGACAGCATTGGCTCCGTACACATGAATATCGTTGCACCAAAGAGCCAAGGTTCCGAATACGTCGCCTTCTTCCGCAGCCGATGGGCCGACAACGTCTACCGCTCGACATCGCCTGACGGGCTGAATTGGACTCCTCCCAAGGCGACGTCTCTACCGAATCCCAATAGCGGCATCTGCGCGGCACGGCTGCCTTCAGGCAACCTGGCCATCGTGTTCAACCGTTCGGCCGCCGAACCCGACATGGCCAAGCGAGAGGGCCTCTACGATGACATTACACCAGAAGACGATAAGCGGCCGAACCAGGCATCGGTGAATGGAAAGAATGCGATATGGGGAACGCCACGGAAGACGTTGACGGTGGCTGTGTCTGGCGACAATGGCTTGACATGGAAGGGAAAGGTCCTCGAGGACGGCGATGGATTCTGTATGACGAATAACTCGATCGAGAAGACCAATCGAGAGCTGAGCTATCCCAGCATATTCATCGAGAAGGAAGCTGTGCATATTGCTTTCACATTCCATCGCCAGTACATCAAGTATGTGAGAATAGAAGACATAGAGGGTTGGCTAGATGAGGCTTAACTTCTTGAATTCCAGGACATCATCGCTGCGCATGCATAGTGGTTGTCTATTGAACCACTTTTCAAAGACGACAGAGAGAGAGAGACCACTTGTTTGTGACACTCGCTTATTAATACCCAAAGCACTTCGATTCTCGCCACCTTATCTGCGACAAGTTGTGTGTGCTGGATAATTGCAACATGTATCACGACAGTCTTGAGTACATGTACTCACTTGAGTACTCACCTACCGATTCTGCAGGAAAAATAATAGTTATTCAATTGCTATTGACATAAGTCACAAGGGTACGGATAATCGAGTTGATATGATGCATTTGTACATGGCTAACGTCTGGTATGATATGGAGAAAGGCTATTTGCTCCACGATCTTTGCTTCTCCGTCTCCCCAAGTACACCCAGTGTCTCCACAGCCCATTTCTTCGTCGCCTCACCGAGCGGTAGATACGGCCGTCTCATCTCCCAGGATGATTCATCAGTAATCCCAATGTCCCGACCGAGGAAGTGCCAAGCACCGTACTTTGTCAAGGCGATGCCCTTTTTACAAGCCCACTCCGCATTCGCCACGTCGTACTGCAGCTTGAGGGCCTCATCGGCCTTTCCGGCCTTCCACAAGTCGAATACGGCCGATGTCGAACCTGGAAAGATGTTTCCCATGCCCGTCACGCAGCCACTGCCTCCAGCCTGTAGCGTAGGAAGGAGATAGTCGCTGCTGCCACCAAAAACCCCAAACTGTTCATGCGTAAACTTGCTGGTCAAACGAGTCACCTTGCCGACGTTGCCGCAGGTCAACTTGACGGCCACGATATTGGGGTGCGACGCCAAGGCGGTCAACTGGTCCGAATCGAGATCCACGCCGGACGTGACGCCGGGAAAATTGTAGATGACGATCGGGATGGGAGAATTATCCGCAACGTCCCGGTAGAACCCCAATATCGCATCGTTGGACAGGGCCTTGGCCCAGTAGCTGGGCGGCAGCAACAGACCGAAATTCGCGCCCGCGGCGCCGGCGTCTTTGGCGTTGAGGATGGCTTCGCGGGTCGACTCTGCCGATATGCCGGCCACGATGGGGTAGTCTGGCTTCTGGAGGTCTCTGACTGCGCGCACCGCCGTCTCGACAATCGCTTTGCGCTCGTCCGCCGTGAGAAGGGCGAGTTCGCCGTTGGTGCCCAGATAGACGAGGCCGTGCATCCCGGCACGAACCAAGGCCTGGCATTGCTTGTATAGTGCGTCATGGTCCACGGGTTGCAGAGGATCGCCGGCTTTGTAGATTGTGACGACGGGGGTGTAGACCCCCTGCGGGAGGGGCTTTGACTTGGGTGCGATGGTGCTGGAAGGCATTGTGAAGGTACTCATGAGAATGAGGGGGAAAAAAAGAAAGGAGATCAGGTCTAGTAAGAGCACTCTGCCAGTGTTCTTGGGATGGGCACGAATAGTTAAAACTAAGATGACAGACGAGCAACTTCTCTTCCGGTTGAGACAGTCAACCCCTCCATAATATCCGACTCCAATTCTCAAGATGCGGAGACAATTGCGGAGAGCTTCTCGACCAGCTTGCTGCAAAGAATAGCGCACGGCTTCCGGGCCGATCACGCAACGAACCCACCTTTGTCTAGCCTAGGAAGCCTTTGGCAGCTTCGTCCAGTAGTATCAGCCATGTTTGAAGATTTGAACACTCGTGAGGAAGAATTCATGTGGCTGCAAGGCAGGATCAAGTCTTGCCGGCCATAGTCACTGACCATGTCTGTCCACGACCCACATCGGCGAGAATGCCGAAGCGTGGGGAACGAGCTTGCGGAGCTAACAGGGGTGGCAAAAGCGGCGGCCGGGAATGACGGGGATGTCGCGATCTGTGAAGGCGATCCGTGTTGCCCAGCAGGGCTCAGACAAATGCGGTGTAGGGTTGATAGGGTTCGACCGTGGCCGTGGCAACTTTGGAGAATGTGATCTAAACAATAGGCTATGCCAATTCGTTTTGCCGAGCTAGATTCCTTCTTCCAAGAGATCTATCTCTCTTGCGGTCTCCAGATATTTGGGACGTGCTTGTAAACCAGCGAGGGGCCGAGTCCAAACACATGTGAAATCCAAAAAAACACAATGACGACAAAGACACTGGAGAGCGAGAAAGCCACGATTAGTGTGGCTGATCTCAGTAAGCACAACACCAAGTCGGACTGCTGGATAGCAGTGCATTCCAAGGTCTGGGATATCACAGACTTCATCAACGAGCATCCGGGAGGTCCATCAGGTTAGTCTAGCCTACACCTGCTGGCTAGCTTTGGGAATGTCTTGCTGACAAGCGACCGACCCCTCCCAGTTCTTCTCAAATGCGCCGGCTCAAATGCCACCAAAATATTTGATGAAGTCCATGCGCCAGATATCCTTGAAGAGCTGCCGGACGAGAAATTCATCGGCATACTGAAAGATGCCACCCCAGATGTGCCTGCAGCTGCATCACAGCCAGAAACCAAGAATGGGGCAGTATCTGCACCGGCCGAGACTGCGCAAACATCCTCTGCCGAAGAAGACACCATACCGCCCCTAGAGGCCATCATCGGCGCCCCGGATCTAGAGGTTGTAGCCTCCAAGGCCATGACGCCAAAGACGTGGGCTTTCTACTCGTCTGCCGCCACCGATCTGATCACACACAAGAACAATAAGCAGCTCGTCAGACGCATCATGATCCGACCAAGGATTCTGAGAAATGTGTCGCACGTCGATATGAAGACGAATATCCTTGGACTTGAGAGCGCGGCTCCGTTCTTCATCTCGCCTGCTGCCATGGCGAAGCTCGTGCATCCAGATGGTGAGCTGGCTCTCAGCCGCGGCGCAGCAAACGAAGGCATCATTCAATGTGTAAGTTTCCCAAAGACGATCAATAGATAAGCGGGTGAGCTGATTATAAGACTCAAGATTTCGAGCAACGCATCCTACACCCTCAAATCCATCGTGTCCGCCGCTCCGCCGACGCAACCTTTCTTCTTCCAGCTCTACATCAACTCAGAACGTCACAAGACGATCGAGATCCTCCGATCCGCGCGCGCACTCGGTATCAAGGCTATTTTCGTGACTGTCGATGCTCCTGTCCCTGGGAAAAGAGAGGCAGACGAGCGTGCGGCCCAGGCGGGTACGATCCGAGCTGCCATCAGCGGCGCCGAAAGCAGCAAGGACAAGAAAGGCAGTGGGCTGGGACGCTTGATGGCGCAGTACATTGACAAGTCGATCACTTGGGAGGACCTCACCTGGATCAGAGAAGCAAGTGGGGTACCAATCGTGCTCAAAGGCGTCCAAACTGCCGACGACGTCAGGTTAGCAGTCGAGTATGGGGTTGAAGCAGTCTTCCTGAGCAACCATGGCGGTCGATCTCTCGATGGGTAAGTTGGCGAAACTCGAATACTGGACCTGTGATGAACCGAGATACTGACAACGTTTTGGGAATAAGGTCGCAAGCCTCGATCCTAGTCCTGTTGGAGCTGCGAGAACAGTGTCCCGAGATATTCGAAAAGCTAGAGGTCTACATCGACGGTGGCTTCGAGCGCGGCTCAGATATTCTCAAGGCTATCGCTCTTGGGGCTACTGCTGTAGGTGTTGGAAGACCGTTCCTGTACTCACTCGTGTACGGCCAGGACGGCGTAGAGCACCTCTCTCAGAGTAAGTACCCGGGCCCCCATCACATGTGTATGAGAAGTGTGAGCTAATGTTTGAACGCACACCAGTCCTTAAAGACGAGTTGGAGACTTCGATGAGACTGTGCGGCATCACTAGCCTCAGCCAAGCTACGCCCGCGATGGTGAATACGCTGGATATTGACCACCTGGTGGTTTCCGAGGATCGAGCCCGGCAAAAGAGGCCCTTGAGACGGCCACGATCGAAGCTCTAGCCGTAGCCGAGATATAGATAGGTGTATAGATTGATACCATGGCAATAGCACGTCGTTCATTCCGGGATACTGATTGTAGAACTGTTCGCATGATGTAATAAGATTGGAAGACTGTGTTGATATAGCTCAAAGCATGGTATCGATTCATCAAAGACGGGTAGACTCTTTGTTCTGCATCAAGAGCGACTTGGTAGCCCAAGTTGTAAATAGGATAGAGACGCATGTGATTAGAAACTTTCTAGCATTTGTTGGAAACATTGGAAAAAGTTTGGTGGATTTCATAAATATCATACGGGTCTGCGTGAACCAATCTATCCTGAGATCATGCCTTCAGGGTCTTTGCAAATGCCTCCACAGCTTCCAAAATTGTTCCGTCAGGTTCCAAGCCCAAGCTATACGCCCTGCTCACATCGAATCGAGCCGCCCACGTCTCTACAATAGCCAAGACGGCAGGGTCTCTCTTTTCTTCGATCAGGGCCAGTGCCTCCTTACCGCCAACCTTTTCCACCGCGTCAAGAATCTCCTGCACTGTGACGGTGATGCCGGGGAGGTTCACGATTCTCGATTCTCCAAACTTGTCTTTTGGCACGTCCTTGACCTTGACCAGGTTCTTCACAACCGTAGCGGGGCTACAGACCCAAACCTCGAGATCACGACCCACAGGCAACACATTCTTGATGCCCTTGAGAGACTCGCGAACGATACCCGACGCGAAACTCGACGCCGCCGCAGACGGCGCGCCAGGACGCACCGTCACCGTCGGAAGGCGCACGATGCGCCCGTCAATGAGCCCCCGTCGCGAAAAGTCCTCCACCAGCAGCTCGACAATGAGCTTCTCCGTCCCGTACGACGTCCGCGGCTTGGGCACCGTCTCGCTCTCGATGACGGGCTGGCGCGGGCCGTACACGGCGCACGAGCTGGTGAAGACGACCGTGGTGCCCGGGTAATTCTTCCGGAGGTGGTCGAGGACGGCGCGGACCGAGTCGAGGTTGACTTTGAGGCCCAGGTCGAGGTTCGCTTCCGCGCCGCCGGACATGAGGCCGTGCAGGAGGTAGACGGCGGAGAACTGCTTCGAGAGGAGAGAGCTCACCGCGTCCGGGTCGGTGAGGTCGGCTTTGAGGGACTTGATTTTGCTGCTATCCTCCCCTGCCACGTCGGCGGGGATGGGAGGTACGACTACATCGGTGATTGTCAGGGTTGTTGAGGGGTCGGATTGGATGAGGGCGGAGACGAGGGCCTGGCCGACGAAGCCAGCGGCGCCGGTTACGAGGATTTCGTTTGACATTTTGACTTTCAGCATGTGTCGATTCGACGTGAAGGGAGCTTATGAAAACAGAGTTTACTGTCAGAATTGTGTTCACGCGTCACTTCACAAACGAGACGCAATCGTGTTTCCCTCGGCTTTAACTGATCCGATCTCGCGGTACCCCCCATGAGGGGTACAGATCGCCAGCAGGATTGGCGTCGTCGGGGGTTCTCCTCATGCCTTCGAGAGTCACCGAACATAGCCGGCTGCAGATGGACGGAAATGCTGCCATTTGCGTGGTTCCGACTTTAGACCATGCAAGTCGGACAGGTCACCGATGCAGGCTGTCTAATCCGGACATCGGCGAGAATGCCGATGGCCCCCCCGGTGGATCTCCATCCGGGAGCTTCCCCGCACCATGAGAGGGGGATCGCGCAGTCGGAGGTTACAGGGATGATGAGTGATCCTGACGGCAGAGTTGGCGCCGATGAAGTGACGCCGAAGAGCGAGATGAAATGACGTGATGGTACAAAACAAAACTCCAAGGCTCCTTTGGGAATGCGAAGTGAGTGTTATTGCAGAGCGCTGCTAGTTTCTACAATCAAGCTCAGTCTATAGAGGAATCTCTAGTCATCAAGATTCGAAGCCGATATGGAATACGTGAGGTTAGTACTGCCATGCGCCTGAAATCTATCACTGCCTCATTACAATCTACACCCTCAAGTATCACCCGAGTGAAGCATCTTGAGCCTCTTTACCAATCTTCCCATAGCTAATAAACATCGTCCAGACTCGGCAACACAGGCCTCAAGGTCTCCAAGATCATCCTAGGATGCATGACCTTTGGCTCCTCCAAATGGGAGGGCTCACCATGGGTCCTCGACGAAGAAGAAGGACTCCAGATCCTCAAGGCCGCCTACGATAACGGCATCAACACCTGGGACACCGCAGACACCTACTCAAACGGAAAGTCCGAAGTCGTCATCGGCAAGGCCCTGAAGAAATTCAACATCCCGCGTCAAAAAGTCGTCATCCTCTCCAAGATCTTCAACCCCGTACCGGACGACGACTCCAGACCGGCCAGCGTCAACGACGGTCCGCTGGTCAACCAGATGGGTCTGAGCAGGAAACACGTCTTCCACGCCGTCGACCAGTGCCTTGAGCGCCTCGGCACGGATTACATTGGTAAGTCCCCAAGGAGCAAATATTAAGACGCGGGGGCACCGTGAGCGAGATCTGACATTCCACAGACGTCCTCCAGATCCACCGCCTCGACCGCGAAACACCGCCCGAAGAGATTATGCGAGCGCTCCACGACGTTGTGCAGTCCGGAAAAGTCCGCTACCTCGGCGCCTCGTCCATGTATACATGGGAATTCGCCCGCTTACAATACATTGCCCGCTCCAACGGCTGGACAGAGTTCGTCTCCATGCAGCCGTTTTATAATCTGCTCTACCGCGAGGAGGAGCGAGAGATGCTGCCGTTCTGCCGAGCGAGCGGCGTGGGCGTAATCCCGTGGTCGCCCATCGCCCGCGGGCTGCTGGCGAAGCCCCTCGCCAAAGACAATGAGGAAGGGACGACGTCGCTGCGTAGTCAGACGGACAAGAAGACGCAGGCGTGGTTTGCGGACGCCAACCTGGACATTGTCAACCGTGTCGAGGAGGTTGCGAAGAAGCGGGGTGTTAGTATGGCGCTCGTGTCGACGGCCTGGGTGCTGCAGCAGGGCTGCTGGCCGATTGTGGGCTTGAGTTCGGAGAAGAGGGTCAAGGAGACGATAGGGGCACTCAGGGTGAAGTTGACAGAGGAGGAACTCAAGTACTTGGAGAGCGAATACCGGCCAAGGAATATTCAGGGTATGTAAACAGTTACAAGAATACGAATAATGAGTTTGGAGAGACAAGGAAGAGCTGTACCATTTTCCCTCTCAAGGTCATGAGCTGGGCCTGGTCATCTGATAGTCCACGTTTGCAAAGTCTTCTTCCACCAGTGATGTGCTATCCGCGTTCAAAGCCGTCACATCAAATTGAAACACCGGGGACAGACCGAAGCTCATGTCATAATCGAAGAAGAACTCCCCTTCGGGACCCATCAACGTCCCGTCAGCGCTACCACCGGCGAGCTGGGGATCCATCACCCCTTGCGAATGAGCCCCGTTGACCGGCTGCGCCTCCAGCACTTGCGCCGACGCTTCTCCCCGGCCGCTCTTCAACGTCCTGGCCATGCGCTCAAGACCTGGCGCCATGAGGTTCGCCAAATGCCACCGGCCGGCGGGTAGAGAGCGGAAGTGCCGCACGAGGTTCGTCGTCAGGTTCCAGACGCGTTCCGGCTCGATCAGGTCGCCGCCGTACTTGACTGCCACCTTGATGAGGAACATGCAGGCAAAAGCCGTCATGCAGTGCAGGTACGACGGCATGCCCACCACGCCCGCGGCAACGTCCGGGTCGGTGATGATGAATTCAATGGTCGACGTGGCCACAGAGATGGCCGTTGCGGCACAGTCGAGGAAGTGGTGTGGGATCGGGCTGTCTCCCGAGAGACCTCGGAAGATGTGGGAGTAGAGATGGAGCTTGGCAAAGTGGAAGTGTAAAAGGGCGCCTTTGCGAGGGAAGCGGCCGATATGTTGGTATTGTTCTGGAGTGAAGATTAGTTTATCGTCATCTGACACAAGTAGAGTAAGGAACCGACGCACCTGACAGCGTTTCTGACCAATGTTTAATCCAGTGATCGAGTTCCTTGTTGAAGTGAGTGATTTGGTGCACGTAGGCCCGTGGCGTCGGTTGACCCTTGTCAGGCCCGAATAGCTCCCTAATACTGCCAATGATCCCCAGGAGGGCAACCTGGCTTGCGAGACGCTTGTCTTCCTCGGTCGATATCGGTGACTCGAGGAAGCTTTCCCACTGCTGCATGGACGAGTCCTCCTGCACAATCGCCGGCCTCCCATACAACGTGGCAAGATGTTGGTCGCAAATGTTCAAAATGTACCACAGCCGCGCACCGTCCGCAGCTTCTTCGCTCTTCTCCTGGATGGCGCGAGTATAGCTGTTGTGCAGGTTGCACTCCGCCGCTCTCCTGATGGCGTACCCCGACAGCATCCACGACATGTCGGAGAGCCAGTACGATGCCACGCACATGGCGCGGAGGTAATCCCTGTTGACTCGCCTGTCAAACATGGACCTCTCAGTGAGCCGTCGGAACTCGGAGCTGCAGATGCCGTAGAGACTGTTTGCTCGGGGATCGTGCAGCGCGGCGACGGTGAGGGTCGCCGCGGCCAGAATTGGACTCTTGCGCCGCAACTCATCGAGCTGCTGGTACTTGCACCCCACGCCGTACATGAAAGCATCGAGACGGTCTCGGTAGAGACAGAAAAGGCGTTCGGCGTCGTCCAGACGCAGGGCACCGCGGGCAATAAAGTCGTCCTGGGCCGGGCTCGAGTGGCCTTCGGGCGCGTCTGGCGACCTCAGAGCTCTCAGCTTGGTGAGGGCGTAGAGTGAGTGAATCGGGACGTGGGGGAGGTTCTCGTCTTCGGGGGATATCTTGGGCGAGTTGTCGCACGACGGGCCGTGGTTGTCCTGCCCGGGGACGCCGAAACGGGTTCCGTTCCTAGCCAGGCCGGGACCGGAGCGGCTTTGCTGTGACGGGGATTCTGCCGATTTTTGAAGGGTCGAACTCTGCAGTGCCGCTGGTTCGGGAAGACCCATCTTCTTGGTGACTTCCCTCAGCGTGTTGTGCAGGTTTTCAATGTCTTGTAAGACTGCCTCGTTGTACCTAGTGACCTGTGAGTTACGTGATGGTTTTACTCATTTTGGGGATTAGGTTTTACTGTGTTTTTTCGTCAATGATACTCTGCAGGTTCTTGCCCAAGACGCAGCCTAGGTTCCTTTCAGAACACCGCCGACACGGTGGCCCGCTCTCGTCCATTAGACATTTGATCTTGGAGGCTCAGTTAGACTCGAGACTCTTTCATCATAACAATCCGTTAAAGCCATGCGTACCTTGTGCTTCCTACAGGCGGCACATGCCTTGATTTTCCGAGATATTTGTGGAAATGACTGCTCCCCATTGCCGGCGGTCATCAACTACATCGAGAGTATCAGCAATTGCACATGTCATCTGCACAAGTCAAGCAAAGAACATCAATCCTACCGTCATAAACTCCATGCTGTCATTCGCATCAGACCAACTCCTTTTCGCCATGGCTGAAACCTCGAGCCTCCCGGATGAGGCTGGCTACAGAATCTCACACTCAAATCCGAGGTTTGGATGATTGGAGTCGTCGGCCGTGAGGAGGGAGTGAAAAGAGGAGAAAACTCGGCTCCAAAACACGTAATGGCCCGCGCGAAGTCGATCGCGTGGTCGGCACCTGTGCGGAGAAAGATCAGGAGGCTAACGCCGTCCGTCGAAGTGTCGAGGAGTGTGTGACAAGGTCCCCCCGCGGCAGCTTAGAAAGCAGTTGGAGATGATTGAAGGCTCAAAGTTGGCCCCGCTTCCCCGCATCCTAAGGGGATCTTGTCCCTCAACATTGTCCCACATCCGCGGCTATGTACATTCGCCTTGGTTCACACACAAGAAACCTGAGATCTCTTCCTCTTCACTGAACCCCAACAAGGGTAGATGAACTGCGCAATGAAATCTAGCTCTTCCAGAGTGCTGACTGCAAGATCTTTTGTCTACAGAAGCCCTGCTTGAACTTTGGTTTCGTTACAGCAACGACTGAGCCTCATATGGAGATGTAATCAAATACCCGTTTTCATCGGGCTTGTAGATTCTAGCTGTCATTGGTAGAAGTCTGTTTGTTTGTTTGATTGTTTAACGCCGGTTCTACCCGTGAGGATAAAGGGCGCCTAATCAGTGCAAAATTATACGCATTCACACATCCTAGCTCAGAACAATTCTGGTCACGATATTGAACGGATTCGTGGTCGCTGGATAAGGAGCCGATAGTTCCCGTCAATCTTCAATGGGGCAAACAAGCTTTGGGGGGCTGAAACAATGCGCCGACAGCTATCCCCATTCTTCGCCGTCTTTTGGGCAAACGTTCTACAGCGGAGGCGAAAGAAGCTTTGCCAAGCCATTCGGCCATGAACCAATTATGTATAGTAGGACCATTTTACTGGCCCCATGTTGTATTTCTGCATGCTTCATAGGCCCTCAGCCCCGCAACCAACCCTGGTCGAACGCGACAAGAGAATGAGCCACCTGAGCCCAAAATCACAAACTAGGAATGGCATCGCATGGCACTGGCTTAGAGAGAGCCAGGATGGTCAACTCACAGACCTCTTTTCCTAGGGAGCTTTCCCATGCTGCCGGAAGCTTGGGGTGGATGAACTACGCGTCGTCCCAAAACTTCCACGTCCTGTGCAACCATGTCCCCGGGCTCCCTCTTCCAGAAGTCTGATGTATAAAGGAGTCCACAGAGGGACTGATGAGGCATCATGTCATGCGCATTTTCTTGCACCAGCCTCTGCCAGCTGATTACATTTATCGCAACTCACCATCGACTCCATGACCGCGCGACGATGATGTTCCCAGTGCTCGTGGCGGCTTTTGCTGTATCACAAGCTCTCGCCAGCCCGCTGGCTGAGCGCCCATGTGGGAACTCAACTTCGAAGCAAAGCCATCGGAATCTTTTATACGTCACCAATTATGGCATCTATGGAGCGGGCTACAACCCCGATAGTCTTCCCGTACGTGACATCACGCATGTCTTGTACGCTTTCGCGGACATTGAACCAAACGGAACAGTGTAAGTCCAAGAATCTCCTGCAACTAGCCGAATAATACTAATTTCCGTCTTTTATAGAATCTCTTCGGATCCATGGGCGGACACCGGAAAGCCCTTTGGCAACGAAAGCACCACAGAGCCCGGCAACAACGCCTACGGCCTAGTCAAACAGCTCTACCTCAAGAAAATGACCAACAGAAACCTGAAAGTCGTCCTCTCCATCGGCGGCTACAACTGGTCCCCCAAATTCGAACCCGTCGCCGCAGACGAAACCCGCCGCGCCACCTTTGTCTCCTCCGCCATCAAGCTTATGTCCGACTTTGGCATGGACGGCCTCGACCTCGACTACGAATTCCCAAACACCACAGACAAGAACGAAAACTGCATCAAGCTCCTCTCCGAGCTCCGTGCCGGCTTGGACAGCTACTCGGCAAAGTACGCCGACGGCTACCACTTCACCCTCGGTTTCCCCGCGCCCGCGGGCCCCCAGAACTACAAGGCCTTTGACTTTAAAGCCATGGACAAGTCGCTCGATTTCTGGTCGCTCATGGCCTTTGACTTTGCGGGCGGCTGGGAGAACACCACGGGCCACCAGTCCAACGTCTTCCCCAGCACGCGGAATCCGCAAAGCACAAAGGCGAGCGTCGAGCGGGCTTTTGCGGACTACGTTGACGGGGGAGGGATCTCGCCGGCAAAGATCAACCTCGGCGTGCCTCTCTATGGTCGCGCGTTTAGCAACACAAAGGGCCTCGGGAAGACGTACGGCGGGTTGCCAAACGGCACGCTCGGCCAGGCTGGGATCTATCTCTACAAAGACCTCCCTCGGCCCGGCGCGACGGTGCACTGGGATGGCACAGCCAAGGCCACGTATTCGTACGACAACGCGACCCGGGAATTGGTAACATTTGATGATTTGAAGAGCGTAAAGTATAAGCAGGCCTACATCAAGAAGAAGAATTTGGGCGGTGCCATGTTTTGGGACGCGGCGGGGGACAAGGCGGGGAACGAGAGCCTCGTTCACCGTATGGCCAAAGGGATGGGCAAACTTGAAAAATCGCAGAACTTGCTCTCGTACCCGACTTCTCAGTACGACAATATCCGCAACGGGATGAAGAGCAACTCTACCAGGGCACTGTGAAGTTCGTTGGGATTCGCTGAGAGCCGCCTTGCAGGACTCGTGCTGCTTCATGTCCGCCATTCCACTCTGATGCTAGGGGTCGAGCTTACTGTACGTGCCAGTACCATGGTACCGGACGGTATTCTTCTTTTCTTCAATGTACATATTCTCACAGGATAATTCCTGCTTCTCTAAATTTCTCAAACGCCTCCAGCCAGCCCTCAATGGGGTCTCTTTCTTCCGTGAACCCAACTGACCTCAGTCTCTGCAAGCTCAGTTGTCGGTCAAAAGACAACCAGTACCCGACACTGTCAAGCTGGACACTTCCACCGCCTACACCAGCAACAGCGGCCCTGCTGCGGCCCTGCTCTTCAAAAATGTGCTTGTGGATCCGAACATACTCCCCAGGTTTCTCTGCCCTGTCGTTCTCCTTTGGTCCAACTCCCACTAATCCAAACCAACTCGCCAGCACAGGCCAGAGGTCACTACACTTGGTAGGCTGCTCTCTATCCGCCATATTGATCACCTTTCCACCGCACTCGTCACCGTGAAGCGAGGCGTGAATAGCAATGCGACCAAGCTTTCGAGAAGAGACGGGGGTGGACAAGCTATTGTACCCCTCTCGCGTTCCAGGAAACGGGACCTCAATGTCGGCCTTGGACCGCCCGTCCACCGCGTGGTTGAAGGCGTAGAGGGAGAGGTACTGCGCCCAGTGGAGTGCCAGCGAGAAGCCAGACCCGTTTGGCGTGAAGCCGATGACCGCGTCCGGGCAAACTTCCGACCAGGTCCACGGCTTGCCTTTGCTCGCCTCTGCGAGCATCTTTCTCCACCAGGGGTACGCTACCGTCTTTGCGTAGTCCTCGGGGAGGTTGTCCGCCATTGACTCCTCCAAGGGGGGCTTGAAAGTTCCGCCGGGCGTGTAAATTCCGTAACCCTGTGTAACAAGGGTCAGTTCGACGTATTCCAACATGAGGAGTCAGGATGGAAACCACAGACTCTTGTTCCCCCGGCGTAGACGAATGCTTTGAGATTTGTCGATAGCGAGGTGACCGCCTCAACAACCCTCTGCATCATGCCACAGTTCGTCTCACACTCAACAACATCATCCCCATTGCCCTGGTTAAAAACTGCAGGAGTGATGAAGAATTAGTCGCGATCGCCAAACCATGGTGTTGACACCCTTCGACGTTCAAAAAGCTTACCGAAATAGAAAACATGAGTGACCGTCTCTACTGCATCGATTTTGCCCTTCAGCTGCGAAGTGAGATCATCCAATGTCCCAGTCAGGTTGACACCCGATGCAAGCTGGAGTCTGGGCCTATTCGGCGAGTCTCTTGGCCAGAACGAGTCGGACTCTGACAGCGGGCGGTTCATGACAGCGGTGACCTTGTCAAAGGAGCCTTTGGCGGGGTAGTTTGAGAGCAGCTGCTCGACTGTCGCCCAACCGAGGAGGCCAGAGGCGCCAAAGACGATAGCATGGTTCGATTCTGACATAATCAAGATTGTTTTTTAAACAAAAGTTGCAGGAATAGTTGGACAAGGAATGTACTGGAATGCCCGGGATCTTAGCTGGATATAGAGGTCCTCGACTTTCTTTGAACTGTGCTAAGAGCGGTACTGGCACGTGCCAAACTAGATCTTTCAGGGATCAAGCCGATCTGCTAGTGCTCTATAGACCAATGAGAGTCGACAATTATACTGAGCCATGATGATTCATAGTGGGTTTTCATAGTAAGTAGAAAATGATGTCTCTATACTATGCAAGCCGCCGGGTCATCAGAGATCCGTTCTATGACTTTTATGAAAACCTCATTATCGGGGGGACAAACAAACTGGCTGCGTAACAGGTCACGGGGTGCCTTTCATCTTCTTGTACGAGTACCATGCGAGCACGAACACCTCAAACTTTGTCCCACGACTCATTCGGCGACATCGTTCGGCCTTCAAGCGTTTCAAAAATTAGGTAGCCAAGAATTCTCTTTGTGAATATCGTGTATCTAGGAAATCTCGTCAATGAGATAACTGACTCCCTAAATGAATGTCCGCAAACGGGACGACAAGGACTTGTCAGTGGGGAGAAAAACACCTGAGACAGGCTCATGAACATTGATTGAAATGTTTGTCCCGGGTGCATAATGTCCGAAGTATCGGAAAGTAAGAAAAGTGACTTGATTTGGGTATCATAATTGCATTCATTTTCAACACCACGCTACGCGTATTCGACACCCTAGTCCAATGTTCAAGGCAAGTCCGTATTCAAGACTGAGTGTAGGTAGGATGCATTAGGTCTGTAGAATCCGGCGTCATTTTCAACATCTCGTCCTGTCTCCTACCCGCCTCTCTCTCTCCCATCCCTTACACCTCGCCCCCTTCATGTTACCACCATTGACCGAGACGACTGTTTTTTCCCTAAAAAAGAATCTCCTCACGGCATGGTCATCCAAATCCCCGTCATAAAAAACAACGCGCCCGCACACACAAAAATAATATTTGTCGAGATATCCAGCGGCGCAGCAGGCGGGATATTCGAAAACTGCAAGACGGTGCGAATCGTAAAATTGTTGGCAGCCTCTTGGATCGCCAGCGCCGTCAAGTTCCCACAGGCCTCGTTCAGGGCGCGGTCCATGATGACGCTCGGCAGCTTGAGGATGGCGGTGTCGAGGACCTCGGCGTTGAACTGGTTCCCGTTGGGCGAGGCCTCGAAAAAGGTGGCGCGGTAGGTGCTGTTGGCGCCGACGGTGGAGAGGTTGGCGATGCGGGAGTACTCGCCGCACGACATGATTGTCGACTGGGCGGCGGGCGTCGTCGGGTTTGTTTGGCGGACGACGATGGCTGGGCCCGGGACGCTGATTGCTTTGCCGAGGGCGGCGGTGCTCATGAGGGAGACTGCCAGGAAGATGTTGGTGAGGATCGACTGCTGCATCTTGGCTTTTGGGTGTGCGCTTCTCGTTGTGACGTCGGACTCGGACGGAAGAGATGAGATTCGAGGGAGGGGGATTAGTCGATGATGTAGTATCAGAGGGATATCGGGAGACGAGGGTAGTATCGAGAGATGCTGCAAGTTAACTGTAAGGACCGCGACAGAAACCAGCCGATACAAGTTGACAGCCCAAAAGTTTAAAAAAGTGGCCGGCCACTGAGAAGTGAAGGAATACACCCCGAAATCAGGAAAGGAATAATGAGACAGAAAAGAAGGATGACTCGGGGAAAAGGAGGGAAGAGTAGCAGCAGACGACTGAAAAAGAATGACCCAGGAAGTCTGTGTTGTGTTATATGTGCCATAATTGGCATGGGGGTGTTCCTGTCAGTGCAAGGGGCTGGAGCGTCTGAGACGAGATGACACATTTGGGATCTCAGATCAGACGGTCTGTTGTCTTGGGTGAAAGCCACACCAGAGACCAGACTTGGGATGCCGCGGCTAGCTTTATTCTTGGAGCTACTTCAATACATTCGGGGCCGCTGGATTCGCCGATACTTTCTCTCCGTGTACAAGACTGAAGTTCAAGAGAAAAGAGTAACCTTAACCTCCTGCAACACGGATATTGTGAATAAGAATAAGCTCAGCAGACGGAGCAAACCCAAAGGCTTAGGATCACCAAGCAGAATGTCTCACAATTCTGCCCCCTCAAGCACAGACCAATCAACCACGACAAAAAAGACGAGAAAGATGTGGTTCGGCTGTGGCCCCCTCCTGTTTGATCCTCCCTCTGGCACGACGGTCGATGTTTGTGGTCGCCATCAGCATGACGAGCCCGAGGAATCGGGCCAGCGACATCGGTCAGACAGGAAATTTGGCCTGGTGAGCCGAGAAGCAACCACCCGCCGTTGCTTGGTTTCTTCCTCCCTTTTTATGCTTTCTGACGTCCTGCGTCATGAGACCAAAGACAACGAGAGACTGATTGGGGGACTTGGCTTTGGCAGGTTACCGGGGTGGCTAGGGCCACAGCTAATCATGCTGCCTCACTCAAAAAGTCTCGCGTGGTCGTCCAGTGTCATTATCATCATTCGTCAACGGCCTAACGCCATCCCATCGTTGCCGGCGTCTACGTGCCGACACACCCGTCGACTGCCGGGTCTAGACCGGAGCGAGTCTCCGATTCATCACTCAAGGTCCAATAATGTCTATCAAGCAAAAACTTTCAATGTCCTCTCAATCCCGCATAATACCAATCCAAGCAACCTTAGTCGTTGTCTCCCACCGCAGACACAATTGCTCTCCTAGCCCTCTTCCCCTTGCCCTGAACCGGCTTCTGCATCTTGCCCCCCAGCCCCCCCAAGCTCAACGGCTTCGGCTCCACAGGCACGACGCCACACTTGATGCTCATGCTCGCAAAGAACCCGCCCACGGGCCTCACCTCGTTCTGAAAGACGGCCACATTCGAAAACGAAGTGCACCGCTCCCCGCGGAACAACTTCGCCTCGCACCCGTCCGCCTTGTTGCCCATGAACACGCCACACTGCGCCGTCCCCGGCAGATTGTAGCACTGCCCGTCTTTTGACGTATAGATGGGCTCCGTCGATGCGTTTAGGGGCAGCGCCATGTCTACAAAGGCCGCGCCGCGGCAGGTTTTCACGCCGGGGGCGCTGGGGAACAGACGGACTGTGATGGGGACCGGCGGCTTTTGTTCTTGGAGTGGTGGTGGTGGTGGTGGTGAGATGGCATTGTTTGGCTGGGACATGTCGACTTGGTCGGCCGTCGCGATCGGTTTCGGCGGTGGTGGTGGGGAGAGAGGTGGATCGTCCCGGTCGACGACTTGAGGCATCGCGAGGGTTGCTGAGGCGAGCCACGCGACCACCAGGGTGGCCCGTACGAGCGGATTTGAGGATATTCGCATTTTTTTTCTTGTGCTGTGCTCGACTCAATGAAGAATCTTTGAAGTTGTAGAAGCAGAACACTACACCAACCTTCGGAAGTTGTCCCCGTTCCCATCAAAAGTTGGCGCCGCGCTGGTGAGACGACTGGCGAAGGCAGAACGCCAAGATGCATCACTCTCGTTTCAGACCGCCTCCTTATGCCAATCCGCACGGATACAATGCTGAAACACCGCTCTAAAGGCCTCACGAGTCTCATAGACCTCGATTATAAATATCGTCTGTACCAAATGATGGAATGATTGAATTAGAAGGTGTAATCAGGGCCTCTGCCCAACCCCCAGGGCGGTATATGCAACAACACGACTTGGTATCTGAATCTCTAAATCTTTGAACAACACACACAACTATCACCGCCCCTCCCTCACCAAGCACCATCGTACATGTACATATCATGGACACTTGACCAACTCTAACCGCTCTTGAGGACTGACTCAGCCGACGATCTCTGCCCATCACTCTTGCTCTCCGCATTCAAAATCGCACTCTCCACAGCCGCAGCAACATCAATATGGAAAAAGGGCCTATTCATACCCTGCACAGCAGCAAGCGTCCCATCCCCGCGTCCCACAACCCGCGCAACAGCACCATCATGACCCTTGCTCGACGGTGAAATGACATCCTGCGCTTCCTCCTCCTGATCGCGGCTACGCTGCGACGTGACGCGCGGCGCGTGGCCAGACCCAGAGTCCACGGGCGCGAAGCTGTAAATGGGCTTCCACCGGCCAAAGTTGCCCTCGTCCTTGACCGAGGGGAACCCGAAGCCCGCGGCGGCGAGGGCGCGGCGCGTCCAGCGGTTGTTGACGTTGGCAAAGTGCCACTCGACCACCTCGGGCTCGGCGTAGTGGTCCAGCGCGTTGCGGACGTCGATGAGGCCCTGGATCGAGGTGACGTCAATGTTGTTGACGGCCGAGCAGTCTAGGATGATGGCGCGGACGATGGGCCGGGTGTCGTCCAGGTCAATCTTTGCGCCGCGGCGGGGGCCCGGGTCGTTCCAGGGACGGTCCTGTTGGGTGTTTGTCAGTATCAGAGGTGATGGGGGAGGTTTGAGGGGTGTGGAGTATGTTCACTTACACCCAGCTTCTCGTAGCGATCAAGGATTGTCCGTCTGGCGTGCTTCTGCACAAATGCGACCAAGCCATCCATGTAGTGCGCCTGGTTGGTGTAGTTGAAGCCCTCGCCGAACCGGTACACAAAGACACCAGGGTACGGAGTCTGCACGTCGATGCTGGGGTTCGAGCCGTCGTCCTGCTCGAGAGGGATGTACGTCTCGCGGGAAGGACTCTCAACGGCCTCGCCCTGGTCGTGGAACGGGACGCCCCCGCCGGCGGTGTCCTTTGTGGCGCGGTAGACCTTGACGCGGCCGAGGAAGTGGCCCTTTGCCTTTGCGAGGCGCACCAGCAGGAGGGCGAGGGAGGCGCACATGGTCAGGTAGATGCCGTTTTCAATGGTGGTGAAGATGGTGAGGAGGACGCCGGCGAAGAAGATGACAACCTCGAGGGGCGAGACCTCCCAGAACTGGTACACGACCTTGGGGGGCGTGATGAGGTCGCCGACGGCGTGGATGATGAGGCCGGCGAGGGTGGCCATGGGGATGTAGAAGAAGACCGAGGTCAGGGCGTACAGGGCCAGGAGCACAATGACGGCGGTGAAGATGCCGGCGAGCGGGGTGCGGACGCCGGCCTTGGACTTGATGGCCGTTCGGGAGAAGGAGCCTGTGGCCGGGTAGGCGCCGAGGAAGGGTCCGAAAAGGTTGGTGAAGCCGACGGCGACGAGCTCCTGGGAGGGGTTGATGACGTAGTTGTTTACTCGTCCAAAGGACTTTGAAATGGCAATGTGCTCGATGATGAGGACGATGATGGTGACGGGCAGATCGGGCGCCACGGCACCCAGAAGCTCGGTGTCGATCTTGGGGGCGCCCGTGTGCTGGAAACCGCTGGGGACCTTGCCGAGGATCTTGAACTTTGCCTTCTTGGCATCCCAGTTGACGTGGCGGTTGACGAGCCAGCTGATGAGGACGTACAGGAGAATGACAAAGGCCATGCGGAGCGTCGACACGAAGAACCAAAACTTCTTGCGGTGGGGTTGCTTCTCCGACAGGAAGTTGCAGAACCAGCGGATAAAGTACAGCAGAAACAGCGCAGTGAGACCCATGGCGGCGTCGAGTCTGGCGGTGGGCAGCGCCTTCAAAAAGTCAATGATGACCTGGTACGTCGCGTTGCGCGTGTTAACGCCCTGGAGACCGAGGAGGGCGGGAACCTGGCCGGCGGCGATGCTGATAGCGGCGCCGGTCATGAAGGAGGTGATTGCCACGAGGGGGATGAACTCGACGATCCAGCCGAGACGGACGAGGCCGATGAACAAGAGCACGGCACCCGAGATGACGGCCAGGGCCTGGGCGATTTGGGGCCCGTCGTATTGCGGGTGGGAGTCCTTGACCCGGAGGACGATGTTGCCGACGAGTTGGGACATGACGGCGACGGTTCCGATGGTGATGTCCTTGGAGGTTGCAAAGGCCCAGTAGAGGATGAAGCCGACGAATGAGGTGTAGAGGCCGTACTCGGGGGTCAATTGGGCGAGGAGGGCGTAGGCCATGCCTTGGGGGATGACTACGAAGCCGACGGTGACACCTGCATAAGATTTGATGTTAGCGAGCAATACACCTTCTCTGAGTGGTGGAATAAGAGCGCGGATGTGGCATCGCGAGAGATATCACGGAGTGTACGCTGCGTAAAATCCAATGGTGATACACGAGGAAAAAGACATACCAGCAATAATGTCTCCCAAAAGCCAAGTTGCATTATAGTGAAAGATCCAGGACCAAAAGGGGAACAAGCTCTTGATGTAGTTCACGACACCATGAACCGTAGGCCGGTGGTCATGGAGGAACTCGGCGACGGTAGGCTCTCTCTCCTCGTACTGCTCGACGGAGCGGAACGAGGCGGCGGCGGACTGGACGGCCTCGGTGGGCTCGTTGCGGTACCGGGCATCGACGTCGATGCCGAGGCCCCTGGCCAAGGTCCTTCCGACCTTGCTGGACATGGCGAAAGGCGCGTCCGGGGCGACGTTCTGCTGTGTGAAGTGTTTCCCAAGAGGTCAATCCGAATGACTTTGTGTCCCAGGAAACAGATAACACTCGGTGACGGGAAGATGTAATATCTTGTGATGAAGAGTTCAATGGGAAGAAACACCACAGAAGAGAAGGCGACGAGGTCGACTAATAAGATTTCTGCCTGTGCCGAGAGACGATACGACACAAACGAGGCATATTGGGGGAAGGGACGCCCCGGGACTGGGAACCTTATATGCGGCGACGACAAGAAACTGACAAGAAACGACAAGAGGCCCGCGATGATGCTATTCCCCTCTTGGAAGCAAAGCTTGGCCGCGTCGCCAAGAAGCATGGCTTCGGATCGTCCAGGCCTCGCCAAGGAGCCATTCGATTGGGAGCCCTGCGATGTTGCACTCCTCCCACATGCCGCCAGGGTAAGCGGGTGTGAATGTGTAATATGAGTAAAGAGCCAGTTTCTGACGACAGAATCGGTCTTGATGGCGTCGGCATGAGATATCAACACCCTTTCATTCCTTCTTTCTTGCTCGTTTCTTGAGAATCTGGGCAAATGCGGTCGAATTCTCTACAGTCAACCCAGCCCTTTGGGTTGGCCCCCAAGTTTGGCGTAGCATCGTTTTTTTTTTTTATTAAAGGCGGTGGTGGGCCAGGCCACACCGGGGGGGGGACGGGTCTGAAGGCGGGGGAGGACCACCGCTCTCCCCCATACGCTTATTAGACCGAGCTAAGAAAGGGGGTCCTTTTCTGTAGTGAGAAAGCATGTTTGGCTGTTTTTTACATACTTCTGCGTGTAGGAAATACGTACATGCACAGAGAACCATGAGCTGGTGTGTGTGGAATGCGAGGATTCCGTGCCACCACTCTCGCAGGACTGTCTCGCCTGTCCACGAGCTAAGCAGCCCAACGCAACTCGATGCGATGTTTCTCCCTCGCCCGGCCGCCGGGATCCTGACTCTCTCGATTAGGCGTGGGGGGGGGCGACGCGGAAGAGCTGTCAGAAAAGCAAAATTCCGCGGTGCCCAACTCGTCGCGCGCCGGGCTGGCCTTGATTCGGCATGTGCTCCTGCGCGGCTAACGTGCGCAGACACACCGCGGACACACAAACACACAGGCCTGGGATGTAGGTACAACCGATACGTGTGTGTTGGTTAGTTTCTTCGACGTGTGGACCTGTCTTTGCCCCCCTCGGCTACTCGATAGCTGAGATCGTTCTTCCCTTCTGGTGTAATTAGTGTGCTCTCCTCAGCTTCTTGCCCATCGATCAGGGAACAACCGGCGAGGGACACGGCAGGTGGCACTGGGGGGGGCTGATCGGTAGAGCGTAGACTACTGGCGTTCCAGACCATCGAAGAGGGTATCGAGCGCGCGGGATGTTTGAGACGTTGGAAAGGCTGGACAAGACGGGTAGTCAAAAGGTAGTGTAAACACTATTAGCAGATGCGGCCGAGAAGAAGAAGAAGAGGATGGGATCCAAATTGGACTTCTCCGCGGTAGTAAGCGGCCGTGAAAAGGTTCATTCCCAGTGGCTTACACTGACTGGACCGACGTCTTTATGCACGCTTTCTCTGAGCTCTTCATTTTCCCAGCATGCCGGGTCGATGCTCCTCTCATTAAGCTTAAATGCCAGACGGGATTGCCGGTTACTGCTGTCAGGTTCGTCCGCGATGCCGTGTCTAGCATAGTCGACGTCCTGTGTGACCCAGATGTCCTGCCGAAGACCCGAGATGGGAAAATCGACAAATGCCACTCTTGGGAGCACGCTCTCTCTCTCCACCATCACCACCATCGCCACCATCCTATCTCCCATCCCACCCCCAGATCCCACAGCGGGGGCAACGAGGCAGCTGAACCCCTCTCCATTGAAGCCCGGTCCTTGCTCTATCATTCACTTTTCCTGGGACTGAGAGGTTGAAGGGTGTGATATGGGAGACGAGAACATGCTTCATGCATGGGGTGTATTGTTGGAGGAAGAAAAAGAAAAGGCGGGTCCCGGGACGCATATTGGACGATGGTGTTGAGCACGCCATTCTTGGCGTAAATGAGACCAGCGTTAAAGGATCCTCCCGATTCCAAGGGACTCGCACCCGCGCCAAACAAACACAAACAAGAGTCCACCCAGCTTTTTTCTCTCTTTATGCAGCACGCGAGTAGGTACTCTCGGTGCCATTGTCTCTTTTGGGGGGTGAAGCCAGCTTGGCAAAACTAAAATCTAAATAATAAAGAAAACTCTGGTCCTGTATCGGAGGTTTCGCGGTTGGCATGGTCTGATAGTAAAGTTTTCCCGGTAATTTCTTATGTTTCTCTTCTCATTCGATTCTTCCCATACTATCGGTGCCTCCAATCCGCTGTTCCCCCGTCCATCTTCCCTTCAGGCCGCGCCCGCGCCCAGACATCGAAGCTTCCCTCCGTGAGAATCCCGATGCCGGTACCATGAGCTTGGTGTTGCTTGTTCAGTCTGGGCACCCGCGGGAAGACACCCATCCAGCCAGCCAAGAGTCCAAGGCCATCTCAGAGAAATCTCTTCACCGGAACAAGCCAGATTGATAGCTGGGCGGCGTGTCTTGGTAGTCTTGGTCTCTCCACAAAGAGCAACTTGATCACGCGATGTGAGAGGGGGTGGGCGGAGGCGAAATCGAGAAGATGTGGGGGGGTAGGGGATGAGAATGGGGGCAATAGCCGGAGCGTGTGCAGCGCTTCCAACTTTGATATGTCTTGGACCCGATTCACTTTGAGTTCATTAGACGGCAGAGTTTTTCTCTTCAAGTGGCTGCCGGAAGTGATGCTCTGGCCAAGAGGACATACTTTGGGACTATTACGAGACCAAATCGAGGCGATTAACTGAGACAGCGTGGGGTGTCGTGTGAGTCTTCATATCCCAGCTGAACGGAAGAGACTCCTGCTAGACATGCATGCTGCCCGACGAAATGCCTCTAGACAAATGTATGAATGAGACACACCTTGCCCAACAAGCATACCAGTGGAAGCGAGATGTAGGCGAACTGTAGGGTCTATCTCGTCGTCCGCCCGCCCCATCGACACCGTGCGTCTGTGATGTGTGTGCGAAAGTGTGCATGGGTATCCCTAGCCAATAGCTGAGACGGTCGATCATATGGCATACTTGGGATGGCACATCCTTCGCCATATGATCTTCGCGGCTGAGAGTCACGACGGCATCATCACGAAGGCTAGGCGGCGTCAGTGGTGACGGATGTGGCTCAGAACACAATCGATCTTCGTTATTCCTCATCGCGCTTCAAGCGGCCTCGTCCTTGATTAGATGTGAATGAACAAGCAGAAAGGTTACAGCCTCTGAATGTCGCCATACGCTTGAGCACTCCGAGCTACGGATAGCAGCTGTCCCGGAGATGCAATGTCTTTCACGCGTCACCCTTACATGCGCCGTCTTGACCAGGGATGTTCACCGAATAGGCACTGGATATGATGCGTTGGGAAGAGAGCCGGAAGTAGAGGATCAGAGGGCGCGGACTTTCTTACTCGAGGGTATGTAATCGTGTGGGCGAATGAGTTCACGCTTCATTCTGCAGCCTCACTGACACCCCTTTTCTTCAGTCCACACCTGTGCCAGACATCACAGCGGAATGGTCCTATAACCTAGCTGTACAGTGAGTTCACTAGTTCCAGAAGAATCATGAGCATTGATCGGACTAGGGTACTCACTTTATTGAGAGAGGCCCCCAAGGAGGCCTCATTGCTATACATTATCACGGCCATTCGAAGAGACGGGATCGCGGGGATATCCAGCCTTTGCACCATCGTTGGCCTCACATGAAAGCTCTCGGCACTCATTAGCACGAGCATCCAGACTTGGCCTTAGCAAAAGGAGAGAAGAAACACAACCCGCTACCGGATGGTGCCGAGGGTTTCTGCGTCTGGACGTGCATGAACAGGCTCCAGAGCAAACGGGGCCTTCTTTGGTGGAAATCCCAATGCTCTGGTCCCGAAGGCGCATCGCATCATGTAGGCAGGCGCAAGACAGGCAAAGAGGCCGCACGCCTGGCTGTACAATTCCAGAAAGCTGCGCCGACCAATCTACTACGTACGCTCAGCGGCCATGGTGGCCAGCCTCTGGAAACCTGGCCCTCTGCTGAAATATGCCAAGAGGCCGTCTCGGTGTTTTATGAGCACGTCATCGCCAGTCGGGCAAAGCAGGCCGAGCCCGCGCTGTTTGAGAGCAAGGTATCTCGAAAGGGGCCAGGATGTTTGATGATAACAGCCCGCAACGGTGGATACTATTTGGGATGAGCTTCTACAAATTATGCGGTCAGCAGTTTCGGAATCACATTTCAAATTTCTATTGATGATGGTCTTCCGTCGCCCACTGCCGCCGGTTTTGGCGGGGCCGCTCCGAGGCCGTTCTCCGCCCCGGCACCAGGGCTTCGGTCTCCAAGGGGGCGGGCAGTCTCATTTTTTTCACCTCCCTCGCTCCATTGAGATGTGAGCCACGCGATTCATTTGTGTACAGTGAGGTCATCTGTCAATGTAAAACAACCGGGAACGCTGTTGTAGCTTGCGAAATACGTTGTGAGGGCGTCAGGATCGCGATATCTCCGCATCAGCGTCGATGTCGACGGGACAAACACGGTGGAGCAAGTCGTCAATGATCGCAAACCCCAGCGAGGGCATCAATTACGCCATTGCTACAATCTTGGAGTTCACTAAGATTGTAAGATTGAGCCGAGTGAAATCGCCTTCGTGACCTTCACCACGACACACTCTTTCAACGTCGTCGTCAAAAGAGATTCTGCTTTTCTGGCACCTGTTCTAGTCATCAGACTGACGAGCTAGTTCTCCAAGCAGGGTCCGCCTTATTTGGACTGGCCGGAGGATCTTCGCGATCTGACGGTAGACTACTATGCAGTTTGCAAGGGAGGCCTGGAGGTGGATGGTACTTTGATCTCTGACATTGATCCCGATGAAATCAAAACACAATGCGCGGGAATTTGAGAGAAGGGTATCAAGAATGTGGTTATGGGCGACATCTTCAGCCCAATCGACACGATCGAAAGACAGGAAGAGCGAGCAGCCGATATTATCCGCTCAGAGATACCTCACCTTCTCCAAAGACGTCACTAACCTGGACATTCAAGAACCAGAGAATGCGGCAATCCTCAACGCAACGGTATCAACCTTTGCTCGCAAGGCCGTCAGATCGTTCCAGGAGCTCGTCAAGAGACTACACCTCAACTGCCCCGTCGTCATCTCTCAAACCGGCGGCACTATCCTTTCGGGAGAGATAGTCGCCAACGGGATATTCTACAGCGGCCCGACAAACAGCATGCGAGGAGCCGCCTCTCTGGTGCCGGATCAACAGCTCAGCGAGGGTGCCGCCGTCATGGTCATCGATACTGGCGGCACGGCGACCGACGTCGGCGTCCTACAGGCCAACGGTCTCCCCCGCCAAGAAGCCGCTTACAACAAGTTCGCTGGGTCCGCTTCAACTTTCTCCTACTCAGACGTCAAGAGCATCGGTCTGGGCGAGGGTTCCATGGTCCGGAAGGGTGCCGAATAGCTTACCGTCGGCCCCGATAACATCGGCCACAGGATCAAGGCGGGGGCTGTCGTCTCTGGAGGGTCCACGTTGCCCACTACAGACTGCGCCGTCCTCGCCAACTCGACGTCGTCGCAACCCTCGTCTGCTCCCATCGGAGACGCCACCTTGGTCCAGGGTGCGCTCGATGACCAGAAAGTGGCTCAGTTCACCGCCATTGTCAAGCAAAAGCTCGAAATGGTGATTGATACTTACTATGGAGACCTCGTCCGACGACATTCCCGTCCTCCTCATTGGCGGCGGCGCCGTGATTGCGCCTTGTAAGCTAAGGTGGGCTAGCAGGGTGCTAAAGCCCGAATAGGCGGGCGTCGCCAACGCGATAGGCGAAGCGATTGCACGTGTTAGTGCCACCGTTGACACGGCTCAACTCGACGGAGTCTAGATCGACCCACGGCGATCCCAGGTGAGGTGGGGAACAAGGCGAAGGAGAAGGGCATCGCCGCGGGTGCGGTTCCTTCGTCTGTTCGGATCGTGGATCTGGGTACGATACCACTGGCTGTAAGTGATCTCAGGAATCCGGAGACGTGGATCATCTCAGCTGACACACTATATACATTGCCAGCAAATCAAGCTTCATTATGCGTGCCGCCGGTGACTTTGATTTCTCTCAAATCGATCTCTGTTCCGGATCCCAAGATAGCAAGGATGAAAGTCAGTCCGAGGAGGTGCCATCTCCCGAGTCGCAAAGACTACCCCCGTGGTCTTTAACAAGCGGAACCCAATCTGAATGCCCGTGACCATGAGCGCCGGGAATGGGAGCATCGTCACAATGTCGCGCGCGTCTTCGGACAATCAGGTCGAGCAGGCGATGCGTGCGGCCTGGCGGGGATGGGCTCGCAGGTGGCCGTCGCTGACCCGCCGGTGACGGGAGCCGAGACTAAGAGGTGGGCGATGGAACATACCAATCCCCAGTCGTGGCGGATCTGTCGAGCTGTTTTGAAGGCGAGGAAGTTTACCTCCCTGGTCATTGTTGCGGAGACAAGCATCGTGGACCTCTGGCGGGCAGGGCTTGGCAAAGGTTCTCTTCAAGGGCAAGACAGTGGGCGTCGAGACAGTGCTCAGGAGAGATCACGTCTACGGGGGGCTTTTCATTGAAGTTCCTGATATCTCTGGCCCATTTTGGGCCAGGGCATGACAGAAGCAACCAGCAGTTTACAGGATACCGAAGATCTCGTTCAAAAACAAGAAAATTGCTGCAATCAGGGCTATATCTGCTACATCCGGGCCACGAGAAGCTGGGAAATCACAACAGGAAGATATCCTCGCTCTTGTGCCAGATCTTATCGTGGCCATTAACGCATAAAACGGCGAAGCCATTGGAACACCTGAATACAAATCCGGACTATTGGCCATCGTTCTAGGGATTGCAGCTAGTGACCGGCGGACGGGCTCTAAGAGAGGTCTTGAGGTTGGTGGGCCTGAAGCTTTCGGGTAACCCCATTCGAAGTATCAATCATTGGGTAGCTTCGTGAAGACTAGGAATTTCATGGACGAGTTCAACACAGAGGATGCCTAGACATGAAAGAGATGACATCCTTGAAGCGCAGTAGTAGAATAGCACCAGGGAGAATAGCGCACGTAGACAGCGGTTATTCACCTTAACCTAAAGGTGCAGATCTAGGTCCCTAAGGAAGCTCTGTTGGTTTGGATACTTTCCCGGGATAGCTTTGTCCAATCACATGGCCGTGACACGAACCTCTTCCAAAGCTTCCGCGAGAAGCTCTGCCCGGATCACGCTAGGGTCTGGCATCTCGTTCGTTTGGCCTCCGACGGCATAGTCAAACACTAGAAAACTTGAAAAAGAGAAACGTTTCAAAAATCACAGAGAGATCGGACAAACAGCCTGCACAGCCGGATTCTTTTCTATTGCGGAAAGTGTACTGGTGTCATGATCCTTCAGACTAGGGGTTAACTCTAGACTATTAAGTCTCGATCAGCCTTGAAGACTATTTTTTTTTCCATTTTAAGAAGAGTACTTGTCATCGGAAATACCAGTTGAGCAGCAACCGATCATAAAAGCCGACCGGAAAGGAGTGCCGCATGATGGAGATGTGCAACTGAGACGGACAGACACCTGTTAACCATGTTACAGCAAACTCTGCCCTAGTTCGTCCAATTTGTATGCCTTCTATCTACAGCTTCTCGAAGCCGAAATACGACGAGTGACTCTCCAGAGTGACATCGCCATGCCGGCAGACAAGCCGGCGGACAAACAGGGTGGCGGCCGTCAATCCATACCCACGGACCCAAACATCCGCACTCGAGTGGGAAACAAACGACAGGAATCGCTCACCAAGAGTGAAAAATAAGTTCGTTTCTGATATGAAACGGTTGGGTTTGCGAAGCGACATGCCTGTTTCCCGCCCCATTCTTTGAGTTTCTTTTGCAACTGTCGGGTCAAAGCGGGCTTCCGATCAATGCGACGACGGGACCGAGACCACGTTATTCGTTTACCGCGTGCAATCTCAGCTGAAGGAAGCCTTGTTAGAGCTGACATATTCAATGCAACCATGAAAAGATGATGAAAGTTTACACCATCCGGTCCATGACAAGTCTTCCTGCGGGGTCGGAATCGAAGTAAATGGCTGTTTTTTTGCCGTTTGCGCCATGATGCCCAATGGCCGCCTCAAGTTGGCATGTAGGGCCTTCTCAGGACAGCCCGAAAGAAACTCTACTGGACTTGAGACCAATTTAGCTTTGATGTTTCGTCACGCGTTGGCCGGGCCAGCTATTTATTATTTGTATGATACGGATCATAAGAAGTTTTTGATGCGTCGGCTGCTGTCGGCTTCGTCCTTCACTTGTTGTGCTTGTTGTGCAAGTAGGAATCATCAACACCAAAGTCACGATGTGGAGCGAGTTGTGGTCTTTCCATGGCGCCGCGGCCTTGTTCCGCTGGTTTCTCATGCCAGACACTCATCTGCCCTCGCTATCACACGCAGCCTCACATGCGGCTCACGACGCCGCACAGGCTGCCTCTAATTGGGTATCCGGCTCCTCTACCGGCCTGACAAATTCGGCCGCAGTCGAGGCGTTGGACGATTTCGACGCTCTGCAATACGTTGACCCCCTCATCGGCTCCAAGAATGGCGGCAACGTCTTTGTCGGCGCGACCTTGCCATATGGCATGGCAAAGGCCTCCGCGGACACCAACAGCAGCTCGAATCAGGGCGGCTTCACTTTGGACGGGAACCCTGTGACCGGCTTCTCGACCATGCACGACTCTGGCACTGGCGGACAGCCATCGCTTGGGAACTTCCCGCTGTTTGCGTATACTACTTGTCCCAGCGGAGTTATCAACTGGTGCACGTTTCCGAAGAAGTCGAGGGCAAAGTATGGGTATTTTAATCAGAAAGACGTAATCGCAAAGCCGGGGCTCTTCAACATCACTCTGAAAACCGGCATCCGGGTTGAGATGACGACGACCGAACGAGCTTCCCTCATCAGGTTCAACTTTCCACAATCAGGGCAGCCTCTCATCCTTCAAGACCTTTCCGATCTGGGCGATACGCGGCAAGACAACGGAACGATCAACGTGGACCCCGAATCCGGACGCATCACGGGCAACGCTCGCTTCCAGCCAAGCTTCGGCACCGGCACCTTTGTCTTGTACTTTTGCACCGACTTCCAGGGCGCCGAGATCCTCGACACGGGCATCTTCGCAGACAGCCGCGCGAGCACAGAGGTCAAGAACATGACCATTTCGCGCTCCATCAACGGGTACCCCTTGCCCGGCGGCGCCTTTGTGCGGTTCAAGTCCGCGGACCAGCCCATCACCGCGCGCGTCGCCACCAGCTTCATCAGCGAGCAGCAGGCATGCGAGCACGCCGAGGGCGAGATCCCCGACTACAACTTTGAGAGGGTCTCGGGCGAGGCGACGGCGATATGGCGCCGCAAGCTCAGCCCCATCAAGATCAACACGGACCGCGTGGACAAGTCGTTTGCGCGCAACTTTTACAGCGGCATCTACCGGACCATGATCAATCCGCAAAACTACACGGGCGAGAACCCGCTATGGGAAAGCGACGAGCCGTACTGGGACTCTTTCTACTGCCTGTGGGACTCGTTCCGCTCCCAGATCCCATTCCTGGTGATTATCGACCCGACTTCGGTCGCGCAAATGGTCAGGTCCCTCATCGACACGTACGTCCACCTCGGCTGGCTACCAGACTGCCGCATGAGCTTGTGCAAGGGGCTCACCCAGGGCGGGTCGAACGCGGACAACGTCCTGGCAGACGCCTACCTGAAAAACATCACCGAAGGCATCGACTGGGACCTGGGCTTCGAAGCAGTCAGGAAGGATGCGGACGAAGAACCGTTTGACTGGAGCGTCAACGGCCGCGGCGGTATGAAGAGCTGGAATAAGTTGGGCTACATCCCCGTGCAGGATTTCGACGTCATGGGCTTCGGGACTCTGACGAGGAGCGTCTCGCGGACGCTGGAGTACAGCTACAACGACTTTTGCATCGCGTCCATGGCCGACCGCATGGGACGTGGAGACGAACGGGAAAAGTATCTTGCCTCGGCCAGTAACTGGCGCAATCTGTACAAGCAGGACCAAAAGTCGGCCTTCTTCAACGGTACCGATACCGGCTTCAGAGGGTTCTTTGAGCCAAAGTTCCTCAATCAGACTTGGGCCTACCAGAACCCGCTGAACTGCAGCAATTTGGACGGGCAAAGCTCATGTTCTTTGCAGAACAATGGACCAGAGACCTTTGAAAGCAGTCTATGGGAGTATGGCTTGTAAGTTTTCGTATAATTTCATCAGGTGGGAAGGCCTCGGATGACTGACCTTTACAGCTTTGTTCCTCACGACCAAGGAACGCTCATCAACACCCTCGGCGGTCCGGACGCCTTCGTCCGCAGGCTCAACTTCTTACATGAGCAAAACATCACCTACATCGGCAACGAACCAGCTTTCCTTACCGTATTCCAGTACCACTACGCCGGTCGTCCAGCCTTGTCAGCAAGGCGAGCCCACTTTTACATTCCTGGCTCCTTCTCGCCCAACCCAGGCGGTCTTCCTGGTAACGATGACAGTGGCGCCATGGGATCTTTCCTGGCCTTCTCCATGCTGGGTCTCTTCCCGAACCCTGGACAAGACGTCTACCTGATCATCCCGCCCTTTTTCGAGAGCATCGAAGTGACGCACCCGCAAACGGGCAGGACAGCAAAGGTCCGCAACATCAACTTTGATCCGACGTACCGCAACATTTACATTCAAAAGGCGACCCTGAACGGACAACCCTACAGAAAGAGCTGGGTTGACCACAAGTTCTTCACCGAGGGCCAGGAGCTGGTACTGACTCTGGGCCGGCGGGAGAGTGACTGGGGGACGAGGGTCCAGGATCTTCCGCCGAGCCTGGGCCCGTACGAGGGATTCAACCGCACGTTTCCCTCCAATCGTACCACCAGAATTGTAGATACAGGGGTTGTAGATACGACATACAAGAGCGATTTCGGGCATTCCGGGGCGGACTTGAACGTGTAATTCTGGGTGGGTCGGATATGGAATTATTGCAGACAGCGGTTACTATTATAGAATCTTTCCTCGGGTCATTTGGAATACCTTTTCTAAGTTTCAGTCGTTTGCAAAATTTCGAGAGAAGCATGTTTTTTTTTCATGAATCCTTTTGCATGATCATGCTGGTGCCTTTCTCGTCTACATCCGTCCACTTTTAATCCCAGACTCCTTCGCCGCTGTAAGTCGCCTCAAGTCCCCCCGTCACAAACGCCACAACTCTTCAGAACCAAAAATGATTGTCTTAGGCCCTGTCTTAGGCCCAGTTCAACGCCTTTTGGGAGTACACTTCGTTCTTCTTTGTAGGAATGTCATCAAACAGGGACGCCTTGATGAGAGCTTTACCAGGGATTGCCTTGGTTGTGGTCTTGACAGGACTGCAAAAAAGTGTAAGCGGATCACGGGGCAATTTAGTGAATCAGTCTTACCTTCCACATTTTCCGCAGAAGGACCGCTGTGAGCAGAGTGTCAAAAACAGATTCTCTAAGCTTTGGAGAGGAAGTTTGTGACTTACTTGTATGGTGTTTCCGGAATCAGTATTCGAATCCAAGTAGTCTGTCAGAGTGTTTTGGCTGTCGTCAATCTCCCATTCACCATCTTCGACAAAGAGGTTCATGGAAAAGGCTGCCCGATAAAGTCAGACTCGCAAAAACAGAGTAGTAGATGGGAGTCAAACGTACGACCACCGGCACGTTTGCAATTTGCACTAATTTTACCTGCATTAGTTTTCGGTTCCTGGCCAGACCAGATAAGAGGCAAGGGGTGACTTACCAGTGACAGACAACAATGCTATCGGGCTTCGTCTTGACGGTCACCTTGACCGAGCCACAGTTGCAATGACCCTTGTACGGTTCCATGTTGATTCAATGTGGTTGGAAATGAAGTTGTAATATATCGAGTTGATACAAACACTGAATGCGCACGGGGTTGAAGTGTGAGGCAACAGGAGACAGAATGGAGGTGTGTTTTTCTTAAATTCTTTCCCCCAAGATACCAAACTCACCCTCCCTTCAGATGATGACGAATCAAGTGATTTTAGTCAGGGTTTACATTACCAAGCTGTCAAGCGCCTGAAGTCTGAGTCAACCCCCGCTTGGAGATCGAGGAATGTTGCTTTTCCTAGTTCCGGAAGACAGCGGAGCTTGAAACCTAGTTCCGAGCGATCCATGTGGGGGAGAAGAGGGGTCATGATGTCGTTCGGCGGGGATCCGATCTAGCTGCACCCGCATGTCGTTACGGGCCGTTGAGATTGTCGATATCATTACGATGGACATGGTTTACTGCCGACATGCTTCGGGGATTTCACCGTCATTTGATGCCGTGTAACCCCACCAAACCACCCGGTGGTCAGAAAAGCGCACACCCTACACCGCACATTCCCGAATTCCTATTCAACTCATACATACCTAAAAATATACACCATACAGTAAGAAGTGATGAAATTTAAGCTGATTGGAAAGTTCTTCAAGCAGCTTATTAATTACTGTTTATAAATGTGTTTTAATTATACTTTTACGAGTCTATTTAGTACCTGTGTACCTACATAGCTGCTGTGGATGTCAAACTGCTTGTCAGATATGCGCCTTTTTCTGACCACCGGGTGCCCACTACCCTCGTACGAAAGGCAAATAGCCGGCAAATCCGGCAACTTGTAGTCCCTTTGAACTTCCGTCAATATTGGGTGAAATACCTACACGTAGCCAATGGTGCTCAGGTCCAATCGCTCCACCTAGAACCCTTCCAATACACAGCTCCGTCGTGCTCAAACTGCGGCCCTTCCGCCTCGACGATGTGCCCTAGCTCGCAATGATCAAACTGCACCCTCGTCTGTTGGGTATAAAACTCGTCGAAGCGCGGCGCCAGGGCTTCGAGCAGACTGCCGACGTTGCCTGAGGGGTGCAGAGCCTGCCACGGCCGCGAGCACGTTGTTCCCTTGCAGGACTTGAGGACGAACAGGAGGGAGTCGAGTCTAGGCAGGACCTTTTTGAGAGGGTGGCCGAGAATGGTGGCACCCGCAGCCAGGGCGGCTTCGTCGGCGTGCAGGAGGTTGTGAAGCTGGCCAGGGTCCGTCTAGATGGGATAAATTGTCAGCATGAGGTTTCGGTGGTGAATGAGCTAGAGTTGTTTTTTTGGAGTAAGGGATGAGGATGGAATTGACTTTGGCTGTTCGTATCTTGATAAGTCACGGCCACATCCCTGTCATCAGCAAGCGTCTTGCTCA